>NC_090713.1:12544906-12847936 GCF_040954835.1 Lepisosteus oculatus
TTATTGTCTAACTTGTAGGTTATATGAATCTCAGTGTCATAGATATATCAGTGGTTAAATCACATTCATATTCTCAAAGACAAGTAAATATGCATTTATTATACTGAACTACTTTATTAAACACAAGTGAAATAATAGTTAAACCCAAGAGAATTATAGTGTTAATATAGAAGTTTTGTACTCCTAAATCAAGGAACTTGTGGCCATTGGATGAATTTGAACTTCCTGCTGATGTCAGAGCTGAGCAAGGTTCATGCTGTAGTTTCTCCAGTTGCTTGCTCTGTGCTGGGAGTGTCCTGGTGGAGAGAGAGAGGAAGAGAATGATTTTGCCTCACATTACTGATGACAACTCCGCAAGGAAGTTAGCATCTTACTGAACTCCAGTCTCTAAAACCATCTGTGCACAGTCATCTGCTTACGGGCAAAGTAAGACAATAGAAGACAAGGTTCGTCTGAGCTGCAGCTTTTTACTGAAGATGCTTGGATATTCAGAATAATGACAAAAGAGCCCAAAAGGCAAAACATAACAATCAGTTTGTGAAAAACAAGATTTCTTCAGTTTTTTACTGTTGCACTCTCTCAACCTGAAGTCTTTGAACTGTCACGCCCTCTGCAGCCAGAGGGCGCTCCTTCTCTGTCCTGTCCCTAGTTTCCGGTCTGCTGTCCTTCCGGTTCCTCTCTTTCCCATGGGCTATATATTTCCGGGTCTTGCACTCTGTCCTCGCTCAGCATTGACGTTCGGATGTCCTGAGACCCGCCTAGCACCAGGGCGCCCCACGTCCGCTCCCTGAGGGCATAGGTTTCTATACGGCATTCCTGAACTCTTTGCACTAATGAGCCCGGGCCTTTTTCCCATCTCGCTGCTATGCATATGGGTCTTTTTCCGCTCTCCTGCTCCCCACGGTTAGTCCCTTTGGACGTCCCTGACATGCACAAGTCCTGACTCGGACTGCTAGCAATCACATTGTTGGAAAAGTACGATTGCCAGGTTAGCTGGAGAGAGAAAAGCTGAGCCAGTGAGCAAAGCAACTAAATGATTTGTGTGCAACCCTATAAAACAGGAAATTACAGTTGGTGATTGCCTGGGATGTCAACAGAAATATCTAGATACCCTCTAGGTCCGTCATTGGGTGATCATACAGATTGGAAGATTACTGAGGTCTGACCCATTGTCTTGGGTGTTATTATGGTGAAAGCAAAAGTATGATTTTTAGAAATCCTTAATAACAGCTTTAAAATGTCTAATAACTATTAATTCTATAATAGCTCTGTTATGACTATACCAATATGGTGTCTCTCAGCTAGCTGTTGCCCTGGGAAACTTACATTCTCATGAGGGCTCCCAGTTTTCCAGGACCAGCTGCACAAACCAGACTTTCCTTCACTGATCTGTATTAAGTAGTAATTAACAATTAATTACTCAGTTATTCTTTCCCTATTTAATGCTGAGGCACCACTTTAACAGTGCTTTGTCATTGTTCATTTCGCCCTCTTCACTCCCTTTCTGTACTATACTAAAACAGTGCTTTTAGTTCTCAGCTTCATTTTTATTCATTTCACCTGTCCTGTCTGCACTCCTGTTCTCCAGTTCCCTGGGCAGATGCCTCAGTGGCTTCTCTGGGTGCCCGTCCTGCCCTGGATTTCTAAGCATGTTTGCACCCCTGTCTTTGGTTCTCGACACCAGGATTCCACTCCGAAGTTGAATCACTGTTTTCCCTTGGAGGTCAGCACCACGAATCCGTTCCAAGACCGAGGTATCCAAGTGTCCTCCTCTTTTGGAAGCACAACACAGGATTCCTCTCTGATGCAGAGGCTGCCCAATTATTGTCTACAGGCTGATTTGCCAGGGCTGAGATCACTAGGGTGGATGTTGACTACCCTCACCTTTCATCGCTGAATCAGTCTGTTCTGACTCCAGTTCTAGTTTGTTCCAACTAGAGATTTTCTCTGCCCTGCAGCACCCAGTTTCTGACTGCACAGCAGCTTCCGGCCTCCACCCTGGAGCCTTGGACTCTTCTCTGCTGGCCTCCTTCGCCAGCAGTTCTGAACCACTTCCAGGAGGCAGCTTCCGTTGTCCAGGGCCTCAGGGCTCTCCCCGTGCAGCCTCATCCTGTTGTTGTCCCTAAGAGTCCTGCTCTGGCACTTTAATTCTTCTTTTCTTTAGATAGATAGATACTTTATTGATCCCGTGAGGGAAATTCTTTGTCCTCTTTCCTGCCGCCTTTCTGGCTCTTTTTCTTCTTCACCCTTTTCTCTCAGGCTGTCGGGGTACTTTTCTCTTCCCAGTCTCCTTCCTGCCAGGCATCCTGTGTCCCCTCTGTCTGGAGAGCATTTCCCTATTAGCCTGGCCTCCCTGTAGATTCCTGTTCCCGAGCTCTGACTGAGACTGCACCTTGCAGCTGTGTTGTCCCAGGGCTCATCACAACCGCCAAATTGTAAAGATATGCTAAGAATATAACTGAGTGTTAACACAATTAGAGACACCTGACCAATCAGAAAAACCCCAGACTAAGTATTGTACTGCTATATAACACCTGTACAGAGCAATAAGAGAGATAGACCTTCCTTCTGCACTAAAGAGAATGACCTCCAATCTCTAATAATAACTATAACAATATTTTTATTATAGCATATTTCATTCCAGTGAATCTCAATGTACTTCACAAAAAGAAAAGCTTAAAAAAGAACTCAGGGAACGTAATAACTAAGAAGGAAAAAGATAGGAAATTAGTAATAGTAAAAGTTGATAGGCTTGCTGGTAAAGAAGGGTTTTAAGATCTATTTTAAAGTTTTCGGTGGAATTTGCTTGCCTGAGATGGTGCTTTGTTGGAACAAGGATGATATGATCTGATTTCCTTGCTCTGGTCAGTACCAGTCAGTTAGTGAGAACTTATGTGAAACTGTAGCTGAGTAGCTGCTGTCTTCTTGAGGGAATGGGAATCTGTGAATTGAACCTGTCCCCCTGTTCTAAAAATATATCTTCTGACCAGGCGAGACTGTTTTTAACCAAGGGATTCTCTATACAGGAAATCAGAGTTTCCTAAAAACAACAGAATGGCAAACTCTCTGAATACGGTTTAAATAACTAGAAGCTGATCTTTACGGGTGACAGTGATCTTGACAAGCATGTCACACCACTGGTGTCAGTACCACTACAACTCGGAAAGCACCTCAGTTTCTTCAAAGCATCTGAGATCTGCATGAATGTTTTCATTAGATAGATGTTAACCACTGTCTCTAAATTCTTAGACACCTCAAACCAGCTCCTTCAAACAGCTGTATCAATATATTACATTTCATACTACATGTATACATTTCATTACCCTACACTGTACTGTTCAGTAATGAAACAGAAAATAAACAGTAATTAATAAAATCAAATCACTGAAGTGTTTCCCTGACATAACTACATTACAGGTTTCTCACAATTTTCAGCAAAAAAGCTCAAGATGATGTGCAGAGGATAATGTTGAGCCTTATGTAACAAAGGAAAAGGATGTACCTGTATCAGGTCCACTCATAGTCTGCTTTTTTCAGGACTAAAATAGTCAATTTCTTTCAGGGTCTCCCAATGCTGTATGCTTTGACTCTTTAAATTGTCACCTGCTGAACACTGCGCTGAAGGGAAAAAATGGTCAATTTAAATCACTTAGAATTGCATTTAAAACCTAAGGAGTCTGTGACAGATTCCCCTTTGATGGTAGCTGAATATTAGGGAATTGCTCACATTAACTCCTGACTTGACTTGACTGGATCTTTTGCGTTGCATGTGGACCTACTGTATATCATTGTATTTAACCATTTTAACTCTAAGAACTTTAACTGTATGGCTTTCTTGTACTTTATGAAAAAAGTAGTGAAATGAGCCATTTTGGCTGGTCTGCCCACTCTGTCTTGTTTTTTACTGGCAGGTTGACACAGAAACACTGTACCAGCTCAGGGTCTGACTGTCCTGAGCCGACAAGGACAGTTCACTCCCTGAATACTCACATAGTTAAACCTGCCTTCACACAGGAGACACCAGTCCCCTAATAACCTCCTGCTGATTGAACACACATTCTCCCCGGGTATTTAGAGTATCTATACATCTCCCTCTGGTATCCTAATATATACTTAGGTGCCCAGATCCAGGAGCCCTGTTATACAGCTAAAAAAACTAAACTGTTTTAATAAGTAGCCTCTTCAAGGTCCAAGATTTCAATTTTACTGTTTCCTTGTTGTGGTAGTGCTGAAAAAAACTTTATTTTAGCTTCCATTACAATATTCATTTCTTTTTTCACATGTCCTCTGTTGGTCTAATATCTTTTTTACCTGTGCTTGTTGCACTTCATTATACTCTGCTACTGTAAGATAAACTCACTGCTGCAGCTGCTCCTGCAAGAGCCCAACTCTGACAGCCAGCTGCTGATCCTCAGTTAACTGTTCCTAGCTGCTGGAGCACGTGTTCTTGTGGAGTTCTGAGACCTTGATCATGTAAACTCCACTGCTGCTTCAGCTGGGTTTCTTGAACCAGATCTTGCTCTTGTACTTTCTCTTCAGTCTTCTTATCTTTAGAAACCCTCATTAAATTGAGCTCAGTGCACACTGGGGTCCAGATGCTCTACTTTGTTGTTGCAACTGGTTCCCCATGTGAATTTCTACCCATCTACTTCTTCCTCCAACAGCAAAGGCTCATGCTGCTTATAAATCCATTATGAAGCCTGCCCTACACAAGAGTGGTATGCAAATTCCTACATACTGTAAGAGTTTATGAAGACCTAATTAGAAGATAAAAACTGTGAGAAAAAGTCCTACAAATGATTTTTTCCCCTCATGGCACCTGAGCACCGCCTTAGATAATATAGTATATAATAATAACCTTAAAATGTGAGTTAACAATTGTGGCACTACATGCGGGGGGTGTATTCAGTGTAATCCTTTGTAATCACAGCTGCACTAATGAAAGATGGGCGGCAGCTGTGAGAACTCTTTAAAGGCACACTGAGCACCTCCCCGAAAAGGATAAGCAGGGTGAGTATCTGTGCACGGGCAGTCCCGGAAGTGATTGTAACCGAGTGTGAGGCTGTTTCTTTTAGCCTGTCCTGTCCTGTCTCTATACCGGGGCAGGCTTTCCATTTTTCCACAATTAAAATTTTTATTTTGGCCTTGCGCTCCCTTCCTTTTCCCAGACTGGACCCTGTTAAACAAGGTAAATCCAGTCTGGTCCCCGCCACCAAGCGGGGTCTTTTTCCAGGCTAGACCCCGGTTAGACAGGGCAAGTCCAGCCTGGGAGCCACTCTACACGACGGTGCTGCGCTGTTTCACATAACGGTGCATTTTCTCACTAACTTCACAGACGGGGCGCCGACTCACTCATTCACCGCGGCTCCTCCCACTGCCGCATAGTTACACAAAATACATAACAAATTAAGCCAAGAATAATTAGAATGCTTATACGATGTATTATATAACCACCAACATAGCATACTTATTTTTTCAATGTGAAAGTGCTAAGACTTAACCTGTGTTGTAATACTGTACACTCCCAACATATAACATAACAACGTATTGTAACGCAACGGGGGCTCAGGCGGGCGCCCTTGCCGCATTAGGTCGGCCCCTGCACCGTCCGGGGCTCGAACCCGGGACTTCCGCGTCTCTCTGCAGCGACCTAGCCCCGTGAGCTAAAGAGAGATCTCTCGACAGCCCAGTAGCTGTGGTCCTGCTATCACAGGGAAGGGCGGTGACGTCACCCGCTCTGGTACGCCGGCTCTTACACAGTGCCTGTCGGCCGTAAGCGTTACACTCTCCCCCGCTTAAATCGCCGTCCCCGGCGAAGGGCTATCCCGCCCCGCTCTGACACCAATGTAACGCAACGGGGGCTCAGGCGGGCGCCCTTGCCGCATTAGGTCGGCCCCTGCACCCTCTGGGGCTCGAACCCGGGACTTCCGCGTCTCTCTGCAGCGACCTAGCCCCGTGAGCTAAAGAGAGATCTCTCTACAGCCCAGTAGCTGTGGTCCTGCTATCACAGGGAAGGGCGGTGACGTCACCCGCTCTGGTACGCCGGCTCTTACACACACTGCTTGTCGGCCGTAAGCGTTACACTCTCCCCTGCTTAAATCGCCGTCCCCGGCGAAGGGCTATCCCATCCCACTTCTGACACCAATGTAACGCAACGGGGCTCAGGCGGGCGCCCTTGCCGCATTAGGTCGGCCCCTGCACCGTCCGGGGCTCGAACCCGGGACTTCCGCATCTCTCTGCAGCGACCTAGCCCCGTGAGCCAAAGAGAGATCTCTCCACAGCCCAGTAGCTGTGGTCCTGCTATCACAGGGAAGGGCGGTGACGTCACCCGCTCTGGTACGCCGGCTCTTACACACACTGCTTGTCGGCCGTAAGCGTTACAGTATAATATAGTCTACAATCAAAAAGTAAAATAAACACTAATGTACTAATGCTTCTGTATACTATTTGATGAAAGCAGCAAAAAATTATAGAAGTTTCACTGTACTGTATGATTAGCGTAGGAAAGTACTAATGGGTGAACATTATTTTTTTATTATTAAAATATAATCAACCTAATGTTAGACACAATGATTCATTAAAGATTCACTGTGTCTCCTGGCAGTTTTATGGAGTAGTGCAGTCCTGTATTTTTACATATTATTTGAAAAGAAAAAGATGCACAAAAATGTAATGTAAAAATATTAAAACAAGGTAAAAATACTACATAGGTTTAAAAATAAAAGTTTGGAATATCAATGGTGCACTATACTGGTAGGTCAATTGCTTATGATTAGTGTTTGTTTCATATACTTCAGTGAATCTTATACAGAACAGTGTACTTAAGACGTGTGAAATACAGAGCATGTACTGTATATTTAGGATAAAAAAACAAGAAAAGATGTCATAAGGTTGATTGCAATTCTTAAAAATAAGTTAAAAGATAGGGAAAACAAATACATGAAGTATAATCTATATATGATTTTGTGGTGGAAAAAAAGCCATTGTGATTTATTGGAAATTAACAAAAATGGACGCCTTTCTCCTATTAGTCTGTTAAACCAAGGGTTTACTTTGTTCACTCAGATAGCCCTTGTTTCTTGAATTTCATTACAGTTCATTATATTTCTCCTACAGTATATGCTACTGTTTTGTTACTTTATTTGTTCATAAATTTGTTAATCAAATAGATCTGATTCTGAAGGTGATTGGGTATACGTGAGCTAATTTAGAATCGCTGCTACAAGAGGTGGGCTCTTATCCAACCAAGCTGGATCAGATTCTAGATCTACTATTAATTTGCTAAAAAAGTTGTAGAATATTTTTCACTTGGATATTGAGGGGTAGGGTGTTTGATCTTTACTCTAAGGCAGCTAAGGGTGACAATTTTGAAAGGGAGCTCTATAGACACTGTATATATATTCCTGTTGGTTTGCAGTGCACATTTTGCTGTTGTTTCAATAAATTACTTATTGTGTAATTTTAATCCATGTGTGAATATTGCTCTACTAATTCAATTTCTAATTGTTCCGGTAAATTCAACAATCACGTCAATACAGTGGATCGATATTTTAAATATTTTTAGGAATAGTAAATTGCAGTAAATATTATGACACCTTTGGCTTTTGCCACAATGGTCAGTCAGCATCTTGAACTACAGCTTGGCTTTCTGATACCCAGGATAGAGCAGAATCAGTCGTCAATCTAAGGAATGAAAATAAATCCCATGAGGAAATTGTCTTCATGAGAGGGTGTGTCTGTGAGGCTGTGAGAGACCAGGACATGACTATCAGAGGGCGATTAAAAATGAGGAGTCACTGCCGGAGCTCCAGCTAGGACAACTAATGGACTGTGTCTGTGACTCTTGACTTTATCTGTGTCCATCTGTTCTGATTGTGTCTCACACTCACAGTCTCAATAGCTTGTGTCCCTGTAAGAGATCTGTCATCACATCACACTGTCACGATTTCTACTGTAGCCTCAGACTGTGTCTTGACTATCGTGTTCTTTCTGTTTTAGGGTGGCTGCAGACACTGAAAGACAAACACAAGGAAGCTCTAAAGACGCAGTTTGAAGTTGTGTCTGAGGGAATTGCTAAGCCAGGAGAGCAGACCCTCCTTGATGACATCTTTACACACGTGTGGATAACTGAGGGCAGCTGTGTTGAGGTGAATCATGGACATGAGGTCATGCAGGTAGAAACTGTCTCCAAAAGCACAAAATCAGAGATCCACTCCATCAAGTGCAGCGATATTTTCAAGCCACTGCCAGGACAGACCATTCCTACCAGGACTGTAATGATGAAGGGAGTCGCTGGCATTGGGAAAACATTCTCTGTGCAGAAATTCATTCTCGACTGGGCTACTGGAAAAGACAACCAGGACTTCGATTTTATATTTTTTCTTCCATTCCGTGAACTAAACTTGATCAAATCAGAAATGAGTTTACAGGAACTGGTTCTGTGTTTCTGTCCAGAGATCAAATCCTCTGATAATGTTTTAGATGGCCACAAAGTCCTGTTCATCTTTGACGGTCTGGATGAAAGCAAACATCCTTTGAACTTTAAAACAAACCAGAGGTGGTCTGATGTGGAAAAGCAAGCTTCAGTGGACGTGTTGTTAACAAACCTCATCAAGAGGAACTTTCCTGTTAATTCTTACATCTGGATCACTTCCAGACCAGCTGCAGCAGGTCTGATCCCTCCAGAGCTCATCAGCAGGGTGACAGAGGTCCAGGGATTTGAAGACCAGCAGAAGGAAGAGTACATCAGAAAGAAGTGTAAGAACAGAGCTCTAGCAGACAGAATTATTTCACATATAAAGACACTGAGGAGTCTTTACATTTTGTGCTATGTTCCTGTTTTCTGCTGGATTGTAGTTACTGTTCTGGAGCACACTTTGGAAGAGAACAGTAGGGCAAATCCAACAACACTGACAGATTTCTATACATACTTTCTGCTTGTCTTACTGACAGCAAAGGAACAAAAGGAAAAGAAAGAAACTGTCCTTAAAACAAATCAAGACGTAATTCTGAAGCTGGGAAAGCTGGCATTTGAAAGTCTGGAGAAAAACATCATAGTGTTCTATGAAGAAGATCTGAAAAAATATGGCATTGATCTCAACAGCTCTTCCTTTTACTCAGGGGTGTGGAAGGAAATATTTAAACAAGATTCAGTCTTGTTTCAGGAAAAGGTGTACTGCTTTTTACACTTGACTGTCCAGGAGTATTTTGCAGCTCTGTATGTTTTAGGTTCCCATCAAAACAGCAATATTAACCCACTGGAGAAAGGAAACCCACCAGCTTCCACACTGTTCCACTTGAATAAAGTTGCACTTGGAAGAGCCATCCAGAGCAAGACTGGTCATCTTGATCTGTTTGTCCGATTCCTTTTGGGGATGTTAATGAAGAACAACCAGGAGCTTTTGAGGGGATTCCTGTCACACACACAAGATCATTCCAGTGACATCCAGAAAACAGCAGGATTCATCAAGGAACTCATTAGAAAAACGTCCTCTCCTGAAAGATACATGAATCTTTTCCACTGCCTGAGTGAACTGAAGGACAAGTCTTTAATGGATGAGTTCAGTGTGACTCTGGATAAACTAAAAGTAAAAGTAAAACATTCAGGACAAAGACTCTCACCTTCCCAGTGTTCAGCACTCGCCTATTTCTCACTGCTGTCTGAGAAAGAGATTGATGTCTTCAACATGAGTGAATATGCTACATCAGAGGAGTGTGTACGGAGATTGCTACCTGTGGCAAAGATAACAAAAACCCTTAGGTAAGTACCTCAGATTTCATTCACATACAGTACAAGGGCCAAACTGTCCCTGTGAGGTCTGCTGGCTGGTACTCAGTAAACAGATATATTAATCTCGTGCTCTAGCACACTTTTTATTTTTCAAAATTAAATCCTATAATGAACTACTTTAACTTTTTTTTTAAATTAGTTATTATTGATTCTACAGTATAATGCGAAAATATAAAGCTACTGGCAGTTTACCAAATGAAAAGCCCACAATTCAAACTTCAGACACTCCAGCTGCAGGTGTCGGCCCAACAGCTCACCACAAGCCTGACTCCACTCAATTGGCTTGCAGCCTGGAGCACACAGTCAGAGACGTGGC
Source organism: Lepisosteus oculatus (assembly GCF_040954835.1). Taxonomy (NCBI): domain Eukaryota; kingdom Metazoa; phylum Chordata; class Actinopteri; order Semionotiformes; family Lepisosteidae; genus Lepisosteus; species Lepisosteus oculatus. The sequence continues at coordinate 12,555,013 of NC_090713.1, forward strand.
GGTCAGTGTCTCAGCGCTGAAGCAGCTCAGATTCAACAGCTGTCAAGACCAAGGTGACAGAGCTAGAGAACAGTAATAGAAGACAGAGGCTACGGATCGTGGACTTGTCTGAGTCAATCAGGGGGTCTCAAGTTACTATTCCTTCTCTGAGTTTTTTCTCTTTTTTTTGGAGCTTCTGGGGAAAGATCTAGTTGAGCCCCCCGCTCTCATGTGCACAGTCCAGGGCCTCGCCCTGTCATCATGTGCTTTCACCTGTATGAAGTGAGGGAATTGGTGCTGATTTTTTCAGTTTATTTTATTGTCTAGTTTTTTAGTTATGTGGATATTGTTCATTACATTATGTCACTCTCCTTCACTGGCTAGTGTATTTTATATTATACCTTATACTGAATTGCAATTAATCAAATTAATACAGTCAACTTTGTGAGCTGGAATGTTGAAGGCTTAAATCATCCAGTAAAATTATTTAAGAATGAATGACAGGTGAAGGTAGGAATTGCATTCCTTCCAAAAACTTCTTCTTATGTCTGACCAATTTATGTTTGTGGGAATTGCACAAGTCAGACTTGCTACAGGCTGAAGCAGGCAAGGACTGTACAGAAGCGGCCACTATACCACACTGCGGTACACTGCCCACAGAAACGTCACTGGACAAAGAATATTGATAGCACTTATAATGTGTTAGACATTAGTGAAAACATTAGCTTTATTCAATCTGTTGTTAAATGCACCTAATGTAGAATATTAATATGGATTCATGTAATAAAAGGGAAATTTTGGTAGCTGAAAATAACAAGTTTCTTAATGTTTTTGACAATATTAATTTATTATTTTAAATATATTTATATAGATGGTAGTGGTAGCGTATTCTACGTTCTTCATGTGCAAAGGCATGGAATTGTTTAACTCTGTGACTTGTGGTTATTTTGGAAATATTTTGACGTGCTTGTTTTAAATACATTTTGCTGTGGTTATTGTTGTAATGGAATTGAAAGGCTTGTGAACTGAGTGATGTTTTGGTTGAGTGGTAGAATTTTCACCTGTAAACCAGGAGCTCCAGGGATCAGGTCATGCCCAATACATCAGTGCTTTGAATTAATAGACTCTTTCTTCGATAGTAAAATACAATAAGGTTTACTATATTGACTTATTATTTTTATATATCACAGTTAAACATTAAAATATGATACTAATAAATGAATAATGTAAGTTAGTTAGCAAAATGTGAATAATGTGAGTGAAAACTAGTTCTACCAGATGTTCAGAGAGAGAGTCAGAGAATTTAAAGATGCCCTTAAGCAGGAATCACAATTGAGGTTTTTAAATGCCTGTTTGTTTTTAATATTAATTATTAAAGCCACTACACATAATATATATTTAAATAAGTGATATCTAATATAAGAGAGAGGAATTAATAAGTCAAAAATTACAAACTGTTTTAATGTTGTGCTACAATCTCTCTTGTTCCCCTTCTTCTCCACTTTGATTATGAGGATGCTGGGACCCCTGCAGGTTGAGAAATGTGGGAAAGTGGAGGAGGGGTGCGACAGGCAAAACATGAAAAAAGAGGATTTGATATCATGAGAATTTCAGTGAGACAGGTCATGCTGTAATATGCGTGGACAGTTTAAACTGAATAGCAGTTCTTTTCAGTGTAGCAACATGAGCATGCTTAAACTTAAACAATCTTTAACCAACAAATTTGAAATCTTTTAATACAGAAGTTATTAACCTATTTCATACTCACATGCGATTTGGGGAAGGGTGTGCCCAGCAAGTGTTTAATGACCATCAGGAGTCTATTTCGCAAAGTGAGACTACTCAACCAAATAGCTTTAGTAAATTGACAAAAGTCTGTACTTTCAGGTTTCATACAACAAGATCAAATTGTATTTGGTTAAGTAACAACAATAGCTCTTGGAATTCATGTGTGAACTGGCTTCATCACTATGTTCTCCTTCCCACTGATAGCTGATGTGTGGAGAGCATACTGTCACTTTGGCTGCCTTTGCATTATCAAGTGGTTGCTACACACTGGTCCTGGTGGAGGATAGTCTCCATTATCTGTAAGTGCTTTGAGTGGAGTGTCCCTACTGCAGTTCAGTCCGTTTTGAAACTCTTAAGATGTATCAGTTTGCTTCCATTCATACTGTAGGTAATTTGCTTTTCCTGCTGGAAAAATGTGGAAGAGCAGGAGAGGAAGCATAAAAAGGTACAGTCCACTGCTGTAAGTCATAGAAATGTTAGTCAGTCAAATACAATGTTATTTTAAGCCATTGTGTCTAATATATTTTTATAATGAAAATCTTTAACTCATTCTCTAATAATGTCAACAGAGTACACATTAAATATTATTTTTATTTATTTTATATATCAGTCTGTTAAATATTCACATTACATTCACAATCTCTTAAGCCTTTTGCAGATGGCTGCCAAGTTTCACTCTATTGTGTCACCATTTGTACATATGATGAGAATGATACAGCTCTGTGAAAGTTGCCCCCCCCCAAATGAAACAAACGATAAAACCCACCACGTTTGTTAATGCTCTGTTAGTGCTGTTTTGTGCCACTAAATGTAGTGTATGTGATGTTTTCGTTTTCAAGATATAGCACCTTTTTCATGGGTGTGATGTCACTCAGCTCCCCTAAAATGCTGCAAGGAACCGAACAGGTCTTATTGATTAGTGCTGTGTTTGTGCCATTGAAAGTAGCTTTCTAGCTGCTTTTATCCCCAAGACATAGTGCCTTAATTTTGGGTAATTATATGACTATGTATGACAATCTTGAGTGGTAGCAACACATTCTGGTCAGTTCAGGCACTGAATTACTGATTGAGAGTATAACAATGTTTGTAATTTTCTGTCTGTCTGGCCTTTGACGGATATTTTGCATTTGAATACCAGTATTTTCTTTGTGTCTATGTGAACAGTAAATTTAAATAATCTCCAATATCATACTATAACTGCAAGAGTTGTCGTTTCAGCCTAAAAAGCAAATGTTAAAAATAGCATTTTCTAAAAAAAATAGCTTTAACTGTCATGTCATAATGCTTTGTAGCTGTCAGTGTCAGTATTTCTTTAAACCGAAGAAGTAATCAGTTTTTCATTGTGTCCTTTTTAAATAGGCAATTCAAAAAACATCTAAATGCTTCAACTCGTCTTTTGATTTATGTATTTAAAAAAGTTACAATGAGCAACTTCCCCCATTAAAAGACCATTGTTGTACTTCTATTTTATGCAAAGCAAATACATAAATGTGGAAGAGTACGAAGAAATTGGATTATATGTTTTTGTATGATCACTGTATGTACTACAATACATTGAATAGCACTGGAATCACCACCACATCAAATATATAGACCAATAATACTTGAAAATATTTGTGTTAATTAAACAACATTTGAAGAGTGTCTTCTGTATAGTATTTGAATTGGAACATTTGTAAAGTTATGCATCTGCCAATCCAACCATTTTCTAACTGCTTTATCTAGTACAGTGCTGTGGGGGAGCTGGAGCTTATCCTGGCAATCAACTGCCACAAAGCAGGGTACAACCTGGACGAGATGCCAGTCCGTTGCAGAGCACACACAGATACAGACATGCACACATTCTCACCAGGACTCATTTCCCAGAAGCCAATTAAACTACCAGTATGTCTTCGAACTGTTGAAGGAGATGGAAACACCGAGGGGAAACCCATGTTAACACGAGGAAAACATGTAAATGGCACACCAGGAACTGAACCGTTTCAATTGAGCTACCTTAAATGACACAAACAAATGGAGCAGTAACGAATGAGACCGGTTCAGCTCTACACTTTGTTGGGGGGGGGGGCTGAGTGACGTAACCCATCCCCTGTAAAAATAAGAAACTAGACATTGGAAATGGAAGGAGCACAAACACTAGTGCCAGATCATCTAGGTGATGCCACCTTGTGTCAGAGAGGCGAAAGGTAGCTGGACCCAGTTACTCTATGACCTGCATGGGGAACTCCATAGATGTCTGAGCTGGATATGCCTGGAGTCTGTCCTGGGAAAGTAGAAGTTTGTGTCCAAGCATGAAGGTGGCTGGTGAGTCGCCAGCTCTATGGCGAGCTGTGTGGCCATGTGGTGGAGCAGTGTATGGAAGAGTTCAAGTTCAATGGAAATTGATTCTGTGAGCTCATACAATTAAAGAATGCAAATGCAAATATACAACAAATTCAATAATGGAGTGCATCCACTCAGCATATTCACAAAACATCCTAAACTCACACCTTTAATACAATAATAACAGTGAGATAAGTATCAGTAGGGCCTAATAAAGCCATGCAAAAATATCAGAGTTGAAATGCAGAATATATGCATCTCACAGCCTCCAAATAGGTGCTATTATAGACCTAGTAGTCCTTGTCTTAATAGACCTAATCTACTTGTCAGAGGGGAGAGAAGTAGATAGAGGTTGGGCAGTGTGGGAAGGGTTAGCAAGGATCTTCAGAGCTTTGCATTTCCGAGTGAGTCCACAGAAGGAAGGTGACATCCTATAGTTTTGAAAGTGATATACACTACTCTCTCTACCTGCTTCTTGTCCTGGGCAGAAGTGTTGCCGTACCACATAGTGATGCAGAAGGCCAAAACACTCCTGATGACAGATCTCTGTAAAAGAGGTTTAATCCTTCCTGTGACACTCCAAACGTCTTTAACTGTCTCAGGAAGAAGAGCCTGTGGTGAGCTTACTTGACCATAATGGGTGTGTTGACCTCCCATTTTAGAGTGTTGGAGATGATGGTGCCCAGGAACTTAAATTTGTCCACCACCTTTACAGCCTGACCATTGATGAGTAGTGGTGAGAGTTTGCTTTGCTAAAGGTCCACCACAAGATCTTTTATTTTGCTCACATTTAGTTCGAGATCGAGGGTGCACTGTTCAACTTATTGAGCTATTTAATTTCATTGTACTGACTCACCATTGTTTCTGATGAGGCCTGCGAAAGCAGTGTTATCAGCTTTTTGACTGAACCTTAATGTGAAATAGTTATTTGTGTTCAGATAGTAAAGCATACGTGATCAGACACAACCCTGAGGAGTGCCTGTGCTCAGAGTGAGAGGCTTAAAAATGGTACCTTCAGCTTCACCAGCTAATTCCTATAAGAAAGGAAATCCAGTGGTCAATAGCATAGAGTCTGATCAATACCCACATCTGCTAGCTTATCTAAAAGCTTGAGAGGGGTGATCGTGTTAAAAGCAGAACTGCAGTCAATGAAGAGGACCTGGCTGCTTCTAGATGTTGAAATATGTCATGGAGCCCCAGGGAGACTGCATCCTCCACTGACCTGTTTGCTCTATAGGCTAACTAGCCTGGGGTCCATGTGCAATTTAGACAGGAAGTTGGCTATAAGTCATTCCAAAACTTTCATAATAATAGACATCAAGAATACTGATCTGTAGTTATTGAGGCAGCTCACAGTGAATTTCTTAGGTACTGGTATTAGTAATCATCTTAAAGCAGTGTGGTACCTTAGCCTGTTTAAGGGATCAATTGAAAATACCTGTAAACATAGGAGCAAGCTGAGTGGCATGATATTTTGGTATAGCTCAACCAAGACTCAAACTCAACGGACACAGACTGCAGCCCATTGTTGGCGGTTATGGCCTAGTGGGCAAAGAGGGAATCCAGGAAGTCAGTGACCGCTTCAATAGTGACCGATAGAGATGGGGACACTATACTGTAAAAAGGCACTCTATTTCAGATGAGAGGTTAAACCAAGGCCCTGACTCTCTGTGGTCATAAACAATTCCAGGGCGTTTCTCAAAAAGAGTAGGGGTGTAACCCCAGTGTCCTGGCCAAATTTCCCATTGGCCTTTACCCATCATGGCCTCCTAATAACCCCAATCTCTGACCTGGGTTCATCACTCTGCTCTCCTCCCCACTGAAAGCTGCAGTGTGGGGAGTTTACTTGTGCACTATGGCTGCCATTGCTATATAAAAAGCGCTATATAAGTGTAAGGATTTATCTTCTGGAAACAGCTGAGGTGGAAGCTAAGTACGAAAGGCACCCTGGTGTAGCAGAGGACATCAGCATGAATGATGAAAGCTGAGATTCCAACTGTAAGGGTGTAGAGTAACCTAAAGTGAATTTACTTGTCTGGTATAACAGCTTTGTTTACTGCGCTCAGGTCCACACAGATTCACAGGCCTCCTGTCTTCCTCCTGGCCACTACCAGATTGGATACCCATGGGGAGGCATCAACCAGTTCAGGTGGTTAATGTGGAGGAGGGGCTGGAGAGGCAGAGCTTGAATGTCACCAATGTTATATCGTGAACCAGGCACAGACTATATGAATACATTTGGCATATAATGTTATAGTGGTCTTTGAAGTCATATGGCTTGCTGGGCTGTGTCAGTGTGTCTTTGTGCAGGTGTGCTCTCTTGAAGTATAGTATGATGTCACTGTGGTCAGAAAGAGGAGTTGTGGTCAGACAGTGAAGGTGCTTATAGCAGAGGGGTCCAGGTGACCATAGTTGACCACACTGCTGCCCAGAGCTGAGCTGTAACCAAACCTTTCTAAAAAGTCCCATTTGGTCCTTCCATTGATGATGTACAAGCCCAGCCTTTGACTTTGATAGAGCTGTAGCTGTGGTAGTTCCACACCAGGATTGGGAACCGCTGTAATACAGGGTCTAAGGAGAAACAGAGCCTTACCGAGCCAGCAATGGGTACAAGGCAGCATATACTGGTCAGAACACTTTTTGGAACCCCAGTCCATCACAGGACACACAGACACAAATGCTCTGAGAAAAGAGCACATTTCCCCAAAAATTAATTAACCCACTAGTATATCTTTTGACTGTGGGAGGGAACCGAAACACCTGGAGGACATCTACGGGAGCATGCAGACTCCATGCACATAGCACTCCAGGAATTAAACTAAGGGCCCCAGCGTTGCAAGGCAACAGTGCTCACCCCTGCTCCATCATGCTCCCATCCTCTCAATCACGTAGACCAGAATTATTGACCCTAATAATAAATCAGAGCTAATAACATCAGAATAGAAATATATCAACTATGAGAGTTGATAGTCTATCTTGAAATTTTAATTTGCTTCATGTAATTCATTTTAAAACAGCTTTAAAGCCTTTTAATAATTCACTAAGCCAGTGCTTCCCTTGAGCCTCTCAGCAAGACTGACTCCACTTTCTCACCACCACTCCCCCATTTATATACAACAGGCCAGCCCCTCCTCCTGGTTAAACCACAAACTGTAAACACTGAAAATGGGGAACGAGAAAAGGTTCTGAAAACATCAGAAAAGACAATTGTTTCACCCTAGACTAAAATAAATATATTAAAATAATATACATTATACATTAATCTAAACATATAGCAAGTTATAGAAAAACATAAAAATTATTATAAGGCATATGGTGATCTGAATTGATGGCACTGCTATTCAGAAACAGTAGTCAGGTCTGAGTAGCATAAATATGGACAAGTTCACCAGAGTTGGTTTAGGGTTAGGGTTAAATGTAATTTAAGAAAATTTGAGAAAGAAATTTGTTTTTAACCGAGTGTCCAGAAGATATGTTTTCTAAAACCAATTGAATCAGGTAAAAGGAAACTGTTCAACTTTGGCTCATCAGATTTGTGAGGGAAAGTGCACATTTCCTTGTGAATACTGCTAAATGAATGGATGATAAAACACACATTTTTCATTTTATGTTATAATAGTTTTAACAGAAATGGAAAATTTCCACTGTCTGTAAAACTCTTTTTAGTAAGGCACTCAGATGCCGGAGTTTCAGTGGCCCACACACTTAGTAATACCATTCCAGGTGTTTACAATAAAATATGTAGAATTTTTTAGATTTGTTCCATTTGTCTCAAATGTTTATTTTTATTTTTTATTCAGGCTAGAAGACACATACTGTAGGGAAAGGTCTATAAGCATTTTCAGACTTGTTAAGGTCCAGAACTTAAAATATTGATCTTTGAAGACAGAAAAAAATCTATTTATTGCTTTATGTTTTTTTTTCTGGATATTTCTGTCTGGTGAGTGGAAACAGTCAAAAAAGAAACATGAAGACATGAAGACAAAAAGACAATAAAGAAATATGATTTTGTCCGCATAATGCTCAAGAAGGTAGCTTCAATTTAAGCTCTAAAGTAGGGCTCTAGTGTCTACATGTCCAGAGATATTGCAAAATGTTTGAGGGGATATCTTTCCAGACAGAAATTGTCTCTGGATGTCTGTGTCAACTGGCCATACTGGCCATAAAAGGTAAGGGGTGAAGCTTGCTCTCATCACAGAAAGAGCGTTGCTGATCTTGGTGCTGAAGTTGCTCCTCGGAGAATTCAAACAATCTGAACACAGAGCCGGACTCGAGTCCTGCTGCAAGTGAGAGAACTCAGACTGTCCCAGGATATAATGCTCTTACTGCCTATTGTAGATTATTGCATAGAATATCAGACTATACATCAGAATATTATATACTCTGTCGACAATGAAGTCCAACTGTATCAATGTTAACTGAATTTAAGTGAAACGCACAGCTAGTTTGTGAATCACAAGATTTCCCCTTTGGCAGACAAAGTCTCAGGCAGAATTCTGGTTTGTATGGACTTGCTCTCTCTTGGCTGCTGTCTTGTACTAAAGTTTAGTTTCCTAAATTGGACAAGGTGGAAGCAATCACATGGTAAATTTTTCACCCAGGCTTTGATTGAGAGACTAAGACAAAGAATATGAGTAAAGTTCATGACCTTATAACATGGCTGGGGGAAAGCAGGAATTCAGGGCTCTGTGATAAACCCTATGACTTTCAACAGTTTTCATCAACTGCTTATGGCCCAGCCTTGTGTCCTGCTGAATCCAGCAGGAGACCCTTAAACTCACCCTGGTCCTCTTTCTACTGGACACCTGTGGGGTTGTCCTGTCCCCACTGCTTCCTTTCCTCCTCCGTCTGCTAGAGGAGTGGGGCTGTCTGTGTATGTGGAGATGAGGAGCTGCTTTGTCAGTCCTGGACTCCACTGTTTCTAATTAACTCTCATGGGAGAGCTGGAGCCAGACCTGACAAGCAATGGGCACAATGCAGGGCCTTGGAGAGGATGTCAGATCATCACAACACAGACAGAGGAAACCTGTGTGAACCAAGAGAACATGCAAACTCCACACAAATAGCACTTCCGGTGAACTTCCTGAACCCAGGGTCCCAGCACTGCGATACAGCAATGTTCACCACTGAGCCACTGCCTGAACCAACCATATCCATACTCCTCAAATGGAAGACAGAACGGGGCCATTTTTCATTCTTCACAAACAGACTGCTCTGAGCCGGTGTCATCTAGCTACACCACCTGCAGATGTCCATGTCAGATTTCATCTGCACTGCCTCTCAGGTGATGCTATAAATGTAGGGTCATCCCTCTATAGTGCCTTCTCTCTAGCCTAGCCTGCTCATGTCCCTGCTCTTTGGTAATAGAGTCTCATACCTTAGAGGAATGGTCTCTGGACACAGCTGAGGGGAAAGCTCTTATCACGATCCACACTCCCGCGTGCACCTCCCGGTGTACAAACCTGCGCCGCTATTAGCAATTAGCCCTGTACTCCCTGTTTTCCCATATAAACCCGTTCTCTCCATTCACTCCTCGCTCACTGTTGAGATAGTCATAGCTTTCTCTTGTGCGCTTTTCTTCATTAACTGTTTACTGCTTGTTGTTTGTTGTTTTTTCATTGTTGTTTACTGTTTAGTTTTTTTTTCACATATCCAAGGTGCAATTCTTAGGCTACATCATTTCCCCACTTGAAATTGGGGGTGTTGAGATGGACCCAGCCAAGACAGAAGCCATTAAGGACTGGCCCACCCCCAAGAACTTGAAGAAAATTCAGCGCTTTCTGGGGTTTGCCAATTTTTACCGCCGCTTTATCAGGGACTTCAGTTCTGTTGCAGCCCCCATTACCTTCTTGACCCACAAGGGTCCCAGGCAAGGCAAGTGGTCCCCCGAAGCCGACCGCGCCTTTCTCCACTTAAAACACCTTTTCACCTCTGCCCCCCTCCTCCCCCACCTGGGGAAGTCGATGCCTCTGCTCATGGAGTTGGCACCATTCTATCCCAACGTCATGGAGACAAGGGTATCCTTCACACCTGTGCCTTTCTATCTCGAAGACTATCCCCTGCCGAGTTGAATTACGATGTGGGTGACAGGGAACTACTTGCCATCAAGCTCGCTCTCGAAGAGTGGAGACACTGGCTGGAGGGTGCCCTGCATCCCTTCGCCGTTCTCACCGATCACAAGAATCTGTCCTACCCTCAGTCAGCAAAGAGGCTTAATCCCCGTCAAGCCCGGTGGTCCTTATTCTTCACCTGATTTAACTTCTTTATCTCCTACAACCCTGGCTCCAAGAATGTCAAGGCTGACGCCCTTTCCCGCCTGCATGACCCTCCTAATGCTGAAAGACCTCCTGAACCCATTATTCCCCCTCATACGTTTATTGCCGCCATCTGCTGTGACATTGAGGACCAGCCCGTACCCCCCCAGTGCCCCACAGATAAACTTTTCGTTCCTGACTATGTTTGCGCCAACATCCTCTGCTGGGTTCATGACTCTCTCTTGGCCAGACACCCTGGAGTTCGCCACAGCTGAGAGCTCATCTCCGCTCACTTCTGGTGGCCCTCTCTCAAAACTGACATTACCGACTATGTTAAGGCTTGCCCGACTTGTGCCAGGATCAAGACTCCTCGTCTCAAGAAAACTGGTCTCCTTCAACCCCTCCCCATTCCCAGGCGTACCTGGTCTCATATCGCCGTGGACTTCCTCACTGACCTTCCGTTAAGTCAAGGCAAGTCTTTAATTATGGTCATTACGGATAGATTCTCCAAAACCACCCACTTTATCCCCCTTACCTCGTTACCCACTGCCCAGGAAAAAGCTGACGTCTTCATCCTCCAGGTCTTTAGACTCCACGACTTACTGTCTGATATTGTCTCTGACAGAGGTCCCCAGTTTACATCCCATTTTTGGAAAACCTTCTGGAAAGCTCTAGGCACCTCCATCTCCCTTACCACCGGCTACCACCCCGAAACTACTGGCCAGACCGAGAGCCTGAACCAGGACCTTTTAACTTCCCTGCGTGCTTATGTTTCCACATCCCAGGACAACTGGACCTCCCTGCTACCTTGGGCAGAATATGCTCATAACTCCCTCCACTCCTCCTCCACCAGCATCTCACCCTTCCTCTGCTCCTTGGGATATCAACCCTCTCTCCTGCCTATTACCAGCCCCGACTCGGATGTCCCCTTGGTACGTCAATATGTGTCTTCTCTCAGGAAGCTCTGGAAAACAGTCCGGTCCTCACTTTTGAAAACCTCATGTAACTATAAGAGGGCAGCTGACAAGCACCGAAGACCCTTCCCCAGGCTCCGTAGAGGACAGTTTGTTTGGCTTTCCACCAAGAATATCCCTTTACGCCAACCCTCTGCCAAATTGGGACCCTGTATTATCGTCACTTTCCGGGTCGTTTCCAGGATTACCCCGGTTTCTTTTCAACTTGCTCTCCTCCCTTCCCTCCGGATACACCCTACCTTCCACGTCTCTCTTCTTAAACCTTACCATCATTCCCCCCTCTCTAGATCTCAACCTCAGCCGCCTCCACCCCGACTTATCGACTCCCACCTTTACTGTTAATAAGATTCTGGATTCTCGTTGGCACACGGGGCAGCGCTAGTAACTTGTGGACTGGGAAGGATACGGGCCGGAGGACAGATCTTGGATTCCGGAGCAGGACATCCTAGATAAATCCCTTATGAAGTCGTTCCATCAATCTACGGTCTCCGGAGCCGCCCGTGGGGGGGGTACTGTCACGAACCACACTCCCACGTGCACCTCCGGGCGTACACACCTGCGCCTGCTATTAGCAATTAGCCCTGCACTCCCTGTTTTCCCATATAAACCCGTTCTCTCCATTCACTCCTCGCTCACTGTTGAGATAGTCATAGCTTTCTCTTGTGCGCTTTTCTTCATATACAGTTTACTGGATTCCAACCCTGCACTGCCTCCGACCTTGACCTCGTCTCTGTCTCGTGTCTCTTGTATTTGGTTACCTCGCATTTTAACCACTGGATTCCTGACCTAGCCTGACCTAACCTAACCCCGACCTTGAACTTTGTCTCTCGTCTCTTGGAAGTCTAACCTGATTCCTTTTAGCACCGCATAGGGTCCGATCATCTATACCACTAGTCCACATTGATTAGTGTGACAGCTCTGTGCAGGCTGTGCACAGATCTCGGCTGTCTGCACTCCCTCACACTCCCCAGAGAACTCGTTTGGGGTGCAGTAGGATACACACCCTGCCTGGGGATGCCTGTACAGATCTCCCTCAGTAAAACAGCTGATGGTCTGCATCCTGCTTCCCTCAGATTTCCCTTTCAGCTGCATTTCTGCATCTCAGCTGCATATTTTCAAATGTCCTTCAATCTACAAATCATCTTTTCTCTGTGAAAGAAATCAATCATTATTCGTCTTCCAAAAACTGCCAGGTCAACTGAGCTTAACAGCTACAGGTCAGCTGCTCTTACATCTTTCCCATGAAAAGTCTGGAGAGAATCTTTAAGAATCTTAAAGCATAAAGACCCCCTGCAGTTTGCATATAGAGAAAGGAGGGGGCAGACAATGCAATACTCACATTGTTAAATCCGGTCTATCAGCAACTTGATCAAGCAAGGTCATATGTAAGGATATTATCTGTTGACTTTCTCTCTGCTTTTAACACAATACAACAATTGCAGCTTGCATAGACACTCTCAGAACGTCACGCTAAACAGTATATTGATAAGTTACTGTAGGTCCTAAACGTCTTAACAAATAGGACTCAACAGTTCAAACTGGGGAACTGGTTAATTAGACATTCGCTGTGCTTCCACTGGATCACGACAGGGCTCTGTTTTGTCTCCCTTACTGTCCTTTTTGTACATTTCATTAAGGACATTATATGTAGATTAAGGACACAGCACTGGTCATCTTACTAAGGAACCCAGAAAACCATCATTGACCCATTCTAAAGGACCGTACTAAATGGTGTGAAGAGTTCTCATTACAGGTAATGTTTTAAAAACAAAGGAGCTGGTCATTGATTTTAAGAAAAATGCAACACTGCTCCAATCTACACTAACTAATGGTCAGACTGTCAAAATTGTCAATGACTACAGGTATACAGGACTGGCCAGAGAAAAAAACTGAGTTAGGACAAATGCTGCAACACCATTTATAAAAAAAAAACTCAACAGAGACTCTTTTCTAAGTAAGCTTAGCAATTTCAAGGTAGATAGAACAATGCTATCACTTTTCTTCAAGTCTTTGATTGAAAGTGTATTAACATACTGTCTCACTTGCTGGTTTGGTAACATCAGTACCGTTGATTGTAATAGCCTGAAAAAAATAGTCAAATTAAGAAGCAAATAATTGTGGCAAATCAAATCACCTTAAATATCCTCTTCAAACAGAAAGTGGTAGAGAAACTGTGTACTGTGGATTGTGTCTCTCACCCTCTGCATTGTGAGTTTACAATTCTCCCATCTGGGAGGTGCGTCTGTGTACCCAAGTGTAATACTAATAGAAACAGGAAATCTTTCATCCCTACTGCAATATCTCTTTCAAACAATGTATTGTAACTATCTTCTCCCTTATCGTACTGTAACACTGTTTCACTGACTTCTTCATGGACCAATGGGACCATGAAGCTTGAATTGAATTATTGTCAGAGCTGGTGATCTGCTAGTGGAGAATCCTGTGCACTATCCTGGCTGTCAGTTAGTTTGTGTCTGTTTTGGATCCATCTGTGTCTGATTACTGTTCAGAGATGGAGCTGGTCTTTCACTGCCATAGCACCTGCTCCTGTCTGACATCCTTGTTAATCCTCTTGATCCTCCTCTTCCGTCACATATCCTCCACATATATATATATATTGTTTTCAGTTTAGAATTCTGTGGTATTATTCTTCATGAGATTTCATTCATAGAGTCCTTCTTCATTTGAACACAAGGTCTGTCCAGCTTTTACCAGTTTCTAGTGATTTATTTCATGGTTGCAGTTCTGACAGTTCTAAACAAGTATCTTTCTGCCTCTGAAGGCAGCTCTGGTGTTTGTGCCAGAAGAAAAAGAACTCCTAACAAGGATTTTTTTAATATTTGTTTTTCAGAATATTTCCCCAGTTTATTTTCATACCAAAAAAATGTTTAGGATATGCCAGGTGTTCCCAGCCATTCTTCCAGCAGTTTACAGTATGTTTCTTCCAATATTGAATATTAATTTTTTACTCATATTCTCTCCATGAATGTGAATTGGTGGATTTATGCAGATTCTTCAATTGCTGTGTAAGTGCCAACCTCCTTTTCTCATTTGCATCTTACTTTTAACTCGAGTATTCTTCCTCTGTTTTCTGATATTGTACATACTGTACATCTGAAAGGATGTAGCTTTTGAAGAAAGTTCAGTATGCAAAATTTATCAATTTGTTAATCTCTCATCTTGGAGTCTCATTTATTTCTTCTCAGCTTTCCCCAGCATTTTCTCCTCTCTCTGTGCTTTGACGTTGCCTGTTTGACCATGTCTTGGACTGATCCCTGTGCTTTGAACCCTGCGTGTTAAATGACTCTCCTTCAGACTCTCCCTGGTGCTTTAATCAGTTCCTCTCAGCTCAACCCCTGCCTTTTTGACCAGGTCTCTAGTTTAACTTTTGCCTCCCCTGCTTGCTTCCAGCAGAGCCTGTGCCTGGATTCAGTCTCCAGGTTACTGCTTCCATCAGCTCAGTGCAGGAGATATCACACTGGGGCCCTGGGTTCAATTCCAGACCTGGGGTGCTATCTGTGTGGAGTTTGTATGTTCTCCCCATGTTTTTGTGGTGTTCCAGTTTTCTCCCACAGTCCACAAACATGCTGGCAGGTTAATAGGCTTCTGGGGAAAGCTGGCACTGGTGTGAGTGTGTGCCCTTTGATAGAGTGGCATCCTGTCCAGGGTTCAATCCTGCCTTGTGTCCAGTGCTTCCTGGCACAGGCTCTGGGTAACTGTGACCTGAATTGTATAATTGTTTATTGAGTGATGTTGATGTTTTTCAAATGTTACACTGCCTTCTTTGTCAACTAGCTGACAGTATAAACTTATCCCTGTAATGTCAGATAAAGTTATATTTCAGGGCAAACTTTAATCTAGATTTATTTTGGAGGGAAGAAAACCTCAGGTAAAACCTACACCACTCAGACACTCCCAAATCTACAGTCTTACTAATGTGCAGCTCACCTTAAAGCTTCAACTACCTGAGTGACAGCTCCCAAGCAAAATGGTGACGAACTGTTCCTCACACTTAAAATAGTTTTACACCTAATATAACTCAAAGCATTATGAAAATAAATAAATTTTGCAATTTAAATCTAGTAATGCCAAAGAAAAGAATTTGTATTATGAAAGAAACTAAATAGAGGATTAGTCATTTTTAGGGGTTGAGAGAAATAGCATGCGACCCTGACTTTAAACCACATAAAATAGACAAATGTTTTTGTAATCGTCATTGAGGGGAATAAGGAAGGTCTGGAACAAAACAGAAAACCTGGAAGTACCTTCATTCTTGCTGTGTTTATCCTTTCCAAGAATTGAAGTTTTTGTTTAACCTGATTTTCTAGCACCTCTTAGTTACATTTTAATGATTTCTAGGTTTCTGGGTATTACATTTGCCCTACATTTTATCTTATCCCAATCTTATCGTAAATTAAATTTATTTTTTATCTCCAGGGATATACAGTAGATTCTCCAATAACATTGCTTCAGAATTTTCTTTGTTTAATTCCTGTTCTGAAAAGTTGCTGTATGCCTGTTCCTCTGCATTTGGTTGGTTTTACATTGCATGTAAAACCATTATGAAAACCCAATTCCCTACAAGTTTCAAATGCAAAAGGCTGTTTACTCTATCAAATGCTTTTTCAGGACTCAGAATTCTTTTTCATTTCAGTTTTTGTGTTTAAAGATACAGTTTAGTCTAGCCTAATAAGACCTCCAGCCAAATAGTCAGTTTCTACCTGGAATGGTGTCCTCTCAAACATTTTATAATATCTCTGGAATTAAAAAAAGTAATTATATAGTAGAAGTATACAGTATACAGTAGAATCCTTAGATTTCTTATATGTCTTACTGTGTCCTCTCAACAGACATAAATATACAGGACAAAAGAAAAAAAAACAAAGAAATTAGTTAAGCTAGTGGCCTTACAGTACCTTTTATATCCAGAGATCACTGCTGGAGATTGGTTGTGAAAATACACTGATATACTCTCACTTTTGGAGATACTCCACTACTTTGCCATTGAGCCTCTTCTATATCAGCTGCAGTGGGTCAGCAAGAGTCTGTCCATCCCGGGCTGCCCTGATCTTACTATCCCAGACTCAGAGTACACTGATGACATCATGGTCATGGCTGGGGGAGAGCAAGACATAAGGGCACTGTGAAAATCACTAGAGGACTTTCAACTGTTGTCATCATCTGCTCATGGCCCAGCCTTGTGTCCTGCTGAGTCGAGCAGGAGACCTCAAACTCGCCCTGGTCCTCTTTCTACTGGACACCTGTGGGGTTGACCTGTCCCCACTGCCTCATTTTCTCCTCAGTCTGCTGGAGGAGTGGTGCTGTCTGTGTGTTTGGAGAGAGGAGGAGATGCCCAGTATGTCACGGTTTCTAATTCAGAGTCATGAGTGAGCCAGAGCCTATCCTACCAAGCAATGGGCTCAACACAGGAGCCTGGACTGGTTGTCAGTCCACCAGAGGGTCGACAGAGGAAACCAGTGTGAACATGGAGAGAACATACAAACTCCACACAGACAGCTCCCCAGGTCTTGAACTGAACCCAGGACTCCAGTACTGCAATACAGCTATGTTAACCACTGCTCCATGGTATGTTCCCTCTTAAACAACCCAGCAGCTACAATACTAGAATGGAGACAGAACTGGACCACTTCTTATTCTTCACCAGCAGACTGGTCTGAGCCAGTGTCACCCAGCTACACCACCTGCTAGACATGGACCTGGGCTGCTGAAACTGTGTGGACTGGATGTGAGCTACTTTGGGACTGTATTCCCTGCAGTGTACAGGCAGATATTCATGTCAGATTCTGTCTGCGCTACATCTCGGGGGATGCTGTTAATGTAGGGTCACCCCTCTTGCTGCCTCTTGAAAAGCAGAACAGTGTACCCAAATAATAAACCATATATAACTTAGGATGTGATAGACTGCATCAACTGTAAAAGACACAATTTTAAAAACCAGGATCAAGTGCAACTGAAATTACTGCAAGAGGAGCTTATACTAAAACTCAGGAATGCAAGGAAACAACACAAGGAGACAATGGAGAGTGACTTTGAAACATTGAACTCCAGGAGCCTGTGGTAAACAATGAAAACAGTCACAAACATGAAATCTTCAAAGAAGAGCGTCCATACAATGGATGAGTTGGCTAAAGCAAATGATCTGACTGACTTATCTGAGGTTTGAGACACAGGACTTCTCTGTTGCAGGTGATAGTATATTAGATACTATTACAGCAGACAGTAGTGCTGGTAGGCTTGTAATAATTCCACAGATGACCACACAATGTTTCAAGCACATATGTGCGAAAAAGGCAACAGGCCTCAATGGCATCTCTGCCTCTCTTTTAAAAAATTGCGCAGAGGAATTAACACCAGGATGGTGCCCCGTCTTTCAGAAGTCTGCTGACTCTCACTTTGTTCCAGCGCTGTGGAAAAAATCAATGATGGTGCCAATACCCAAAAAGCCCTGTCCCTCAGATAATAATGACTACAGGCAGGTATCACTGACGTCTGTTGTTATGAAATGGTTTGAGAGGATTATGGTATCCATGCTGTGCTCAGAGGTGAACACTGTACTGGATCCATATGAGTTTGCATTTAAACACAGGTGGGGCACCGATGATGCAATCATCAGCATTATGCATCTGTTTCTTAAACACCTAGAGGACCCCAATGCCTATGCTTGGATGCTGTTTATGGACTTCAGCTCTGCATTTAATAGGCTGCATCCCAATCTATTGATAAGCAAGTTGAAGCAAATCTCCGTTAACCATTACATTATAAGATGGTATCACTCATTTTTAAAAAACCGTACACAGTATGTCAGTAGGTCAATAAAACCCTTTCTTTCGGAATCAAGATCCATTAGCACAGGTGACCCTCAGGTCGGTGTGAGCTCTCCAGTTCTGGTCACACTTTATACAAATGATTGTGCAATCAGTAGTCAAAGCAACTTCATCTTCAAATTCTCAGATGATACAGCTGTGCTTGGCTCAATGCGCAGAGGAAGCAGCTCATCTGTATAGGTCAGAAACCCATAGGTTTGTGCAATGCTGTGACAACAATTGCCTAATTCTGAATGTTAAAAAAACAAAAGAAACAGATTTTGATCCCAGAGCAGTTGGTGATCACCCAGATGTAGTAATCCACAAAGAACTTATCACTCAGGTTGATTCATATAAGTACTTAGGTGTACACATAGACAGTAACCTGTGCTGGACTACTCATGTAGAGAGTTTTTGCTCCAAAGTTCAGCAGCACTTATATTTCTTGCGAAGACTAAGAGTGTTTGGGGTTGGACAGGAAGTAATGCTGCTCTTTTACCATGCTGTAATCGAGAGCATTATCAGAAATGGTATAACAGTGTGGTTTGGTAATCTATCAGTTCATTTTAAATCGCAAATTTCCCGCCTCATCCAAACAGCTTTGAAGTCATGGGAGTGAAACAACATCCCTCCCTGCAGACAATCTTTGAAAAATCCATAATCAAACAGGCAGAAAAAATTATATCAGATCCTTCCCATATCCTCAATTCTGAATATGAACCTCTTCCTTCTGGGAAATGTTTTAGGGTTCCCAAATGTAAATTAAACAGATACAAACATTCCTATAATCTCGTACTTTAGAGGAACGATCTCTGGTCACAGCTGAGGGGAAAGCTCTGTACGGGCTGTGCACTGATCTCATCTGTCATCTCTCCCTGACACTCACTGGAAACTTGAATGGGGATACAGCCTGCCTAGGAAAGCCTGTACAGATTTCTCTCTTTGACACAGCGGATACAAATCAATGCGCTGATCAACACTAGAGGGCCCCAAATAACAGCAATTACATCCCTCTAACTTTCATTACATGTATGCTCCACTACAAACACATTAACACCAAAAACAAACACAGAACAGCGGCAGCAACAACAAGTTAAATAACATACATCTTAGAAAATAAATCGGTGTGAGCCAGTGGTAGGGGTAGTGTTCAGTAATCTGACAGTTTGTGGGAAGAAACTGTCTCTGAATCTGGACGTACTTGCCTTTATGCTCCTATAACACTTACCAGAGGGAAGGGGGAGAAAAGTGAGAAACCAGGATGACTGGTATCCTTAGCGATACTTCCAGCCTTCCTGAGAGCAAAACTGTTTCAAAATGTTCACATCTGCACACCAAGAGTTGACTATCATTAGACATACACTACCAGCCGAACCAGAGCTATCCATGTGATAGGTGAAGAATCTGTCAAGCTGAACGGCTGAGTCAGGTGTATTGGGGGTCAGCCAGGTCTCGGCGAGACAGAGAATACAACAATCCTTCTGATGGCTTAACTTGTCCATCATGCTCTCCACGGACTACACGTTGGCCAGGAGGACACTCAGGAGTGGGGTCCGGTAGCCGCGGCGCTTCACTCTCGCTTGAAGTTCTCCCCGCTCCGCGTCCTTCGCGTTCGCCTGCTCTGCTCTGAGTCAGCTGGGGGGTCCATTCGCAGAGGCATCCAAGATAGGAAATATCTGTGTTTAAATCAGCGATTCTCAATCTAGTGTCCACAAGCACTTGTCGGTCATAAATAATTGCTGAAAAGATTCACTGGATACAAAAAGCCCACAATACGAAACAGATGAAGACATAAAGATGAGGAGCAACACGTACCCACTCTCCGGCACCATGTTGATTGATTATATCAGCCAGTGATGTACTGTATCTAATTGAGCCTGCCTAGACTAAATGCTCATGTGACTGACTAAATCGTTCGTCATAGAACAGCGCCGAACATTCCATAACTTTTCTCTCTCTCTAGCTAGAGAACAATTTATGTTAGTCTCTCCGCAAAGGGATATCGCTCACTCTTAAAATATTTAAAAGAATACCTCACCCACGTCTTGATTCCACAGCGGCACTCTGTCTCCTTCATAGATATAGGACAGTAAGCCAGTGGACCCCGCAATCCCAAAACCCCCGCATTGTCCCACCTCACTAAAAAAGCTGACAGCCCACAGTGGGGAGTCTTGTGCGCTACCATTGTTGTCAAGTAGTTTGTGTCGGTTTTAGATCCAGCAGAGTCTGCCTGTCCCTTCTGTAGCTCTGTGTGAATTTATGTAGTTTTAATATGTATTTTTTGTTGTTTTAGTACAGTTTGTGAATATAATGTTAATGTCAATATGTTTAGGTGAAATGCAAGTCATATTAACATAAGATCACTTTATTGGCCATATACAATTTCTTGAATTAGGAATTTGTCTTTTCGCATACCCCAACTTGCTCTCCATGAGACAGACAGGGAGAGAAGCTTGGGGTCAGAACACACGGTCAGCCATTTATAGTACACCCCTGGAGCAGCTGGGGTTAAGGGCCTTGTTCAGGGGCCCAACAGAGTAGGATTCCTCTGCTAGCCACTGGATACGAACCGGCAACCTTCCAGCCACCGGCACAGAGTCACCACACTGTCCTATATATTGTAATATAAAGCCAGGTTAAATAAACATATACTGTATTCATTGAACTGGAGGGCACATGTCCTGAGAGAAAAAAAAGCACTGTGGAGAGATCCGGAGTATACAGATCGGCTAGTGGGCGCGGAGGGGTGAGTTTAAATTTAATTATCAACTGGAGGAAAAGAGGAGAGATTATCGGGAAAAGAGAGAAACAGAAGGGACTGGATTGGGATTGGAAAAACATCTGGAGACGATGTGCAAGGCATTCACATTCATTCTCAAAGAAAACACTCGGGATCTGCGGAGTGTAGTGAAGAGGCAGTAAGTTTCTCGATCGTCAGAGGCTGCGAGTAAACCTGAAGATTTACAGCTGAGAGCAGTGGACATAGGATACACATTATTCTCACCGGACCGTCTGATTTATCGTAGTCAGGACTCACATCTATTGTACTGTTTTATCGCGGACAAACCTGTCCAAAACTTTACTTTTACTATCCATTATTAAAACACATTTTAAAAAAAAGTTTGTGAAATTGCTAAATTTGAGGAATATATCATCTCGTCTCTTAACCAGCGCACCAACGATTTTTTGGGTTTAAAAGACTCTGTACATTCCTATAGTGAATGTTTTTTTTTTAGTTTCTCTAATGGTTATTTATGTATGTTGTTGTATTTGAGAAATTTCACAATGCAGCGTGGTCTGTATGTGTTTTTCAATTTTAAATGAAAGAAAGTAAGGAGGATATTTGCTCATTGGGCACACAAGCCTTGTGAAGTCATCTTGTGATCACCGGTAGAATTACGGTTGAAATTCCTGAAAAGTCTAATATTGATGGCAAATTGATGGCTGTTTCAAGTGGAGGCACTGCCAACTTAAAAGCTTCATTTTTTGTGCAATTGACTGAAATGGGACAAAACATTGGTCACATTAAGAACCTATGACATCCCATGTATTATATTCTGTATGAATTTAATGTTATACCTCTGGTTATAGTTACACTTCTGGGCTGAGAAACAGGCACACTTTCACTGGTACGGTATATCACTTGGTCCCTCCTGACTCCCATGTTGAGTCTCTTGATCCACCTCTTCTCTAATCTTAGTCTTGCCTTCAGCAGCCCTGCTGTTGTGTTCAGGGTGAGTTATGTCAATAAGAAGAGAATTGTACCCAGTGCACTTTCAACTGGGCCGGGCCCAACTCCTCTTCTACAGGAGTGGGATAAACACAGTCTCAGGTGGAGGGTCTGTAGATGGGGAGAGTGTTTGAGGGGTTGGTGAAGAGCAGGATCTCACTAGAATTCCTCTAGTCGGCTGGGCAAACATTCAAGGTGAAAATTCTTCCATGAGGAGGGTACCTTTAAAGCGGAGATGATGGCTCCGAACATTTTTGGTGCTCCCTCTCTTTAAAGCACTATCCAATTACGAAGACAGTACATACAGATAAAAGTCAAACTGAACTAAGAACTATACTGTACATCCCATTTAAAATGGTGGTGATTATGATCTTTGAGTTTAACCAACAAAACAGAGTGAAAAATCAGTCCCATTTCTTTGGTCCTGAGTTTGGAAAGCTTAACCTATCAGCAACAATGTGAAATTTAAACGATATGGTACCTCAAACTGTCAGTTACATGACTCTGTAAGTCACTTAAGCCACTCCTATTTGGATTTTTAGTTACGGAGGCAGGAAGACGACCCACCTTCCCTCTGGCTGCTTGACATGTTGCCTTCTTTAACCATTCTGTGTCCGAATCGCAGTGGGTGAGAGAGAGTAAGGAGAAACACAGACAGAAAAAAAAGTGAATCCCAGTTATAATACGAATATATTTTTGTGGTAAGGGGGAGTAAAACATCAGTATTTACAGTATGCTAGTAATTAGAGTACGATTTATAGTTGAAATGTGAGCCTAAATATAGTTAAAATCTCGACAAACAGAGTTATGTTGGAAATGCACAATTTTTCTGGAGCAGAAATACAAATATTAAATAAATGCTTTTTGACATCTCAAATCAGTATCGATCAAGGTCTCCAAAACAAACAAGAAAAAGAGCATTTTCAGAGAGCAATTACTTTGTGTTTATATAGAATAAGTCAGTGGTTCTCAAACGTTTTGGACCAAGTCCCACCCCTGATCAAACCAAAGCATCCAAGTACCACCTACAAGTCTTCTTCTCAGAGGAACCACAGAAAATCTCAATGACCAACACGTGCACTCACACACACACAATGAGCACGTGCACTCACACACACATAATAAAAATAGCACTGAGCACTTACCATTTCAGTGAGAGGGGTGAGCTTGTTTAGTCAAACAAAGCAGATGTGAATTCATTGGTTGAGCATTGATACAATTCACAACTTTGACAGCACAGTCTAACAGATTTTAAATCCTCAGGCATTTTCTTGATTGCCAAGGCCTTCGATGCTGCAGTCCACTTCATATCTGGAACAACCTCTCTAATTCGTGCAACTACAACGCTGTGTCTGCCAGTTATCGCTCTAGCACCGTCTGTACAAACTCCAACGCATTTTTTCCAGTCGAGGCCATTCGATAAATTCATTCAGAAGCTGAAATATGTGCTCTCCTGTAGTTTTTGTTGGTAGCATCTCCAAAACAGAAAGTCCTCATGAGACGTGCCCTCAAACTCATTTCTAACGTAAACAAGCAAATTGGCCTAATGAACTTAATCTACAGACTCATCTAATTGCAGTTAAAAGCATCTGTTTATCTTAACAAGCTCTATCAGTGTACTTTTGACATCATCTGCCATATCAATAATTCTGCAAGTGACTGTGTCATTCGAAAGCAGCAGGTCAAGCTGTTTAGCAGCTTTTTCTCCACACATAATATGTGTTATGTCACGTCCCTGGAGAACTCACCGCCCTTAATCAACTCCTTCACATTCCAGTGCAGTTTCCAATTAAATAATCAGACACACCTTCTTCCACCTGCCTACTTAAACCAACCTGACACACCACTCCTTGCTCAGTATTGGGTTTCACCTAGCTAGAGGTTCCCCGTTCCCCGTTCCCCGTTCCCCGTTCCCCGTTCCCCGTTCCCCGTTCCCCGTTCCCCGTTCCCCGTTCCCCGTTCCCCGTTCCCCGTTCCCCGTTCCCCGTTCCCCGTTCCCCGTTCCCCGTTCCGTAACAGAAATAATAAGGTTCTGGATCCCGAGATGAAGTAAAACAAATGAGTTTATTGCATGCAAGGAACAATAAAGCCGAAGTCTTGTTTCCCGCAAGAAACAACAAAACCGAAGTATTGTTCGATGTGCCGGTACAAACTTTTAGGTTATATAGTCCTTCCTTGCTGCTTTGGACGTCATTCGGTGTTATGGTAAGGGGGGGTCATGGTATTTGGCCAGTTAAGAGGCCCTGGCCAAATGGTCAGTTTAAGATTATGCCCCCAGGGGGTTCCTTGCTCGCATCTGGAATCCTTATCAGTTAACCCCCTTTCCTGCCATAAACCCCTGTTGCTTAGAAGTCTTATTTTCAGGCAGAACTGACTTAAGTTATTAACCCTTTTTACATCTTGTCTCTTACTTCAATCTCAACTTTGTTATTGTGGATTTACTGGTTTTTGACCCTGGCCTGACCTTCTGACCCACGTTTTTGGATAAACTCCTGCTGGTACTTTTGAGTTCAGAGGATTTTGCTTTGGGTCCTTCTCCCGCAATACATGTCAGCTCTTTTTCCAATGGTAATCAAAGTTCTTCACAAATAGTGTGTGGCTTACCTGCTTTAGCAATCCGCAAGCTTGCATTTTCCCCCGTTTCTGTTTCAGGAGTCCGTCTCAGAAGTTAAAAGAAGTTTTTATTTCATGCGCATGGGAGCGAAACAAAGAGACGCTTGGTGTATTTTTCTCAAATTAACCAAGAACAGTTTTAAAATATTTTTCTGTTATCTATCACGCTTTCCACTCACATTCTCCTACTTCCCTATTTGCTGGAGATAACGTTTTTTAAATACAATTAGTTATTTATGTTCGGAGCACGCATTCCTATACAATGGTATAGAATTACATAGTAGCTCTTGTGTCCACTCAAGTATTAGCGTGCCCTGTATCATAGTACATGGCTGTGTATTTGACACATAAACTAATCTCATTCAATTAGAAAATAAAGAAATAATTGTATTTATGAGAAATCTAATTTCTTATTCTTTTAAACAGTGAGATTTCAGCTGCAGCTGCAAAGATAGCAACAGAGATAGCACTAGCACTGCTTGCCATAGAAGTTCAGGAAATGGTGAATTAAGCCATAATGCAATAATTCGGTGATCAGTATTAACAGTTTAAAATGTGCATAGATTAATGTAAACATGCTGGAAACTTCATAATTAAAGAGCTCTGTAGGAAAAGAAACAAAAGATAGAGAAAACCCAAGCTTTTTAAGGCTGAAACTAAAATTCAGTCTAACAAATTAAGGCAAATTAAAATTTAGGACAAAAAATGTTAGAGATGTAAATAAATACAAAAATGCACATGAGCAAAACGTTTTAGAAATGGAGCTGGTGTTACTTTGAAATAAGCAAACAGAAAAATGTCATGACCAGACAGTGCAGAAGAGGGATGCAGGGACACTTGCAAAGCTTAGATATACAAGAAATTACAGAAAGCTGTGTTTTACAAAAGAACATCTGAACCTGAAACAGATTTGGCAGAGAGTGAGGCGCTTGAATAATCAGGTGCATTTCTGGCAGGGTGAGAATGAAGGTTTGATGGGATAAAGAGTCAGAAAATTAACTAACATGAAAAACAGTAATTTTATCAGAAAGCCTTAAAGAATATGAATTAGTAGCAAACATGGTTTCATGGAAGGCTTCTTAAATAGTTGAACATTCATTAAAGCAAGTCAGTTTTTGTTTGCCACACATAAAAGACATTTTTCAAAGAAAGTAATTTAGCCTGTCAGTAATTGAACCACTAAATAAAGACATAATTATAGAAATCTAAACCAATGTTGGTAGCAGAATGAATTAAGGACTCAGCAGCTGTCAAGTTAAGATCAGTGTAAATTGTGTCACTGTGTTGGTGTAAGATGGTAACAGTGAAAACAGGTATTTAGAAATGACTCATTTTGAGAAGGAGATTATAATTATAAATCTAACAGGATAGGGAAAGCACAGAAAATATGTACAGTGTGATTGATCAGATCTGTATGCAAAGCCATTTAGCAAAGATGGTGTGAGAAGAGTGACAAACCAGTATAGTTTTGATCTTTTTTTTTTCTGAACCAGGGAAAATCTGATCATGTTTCTCTATAACAATAACAGTAACTGTAAACTTTATTTTATATAGCACATATCCAAGCATCTTAAAGCAATATAGCAGGTGTAAAAACAGTTATGAGGACCATGAGTTACAAAGTAAATACATATAAGAAAGACAAGCAGTTAGAAGTGCTACCAAAGTTAGAAAATGAAGCAGATACAGACACTAAAAGGAAGGTTTTGAGGTTAGATTTAAATGCACTCAGGGTAGATGACTCTGATATCACTGGGGATACAAATCCAGAGCCCTGGGGTGCAGCTAGAGAAGGCCCTGTCACCCACAGAATGTATATATTCTTGAGGACAGCTAGAAGACCAGAGTCAGAGGGACAAAGGTTGCAGATAAGCCAGATAGGTATTGAATGAGGATGAGGATTTTGAAGTTGACTCGAAACCTGATAGGAGGCCAGTGCAAGGACTTGAAGACAGGTGTAATGTGATTGCTTGTTTGCGCAATATTCTGGTTGTCAAATTCTGAACATATTGGAGATTGCTTGGTGTGGATTTAATTACCCCAGTGAACAAGATGTACAGTCATCAATTCTAGAAAAAGAAGCCCTTTTAGTTTCTCTAGTTCCCTTTAAAAGAAACTAAATCAGTGTGATGTTCCATAATGCAGCTTTTTTTAATGCTATACATGGCTGGTATTTACATATGATGTTTGTGATTTAAACAATTAATACAAGCAGTTTTTGAGGATTTTAGTTAGTCTGACTTATTGCAGGGAGCAAAGCATTAGGAGTTATGTTCAGGCTAGTAACAGCGTGTCTGAAGAGCTCTTGCAAAAAAACCAACATATTGTATGCAAAATAACAGCATACAGGTATATTAGAAATAAATGCAAGGTATATGGATATTCAAGGTATGGTTAGAATATGAGATGCCAGGTTGCAGACACTGAAGGAGAAGGATGGAAAGGTTGAAAAAGAAGCAAGGGAGGATGTATGGACACAAGATCTACTAGCGGTAGAGTTAAGAAAGTAAGAGGAGCTTTGAACAGTGAGGAAGAAATAAATGAACAACACAGAATCTGGAATGTTGACCTGAAACATCCTGTAGTAACAGTATGGTTGAAATGAGGAATGAAGAGTAGTTGAGACAGGGATGAAAATTACAATGGGATTTTCACTTTCTCAAAGTAGTAGAAAATGATTAATCTAGAATAACTGAAAGTGTTATCTGCAGGCTGCAAAAAATGGCAGGTACAGTAAAATTAGACAAAGATTGTTTGCTACCATGTAGTAGATAAACAGACACAGGTTAAAAGTAAGTCCTCATGGAGCATGTTAAGACTAGAGATGTACAGGTAGGTAGGAAAAAGATAATTTGGGGAAAGTTAAGGAATACACTGATAACAAGGACACTTCCTAAGAAGGTTAGGCATGCTTTTGACAAATGGACAGGAGATGTTACAGACTGCAGGGGAAGGTGATAAAGTTAACAGACTCACTGAATATCCACTGTTGAATGTTTACAGTACATAGATACTGAAATGAGGATTGTATTTTAGATTTTGTGAAATTGCTAGCGTTCAACTGTGTTTTGGATGCACATCAATTGAAGGAATGGGCAAACATAACTGATGCTGAGCCAGCATCTGAAGATATTTATATTTAGAGGCAATTTGTTGATTTGTTGTCCGACTAGTTATGGATACTGATGTGCCAGAGAGGTGGAAAAGCTGTTTTTGTTAAACCAGCACTATAAAATAATTTATCCTCAGTGAGATCCTGCCATCTCATAGTGGGTTTAATCACTGTGTATAGTTACACAATTCCTTTAGTTCCATCCATTTTCTAATCTCTTTATCCAGTACAGGGGAGCTGGAGCCTATCCCAGCAAGCAACGGACGCAAGGCAGAATACACCCAGAATACATCACAGGGCAGACAAACAGACAGAAACACACACTCAGACACTCACACGAGTGAGTGTGGCTTATTAGTATTTCCATAAGCCAATTAACCCTACCAGTATGTAGGTACCTGTAGAGTACTTGGAGAAAACCCACATGAACCCAGAAAGAACATGCAAACTCCACACATACTGTACCACAGGAATTGAACCTGGGGCCCCAGCACTGTAGGATAGCAATGCTAACCACTGTGCTACCATTAGAAATGGATGGATAGCTTAGTTATCTTTCTAGTTCACAGATTTGCATAATTTAATTTTGAAAGTCACTGAGATGTCTGGTGCAACTGTTGTATTTATGAAAAAACTTACCAAAAGCATGCTAAACACTGCCACCCTATTCCTTAGTTAATACATTTAATTGCTATAAACAGTTAAGACTGTTATTAATTGTTGATAGCAAAATATTTTAAAATATATTTTATCCTTATATATTTTTCTTTACTAATTCTGTATTTTACATATTTTCCAATCCTCGGATTTAACGTACATTTGAACAATGACTTGTATTTCAAATATTGAACTAAGTTAGACATAACATTCAGAAATACAATCGAGAATAGTTTTGTGGCATTTCTTTTGATTACACTTTGCTAAAATTGACAAAAACCTAAAGGCGATTAAAATCTATAATCTTTCCACATGTCATGTCATTAGGAAGTACAATAAGCTCCTGCTTTGTTTAACAATGCTTTAAAAAATAAATATAATTGGTGAGAAAGTAGCTATCCTTAATGATAATTAAAGGACTGAGAGTCAAAGGAAATGATTTACGTTGCTTAATTTGAAAACCTAAATTATAAAGGCAGATGCGTTCCAGGCTGCAGACGGCTCATTCTGTATTACAGAGCTCCGCGCCTCCTCCCTCTCAGTGCCGCCGCTTCTCTGACGCAGCGCAGTGGGCTGGAAGATATTTTCTCAGACTCTGATTGGAAAAAAAGACCTACTGACCTGCTTCGTACCAAAGGAAAATAGTAGAATATGTTTTTTTTTCTTTGTGTTTATAAAATTCAAGTGTTTTAAACGTTTGATTAAAAAGTAATTTACAGCGTAAGTTTCCAAGCTGATCACGAGGAAGAAAATCACGTTTTTGTGCACATAAAACGTTTTTTTTTTCAACTAAACTAATCTTTTTAAAGTCATGCAATTCCTAAATTAGGGAGGGTCACGTCATTGTTTCTTATTTATGATTTTTTTTATAACTGGTGCCTCCAGTTCAACTGTAGAGATTCTTGTGTGAAGGTGTCGGTGTGTTTTGACTATGGTACGTGTGAGAGTACTGTACTTGTAGTATAGTGAGTAGACATCGCGAGACAACAGAACGAGAGAGTAGAAGGCTGGAATATATGGTGTAAGGGCATGATTTGTGTAGTTAATGAAATAGTTAAAATAATATAAGAACGGCTCTTTATTTAGATACACAGCATTTATGGCGACGAGAGATGAGTGCTTAACGAACTCAAAGCGAGCAGAACACTGCAGGTTTTCGTTCTCTTGCTGTGGTAGAAACGAACTCTTTAATATGCGCCATGGAAGATACGGCAGCCGCGCCGAGAAGCTTTGCTTATGCCCAGCTTTCTCCACCGCTTCCATTGAACCTCGGAGCTCCGGATTTGTATACGGAATACAAGATATGGATGGAGTCGTACAGATTTTTTGAAATAGCCAGTGGATCTACAGAAGCTCCGGATGCCGTGAGACGTGCTATATTACTGCACTGTATCGGGGCGCCCGTGCACCGGATTTTCGCCAACCTCCCTGGAGAAAAAGGTACATATGAACAGACTGTAGCTGCCTTAGACACTTACTTTACACCGCGGAGAAATGTGGTTTTGGAACGGCATAAATTTAGGCAGAGAACTCTGTCTCAGGACGAATCTGTTGATGCTTTTGTGAATGCACTAAGAGAACTGGCTAAATCGTGTGACTTTGGAGTATTGGAAGCTGACATGTTAAGAGATCACCTTGTGGAAAAATGTGCACATAAGAGACTGCGTGATAAATTGTTGCAGGAGGAAGGGCTGACTTTAGAAAGAGCTCTTACAGTCGCTAGAATTCATGAAGCAGCTCAAGCAGAACCAAGACACCTGACTACCTTCATCACACACAGGGGTTACCGTTTCAGAAAAGTTCCTTTTGGCTTGTCTAGTGCCTCAGAGGCCTATCAGAAGGCTATGGACTCGAAGTTGTGTGCAATGCCTGGTGTTGTATGGTATATGGATGATGTTGTAGTAAATGCGGAAAATGAAGAACAAGTAGAACAGAGGCTCAGGCAAGTATTCCAAAGATTCCAAGACAGTGGCTTAACTCTAAATAAAGATAAGTGTATCTTTGGCCTGAAAGAGATCGAGATACTGGGACATTTGGTCACTGCAGAAGGAATAAAACCAGACCCGAAAAAGGTGACAGCTGTTTGCAGTGCAGACCTGAGAATGTTGCACTTTTGCGCTCGTTCTTAGGCACTTGTGGATTTTTGACTAAATTCATTCCTAATTATGCAGATATATCTGAACCCCTTAGAAAAATAACAAGGAAATGACATAAGTGGGAATGGACATCGGAAACTGAGAAAGACTTTGCCAAGTTGAAAAGAGAACTTGTAACTGAACCGTGTCTGGCATACTTATACTAGATGCGCCAACAGTAGTGATCAGTGACGCTAGTCCTGTAGGGCTTGGAGCAGTATTGCTACAAAGACAAGAAGATGGACAGAACAAACCAGTGGCATATGCAAGTCGCTCACTTACCCCAACAGAAAGGCATTACTCGCAAATAGAGCGTGAAGCCTTGGGTTGTGTTTGGGCAGTGGAACATTTTAGGACATATTTATGGGGAGGCAAGTTCACACTTCAAACGGATCATAAACCCCTCATTTATATGTTCAATCCCAAAAGGGCAACATTGTTACCGCCCAGGCTACAAAGACTTGGATTGAGATTACGGCCATATGATTACAAAATTGAACACATAGTAGGGAAAACCAATGTCGCAGACTCATTGTCACGTCTTCCTTTACCAGACACAGAAGACAGTGGTTATGTAGAAACCTATGTTGATAGAGTGCTTTCAATCAGCACTTATGAACTGCATGCACTGACACTTGAGGAACTTAAACAAGCAACAAACGAAGATGCCACATTGAAATTGTTGATGCCCATAGTGGAAAAAGGACAGTGGCCTAATCCAATTCCAGACGAACTGCAGCCATATCACAGGTGTAGGTTGGAGTTATCTACATATGATGGACTGCTTTTAAGAGGACAGAGGATTGTGTTACCGAAAACAAAAATCAGACAAGCATTGAAAATAGCACATGAGACAAATCAGGGTGTGGTTCGTACAAAACAGTACCTGAGAAGCAAATTTTACTGGCCTAGCATGGACAGTGCTGTTGAACGACTAGTCAGAAATTGTTCCACTTGTGTGTTGAATCTGCCATTGCAGGAGGATCAACCTCTCCAACCACTTCAATTACCACCTAGGCCTCGGATAAAATTGGGCATTGACCTGGTAGGTCCCATTCTGAATGAGTACTGTTGTAACAGAAGAAATAAGGTTCTTGATCCCGAGATGAAGTAAAAGAGATGAGTTTATTGCATGCAAGGAACAATAAAGCCGAAGTCTTGTTTCCCGCAAGAAACAACAAAACCAAAGTATTGTTCAACGTACTGTTACAAACTTTTGGGTTATATAGTGTTTTCTTCTCCGTTTCTGACGTCACTCGGTCTGATGGTAAAGAGGGGGGTTCATGGTATTTGGCCAGTTTACGATGTTCTGGACAAATGGTCAGTTTAACATTACACCCAGGGGGGTTCCTAGCTTGCATCTGCAATCCTTATCAGTTAACCCCCTTTCCTGCCATAAACCCCAGCTTGTGACTTAGAAGTCTAAACCCCCTACAGAAAGGATTAAATTCAAACCCCGTCTTCACATCTTTCTTCAGTACATATTGACTGTCATAGACTATTATACTTCTTACCCTGAGGCGGTTGTTGTATCAGACATATCTTCAGCCACAGTTATTAGAAACTACCACTAGAGGTAGTAACAGATAATGGCAGGCAATTCATAGGACAGTTGTTTGAATAATTTCTGACTTACTGTGGAATTAAACACATCCGTGCATCACCTTCCTATCCGAGAAGTAATGGCAAAATTGAAAGATTTCAAAGATACCTGGAAAGGGCCTTGAGAGCAGCTGCGACAGAAGGAAAAAAATGGAGAGAGGAACTCCCTAAGATTCTGTTGGCTTATAGATCAACACCTCACAGGGCATCTGGAGAAACCCCAGCTAATCTTCTCTTTGGAAGTGATATCCTGACTAAACTACCAAACGTGGAAAAGAAAGAAGAAGAGCCGAGGGATATTCAAAAGACAAAAGATATCCATAGACATCATGAGGAGTACACACACAAAATGAAATTATATGCAGACCAGACACGTCGAGCAAGGGATCACAACTTCAAGGTCGGTGATGTAGTGTTTGTGGCTGGCCTAGACAACGGTAAATTGGATGGCAAGTTCAAAGACACTCGCTATGTGTTATCGAGAAACACCTCTTGTAACTCTTTTGAGTTAGTGAATGTGGAAGATGGCTCAAAAATAATGAGAAATGTAAAACATCTTCGACACGCTCCTCCATTGGATCTTGATTTTGAATCT
Source organism: Lepisosteus oculatus (assembly GCF_040954835.1). Classification (NCBI taxonomy): domain Eukaryota; kingdom Metazoa; phylum Chordata; class Actinopteri; order Semionotiformes; family Lepisosteidae; genus Lepisosteus; species Lepisosteus oculatus. The sequence goes on from NC_090713.1 coordinate 12,587,598, forward strand.
GCAGAAACAGAAAATGCTGAGAATACAGGACTTTCTGACGTGGAGGAAGTGCCGAGTCCTCAGACAGTGGAGAGTACATCCGTAGGAGAGCCAGTAACTTTACCCAGAAGTGAAGTAACAACCAGAAGTGGCAGGGTTATCAGGAAACCGGCTCGTTACAGAGACATTAACAAATATAGGACTTGCATAGCTCTCCAAATGTTAAATTGCTCTATTTTGTTTGTTATCTATGTAGATGTTGCTTAGACTGCTAGAAATGAGGTGATATTTAGAAGTGACTTAAGTAGAAATTAAACTAAAATTATAGAAATAGTTGTAAAAAAAGAAAAAGGTTGAATGTGTTGAATAGAAATGGAAGGTTTCACATACATTTTGTTGTAATAGTTAATAACCGTTTACTGTGTGTTGATATAGAATTGTTACAATAGTATGGTAAAGTTATGGGCTTTAAAAATAACAAAAGGAAGGGATGTAGTATAGTGAGTAGACATCGCGAAACAACAGAACGAGAGAGTAGAAGGCGGGAGAATATATGGTGTAAGGGCATGATCTGTGTAGTTAATAAAATAGTTAAAATAATATAAGAACGGCTCTTTATTAAGATACACAACAGATATAAAGACGCGGAAATGTGTTATATAGCGTTTGGTAGTGGTTGCTCGGAGCCTGGGATAATGCTGGCATTTTAGAAACTTTCTACATGCGTGCAAATACCCTGACACAAGGAAAACAAAGGAAAAAGTAATTTCGTGAGCACGAATTGTAAATCGTTCCCTAGATATAACTTTTTTTCCTACTGATGGCCCCTCCCGGGCTCCGTAACAAAGTGTTATCACACTTAAATTATTTAAACGAATACCTCTCCCACGTGTTTATACGTTTTTTGTACTTCGGAGATAACTTCGGAGGTATCAGACAGTACGCCGTCTTGTACTCTACCTTTTCTGTCAATTAGCTTACGTGTGTTTTAAATCCAGTCGAGTCTGTTCCTTCTGTAGCCTTGTGTGAATTTATGTAGTTTTCATGTGCATTTTTTGTTGTTTTAGTACAGTATGTGAATATAATGTTAATATTAATACATTCAGGTGAAATACAGGTTATATTGTAGTTCAACCAAGATAAATAAACATAGCAGAAGGGCTTTAGTAGCGTGATGCTAGCTACATTAAGTGACACTAGCTTGGCAGCACCTTTCAAAATAAAAGTCCCCGAACCCTGCTTTAGGAAAAATAAATCCTGGACCAGATAAAGTCACATTTATAGCACAACAACAATTTGTACATCCTTAAAACGGGGTGGAATGTGATACAGAGACGCACAGGTAATAGGAAATTGCCGTTCTTCATTATTTTTTTTCTTTCTTGCAATCTCTTGGGTGTTTTTATATCACTTTCTGCTTGCAAACTGACACAGAGCTGTGCTCTTCTAGACAGGAAAAAGTCTAATTCCTGACAAAACAAAAAATTGTGCCTCTCCAAAAGTAGCTCAAATATATTCTACAGACCCACAGCTAATAGAAAATCACTATGGTTTTGTCAGATAAGCATCTTTGCAAATGTTGCTGGGGTTTATAAGACCACTTGCTGTTTCCAGACTGGGACCATGCAGTGATGGACAGGGAGTGGTCTCACTCCCCTCCCGACCAAACCAAAATTTGTGTCTCTTCAAAAATACCTCGATCTATTCCACAGACCCATAGCTAATGGAAAATCACCTTGGTTTTGTCAGATAAGTGTCTCTGTCAAAACTGCTGAGGTATGTAGAGCATCTCCTATTACCAGATTGGGACCGTGCAGTGATGAGCAAGGTGTGGTCTCACTCCTGTCATGACCAAAGAAAAATTTGTACCTCTTCAAAAATACCTTAAATTTATTCTACAGACCCACAGCTAATAGAAAATCACCTTTTTTTTGTCACATAGGGTCTCTGTCACAACTGCTGGGGTTGATAAGATCACCCAGACTGGGACCATGCATTGATGCACAGGGAGTGGTCTCACTCCCCTCCCAAACAAACAAAAAATTGTGCTTCTCCAAAAGTAGCTCAAATCTATTCTACAGACCCTCACCTAATAGTACATAACCATGGTTTTGTTATATAAGTGTCTTTGCTAAAGTTGACTTTACCTGGTCCGGGGAATTTTTTTTCTAAAGCAGGGTTGAGGCTTTCATTTCATTTTGAAAGGTGCTGCCAAGCTAGTGTCACTTAATGTAGCTAGCAGTACATTACAATTTGGCAGTAGTGCTACATTAGCAGTAGGCTGCAGTATGTGTCCCAAAAGCCTAATATACTCACAGATTGATTCAGGTCTGTTTCAGGTGGAAATGATAAAAGTATCATTTTGTTATGCCACATTAAGACCATTAACATCGGTCACATTAAGAACCTAGGTCATCCCATGTGTTATATACTGTATGAATTTAATGTTGTACCTCTGGTTATGGTTTCACTTCTGTGTTGATATTCAGGTACACTTTCACTGCTATAGCACCTGAACCTGTCTGACCCCTATGTTGAGTCTCGTGATCCAACTCTTCTCTAACCTTATTCTGACCTTCAGCAGCCCTGCTGTTGTGTTTAGGGTGAGTTATGTCAGTAAGAAGAGAATTGTACCCAGTGCACTTTCTGCTGGGCCAGAGCCAACTCCTCTTCTACAAGAGCAGGATAAACACAGTCTCAGGCGGAGGGTCTTTAGAGGGAGTAAGAGTTTGAGGGGTTGGTGAAGAGCAGGATCTCACTAGAATTCCTCTAGTAAAACTGGAGATACTGTAATTGTTTGGGGTGCTATACTGTAAGGGTTCTAGTGAATAGAAGCTATATTTTAGTTCAACCAGGTTAAATAAACATGTACTGTGCTCACTGAACTTGAGGGGGTCCGAGGCTACGTGTCCCTAGAGTAAAAAGCTGGAGAGCGAGAATCACGACAGCACTATGGAGAGATCCAGAGTGTACGGATCAGCTAGTGAGCTTGGAGGTGTGGGTGAGTTTAAATTCAGTAGACAGGGGGAAAAAGGGGAGAGATTATCAGGAAAAAAGAGGAACAGAAGGAACTGGATTAGGATTGGTAAAATGTCTGGAGAGGATGAACATAGTGCAAGGCATCCACATTCATTCTCAAAGAAAAAACACTCAGGATGTGCGGTTGTGTTCCGGCTGCTGTTGTGTTCAGGGTGAGTTATGTTAGTAAGAAGAGAATTGTACCCAGTGCACTTTCTGCTGGGCCAGACCCAACTCCTCTTCTACAAGAGCAGGATAAACACAGTCTCAGGTCTGTAATAGTTAATAACAGAGGGTCTGTAGAGGAGGAGAGTGTTTGAGGGGTTGGTGAAGAGCAGGATGTCTCTAGAATTCCTCCAGTAAAACTGTAGACTCTTGTCTGAAGGTGTTGGTGTGTTTTGACTATGTTACATGTGGGAGTCTGTGTAAAGGGTCTTTCATGTGTAAAACATGTGCAGTGTTGTGTAGTTTTGCGAGGTATGTGATTTGTTTAGTTTCATGATCAATTTCTTTATTCTTTTTATTACTTTTTGTAATAATAATTATATTATTGCTTAATATAATTATTAATTATTTGTTGTGGTGTTACAGTTGTAAGAAAACCGGCTCAGGGACGCCAAATATGTAATCATTCATAGCCGTTCAGGGACGCCATAAATGTAACGTTGCCATAGCCAAAATGTAAATGTAGTGGCTCTCTGAAGGCACCAGTTCTGTAGGGTTTGGGCATTTACTGAGACAATTATTAATTGTAGCAGTAAATCACAAAGTTGATTCTTTTGATGGCTTTAGAATCCAACCATGCGACATAACTCAAACGACGCACACACACAGGTACTAATACACGAGGATACATTTATTAATACATAGAATATGCATGTAAACCTAACAGATCTTATCGAGAGGGTTATCAGAATACAAAAGATATATATTCATTCAGTTACAAAGAGTTACATATATCAAGAGGACATACATTCAGTATATCATTCATTAAGACCGTTTCGTAAATGAACTTGGTTACAACTTCTACATTAGATACTCAAAACAAGTACATAACTCTTAGGAATTAAATTGATATCAACTGGTTGGGATAACAATTGAATTCTCGAGCTGTAATGCATTGAAGTTGAATACTCATCCAATTTCTGGGGATTCAGATCTCCTGCGGGCACAAAGAAACAGTTGCAGGCTGTTGCTGTCCAATCCGCGCTCTCTGGCTCGGTGCCAGGCTGTGCTGTGCGGCTTGCGACGGTGCGCTGCTGATGCTCACTGTCCGGCTAGTTAGTGTTGGCTTTAACTAGCAAAGTTTGCGCACAGGAGAAAAGATGACTGTGGGTCCCAGCAAGTCAGGAAGAGGACCAGTTCGTTCCTGATGAAGAGCTAGTTCTGAATAGTGATTCAGCTGTCCACAGTTCTGACCTGTTTACGAGGCCTGCTGCTGGTGCTAACCTCGGGTGGATCCTCTAGTTACTCTCTGGCAACCTCCGCTCTAGACTCTCAGAACAAAGGAAAGTTCTGGCACTCGGACACACTGGCCGTTCCGTGGTTGTCCGGGCTGAGTCTCAGGATGGTCAGGAGGCGCGCTGCGAGAATGTCCTGCCCTTGGGAGCCTTCTGCTCCTGGGCCGTCCTGCCCTGGAATTCTCCTTTGAATTCCCTTTAGAACAGTCCACAGAATTCTCCACTGAATCTTACTGAATCTTACTGAATCTCTGTGTTGCCTGTTTTTACCTGGAGGAACTTCAGCTCATTGATTGGCTGAAAGTTCCATGGGCATCAGAGTCCCACGTGGGTTACTCGGCCGTACCAGTCCCTGATTGGTTGATCAAGGTGAGATATGAGTCACTTACTCCTGACACTTAGGAATGCAGTCCAGATGTCCAACTGGCACTCCCTAGACAGATAGGCACCAATGCATGACCATTGATCATGATAGCCAGGCTTAGCTAAGTGCATCCCCCTTTGGGAGCTGTCCTTATCAAAGGAACCCTAAATCAGCCTGCATGAATAGTTTCTCTGTGGCTGCACCACAGAGATGAACAGAGAAATGGGGACTCATTTGGGAAGGCTCAGAACACTTAATTCTTTCTTATTAATAAGCCTCGCCGCTACACAGTTAAAACCCTGTTTTTTTTTCTTCAAATGGTTTATTTTCTTTAAATGGGAAAGTTGTTTTTCTCAAAATATCTACAAACATCAAAATCTCCAGTCCACTAACTCCAGTATTGGTCATTTACATTTGGGATTAATAAACCATTTGAAGAAAAACAACAACACTGTAACTAACTAAAATAACTATAAGAAGATGACATCATAATAAAATATAATAATAAATGTGAAGCAATTTTTATTATGGTTAAAAGTCAAAGTCTCTCTATTTCTGTTTCCCATTTCCAGTCACTGTAGCTCCGTGTGTCTCCATGTTTCCCACTGTCTCCCTTCCTGACAATTTCTTCTCATCTTTCTTCTTCCTCCTGGAACCCAAATTTTGAAGCAGGTGTTATCTTCATCATCCTCATCCATTGACACTCTGAGATGGATAATGACATGATGGTGTATATTACTGCTGAGCTGGGTGTTGTAGTGAAGACTTGGAAAGAAAGATGTGGATGAGCTGTGCAGATGTTCAGCTGTGCTCCTGTCTTTTTTGTCTGCAGGATGAGGGAGTGTGGACTAACAGAGAGATGTTGTGAAGATCTGGCCTCTGCTCTTCAGTCTCAATACTCCAGTCTGAGAAAGCTGAATCTGAGTAAGAATAACCTGGGGGATTCAGGAGTGAAACTGCTGTCTGCAGCTCTGAGGGATCCCAACTGTAAATTAACAACACTGTGGTAAGTGTATACTGGTGATTTCTTTGTTTTTTATTGTTTGATGTAGATATTCTGAAAAGACATTCACTTTTTCAAATACATCAGAAAGTAACACCTAGGAAGGACAAAACAAGAAAGAAAGAGGGCATACAGAAAGACAAAAAACTGCTACGCAACTTTATAGAAGTTCTTGTCTCTGGCTTCTTTGTTAATATCTCATTGCTGAGAGACTCGACATGCAATCTTTCCCACTTTGCCTATCTTTTTACACATAAGTTTATGCTGTTGTTGCTTTAGAATTCTGTGGGTAACATTGTCTATGAGATTTCATTCATAAAGTCCTTCTTCATTTAAATACAAGGTCAGTCCAGCTTTAATCAGTTTCTAGTGATTTATTTCATGGCTGCCGTCTTGACAGTTCTAAACAAGTATCTTTCTGCCTCTGAAGACAGCTCATCTGGTGTTTGTCCCAGAAGAAGAAGGACTCCTAATAAGGATTGTTGTATATTTCTTCAAGATTTTGAAGACTGGGCCAACCCAAATTTCTCATTTGTATCTTACTCTTAACTCTTGTATTCCTACTGTATTTTCTAATATTCTATATACATCTGAAAGGATATAGCTGTGGAAGTGAGTTAGGTATGCAAACTTTATCAATATGTTAACCTCTTATTTTAGTTTCATTTAATTCTACTCAGCTTTGAATTTCCCCAGTGTTTTCTCTTCTCTCTCTGTGCTTTAACCTTGCCTGTTTGACCACGTCTTGCACTGATCCCTGTGCTCTGAACCCTGCATGTTAAACGACTCTGCCTGGTGCTTTAATCAGTTCCTCTCAGCTCAACCCTTCCATTTCGATTGCGTCTCTAGTTCATTTTCTCCTACCTGCCCTGCTTGCTTCCAGCAGAGCCCGCACCTGGATTCAGTCTCCAGCTTACTGCTTCCATCAGCTCAGTGCAGGAGATATCACACTGGGGCCCTAGGTTCAATTCCAGACCTGGGGTGCTAGCTGTATGGAGTTTGTATGTTCACCCCATGTTTGTGTGGTGTTCCAGTTTTCTCCTACAGTCCACAAACATGCTGGCAGGTTAATAGACTTGTGGGAAAGCTGGCACTGGTATGAGTGTGTGCTCTTTGATAGACTGGCATCCTGTCCAGGGTTCAATCCTGCCTTGTGTCCAGTGCTTCCTGGGACAGGCTGTGGGTAACAGTGACCCTGAATTGGATAATTGTTTATTAAAAGTGATGTTGATGGTGTTCAAATGCTGCACTACCACTTTGTCAATTAGCACACAGTTTAAACATATCCCTGTAATGACAGATAAAGTCAAATTTCAGGGCAAACTTCAGTCTAGATTTATTTGGGAGGGAAGAAAACCTCAGGTAAAACCTACAGCATTCAAACTCTCCCAGATCTACAGTCTAACTTCTGTGCAGCTCAGCTTAAAGCTTCAACAACCTGAGTGACCGCTCCCCAGCAAAATGGTGAAGAGGTATTAATCTCACTTAAAACATTATGCTTTACACATAGTATAACTCAAAGCATTATGAAAATAATTAAATTCTGCAATTTCAATACATTAATCACTTAGAAAATAGTGTGTATTGAAAAAAAAACCTCAAGAAAGGAAAAGTTGTTTTGAATGTTGAGAGAGATAGCATGGCACCCTGACTTAAAACCACATAAAATAGACAGAGGTTTTATAAAAGGTCATTGAGGGGCATAAGACAGAAACAAGGAGGAAGACAGAAATCCTGGAAGTACATTCATTCTTGTTGTCCCAATCCTTCCCAAGAGCAAGGGAGAAATTAATTTCCAGTTTTTTAAGTTTTGCTTCATGTCAGAATAATGTCAGATTCTGTCTGCACTGCTTCTCGGAGGTTACTACTAATGTAGGATCTAAATGATGGAAACGATGATTTGGACGAGTTGTGCAGATGTTCAGCTGTGCGCCTGTCTTTTTGTCTGCAGGATGAGTAAGTGTGGACTAACAGAGAGATGTTGTGAAGATCTGGCCTCTGTTCTTCAGTCTCAACACTCCATTCTGAGAGATCTCTTTCTGAGTGACAATAACCTGGGGGATTCAGGATTGAAACTGTTGTCTGCAGCTCTAAGGGATCCCAACTGTAAATTAACAGGACTGTGGTAAGTGAACACTGGTGATTTTTGTGTTTTTTTATGTGCTAATGCTGAGACACAACATTTTCTTTTTCACATGTGTAAAAAATACACACCAGTATTCATAAACATTTTAAGTATCAAAGTCTTACATGTGATTATTTTGAAAACGTTTTTATGTGCCTGTTCTGACTATATTAAGTTTATATACATTGTAGAAAATTATAGTGTTTGAACATTTTCTGTGAATATGTTTGTTATCACAGTAAAAACATGCATACTTTTTAGAATTTGATTAATAGGGAAAAGAATATGGAATTGCTTATCTAAAGAAATTGATAACGATATAATTATATTCATATACTATAGCTCAAATTATCACAGTAGTACACTTTCTTTGGAATTGTCTGTATCAGTTTCACTCCTTCCCATGTGATTACTTCTGTGGCGTAATGGGTTAGGAATGTGCTTTATTTACCCCCATTACCCCCATTTTGATTAAAATCACAAACGCGTGTTTAATTAAATGCCTTTATTGATTCACAATCTGACAATGCATTGTAAATCGTTATCTTTGTCTTTTAAGTTCTTTAGGTAATTTTAAGCATAGCTTTCTCATCATTTAAATTTATTTTTCATACTATCATTAAACACAGCAGGAGCGTAATGTATTTCCTAATGGGATCACACGTGGGAAAATTAGATTGGGATCATTTTTATTTTTTTAATACATTTGAGAAAAGTGTCATCTATACAAAAAAGTTGTATTTATTTAATACCACTTGATAGTTATATTAATAGAGATAAGAATTTAAGTTGTATACTGTTTAGACTTTTAATCATTGTAAACTGTATTACAGCATGTTAAGCATTAAACGTGAAAAAGTTGGTATATTTTATAAAAGCAAGATTGCTCAGTTTTACAAACGTACACAACTTTCCACCTTCATCATAAATATTTTAATTATGCAGAAATACTGAGATGGTTAATTTTAGTAAATATGTTGACAAATATCTGAATTTTTACCAGAAAAATTAGTATCCAGCTGTGAATCAGCTACGTGACCTTGCCCCCGTAAAATTGTGGGAAAGAGGTTTAGTGGGCAGTGTAGTGAACATAGTGTGTTTTAATACACTGTGTAGTATAACAGTATAAAACTTGTTTTTTTTATGTTTGTAAACGCTATTCTTGCAAGTACATTTTGTACAGTGTGCTTCTCTGTGTTAGCTGGTGGGCAAAGGTTTGAGGTGAAAATTCATCCACAAGGAGTGTACCTTTAAAGCAGAGAAGACCGCACCAAACGTTTTCGGCTCTGTATGTCGCTCAAGACATTTCTCTTTGACACTTTCTTTAGTCATAGAGGTGGGAAGATGCCTCCCCCTTCCCTCTGCCTGCCTCACTTGTTCCCATTTTAACCAATTTAGTGGTTTCATTAGTGACAAAGGCTAAACTTTCTTGGAAATAATGTCTTTTATGTTTTGCAAGAAACTGACTTGCTTTAACAAAATATATTTACAAATCCTTTTCCCTGGCAATCTACCTACAGATGCAGCCATTCAAAGTGCGCGGTACAGACACGTACCGCAGGTAATTGGCTGCGGTATCGTGTATCATGACCCAAGATGATGCGGTACGTGATTGGTTGACCGACAGGGGCACTCGTGGTCCGTTGTTCTGTCGTAGAAAGACTTACTGTAAACGTCTTTACTGTGCCCGTTGTAGATATTGAATTTTACCACTGAAGGGAAATCTTAGTAGCTGAGCATAAAAAGAATAGGAGCATACTGTAACGCGTGTGAAGGCCATAAACGATATTAATTTTGGAACATAAACATGCAGTATATAGCTGGTCTTGGTACTTTAAAGAAAAAAATACACACCAGTATTCCATTTCTCCCTAAACATTTTAAGCTTCGAAGTCTTTAACTAACGTGATACCGGAGTCAACAAGCATACTTTTAGAATTTGATTAAAAGGGAATATAATATGGAATCGCGTATCTAAAGAATTTAATAACGGTATGATTATATTCGTGTACTGCGACAGGGCTGTGTAATGCTGTTTCGCCTCCCTGTTCATGCGAGTTCCCCTGTAGCCTACTGGTCTAGGTGCGTGACTAACAACCCACAGGTTGTGTGTTCGAATCCAGCTGGTGCTGGACTTTTCTTTTAACAAACATTTCTTCGAAAAAATAGAATAGCGATATTATGGACAATCAATTGACTTTTATATTTCAAAGTATCGCAACATGATCGATTCTAAGTCATTTTTGATAACAATGAATAGTCACCTTCTTCCCTTCTGACAGCGGTTCCTGCTTCTATTGTGTGTGTGTGTGTGCAACAGAGTACATTTTTATAGAGAAATGGAGGCTGGACAGTATGCGTTACAATATAAACATTTATATTGATTTAAATCGTGTTCTGATTTAAATCGCAAACGCGTGTTTAATTATGCGTTTTTTAATCATAATCAGGCTAATGCATTTCTACATTTTCTGTATGAACCAGCTTAAAGGTTCATACAGAAAGACAGCTTGTGTTTAAATTGAGTGTAAGGTAATTTATGCTTCTAAAGTCATGGTCAGCATTTATTATTGTACTGTGCTGTAAACTTTTTCTGTGCCTAGTCACATTATTTTATAGCGTTTTTATTGCGTTATTAAATCCGGTGGCGCTGTGTGTTAGTTTCCTGACTCCCATGTCACATGGTCTGTGATTGAATCCCATGGAACTATGACTTTATTTTTTAACAAACATTTCTTTGAAAAAATGAAACGTTTCCCTTGGTCAGAGATTAAATAAAACCTCACTCGCACCAAACAAATTTATATTTCTAAATATCACGACATGATCGAATTTAAGTCTTTTTAATAACAATGAATAGTCACCTATGCATTACAAAATATACATTTATATTGATTTGAATCGTGTTTTGATTTAAATCGTAAACGCGTGTTTAAATATATGTGTTTAAAGGCGATATACTGTATAAAAGCGCTGATTCCTATGGAGTGTGTTCCGCCGGGGATTCAAAAAAATTATTTTAAATAGGCTGATAAAGCTTAGACTACTATAACTGTATTCTAGCCTGTATTACAACAGAACATTGGACAATGCAACGTAAATTGCAAAAATGCACTTGGAAACAAAAATTATTTAAACTGCGACACTGATCATTCATCTCTAAATAAACTTTATTTTATATAGCGTTTTAAGCGAATAGGTAATTAGATTGCTCATACAGATGCAGCCATTCAAAATGCGCGGTAAAAACCCGCGGTACGGTAACCTACCCACAAGCCACCGCGGGGCACCGGAGGGTACCGCAGGGCAAGTGATTGGCTGGCCAAAATTACCGACAGGGGCACTCGTGGTGCATTGGTTGGTAGTGCAAAGATTTAATCATTTAATGTCTTTACTGTGCACATTTTAATCCGCTTAGTTTTGAATATTTATATGGATTTTACCACTAAAGGGAAATTTTAGTAGCTGAGCATAAAAAGAAGAGGAGCATAACGCATCTGTAGGTCATAAACGATATTAATTTAGGAACATAAACATTACTGTATGTATGTAAACTGTACTGTGTATGGCTGGTCTTGGTAGTTTAAAGAAAAAATACACACCAGTCTTCCATTTCTCCCTAAACATTTTAAGCATGAAAGTTTTATGAAACGGTACCAAAATATGCAATTCCTGTATAGAATGAATTTTAATTTAAAAAAATTATTTAACACGAACATTAAGCTGTTTACATCTTCCGCCTGAGAACAGTCACCCGTTGCTACCCAACGCAGAATGGTGATTGGCTGACACCATCTGACACCCCTCTGATTGGAGAAAAAAGACGTGCTGGTTTGCTATACATACTGTACCAGGAAGAGGATTTCTTTCTATTCAAAACGTGTATTTTAAAAGTTTAAGAAGTAAAAACCTTACAGCGTACAAAGATTTCTAAACTGATCAGGATCGTTATCTTTGTCTTATGCATAATAATGTTCACCGCTCTGTCCAGCAAATTAATAATCAACTTTATTTTATATAGCTTTTTAAACGAATAAGTAATTAGATTGCTCATAAACCTAATCACTTGCTTTTTCTTTTTATTTAGGCTCAGATTTCAACTATAGATCGTATTATTAATAACCATAATAACAACCAACCAACAAAAACAACCATATAAACATAATACCAACCAAAAACATAGATAACAACCACAATACAAAATCAAATAATCAAACCATTTTACTCTCGCAAAGTCCCCAATTATCATAATCCCGCCCCTTATGCAAAACCAAACCTTCCTCCCATCCCAGTTTATCCTGTTTATCATAAACAAAATCCACCTCAATTTTCAACATAAAGCATTACACAAAATCAATACCTCAACACTCCATACTCAACAACGATAATTCACAAACAGCCAGAACATGTAACTACACATTCCCAAACAGACCTAATTTCCATAGCCCCGCCCCTTATGCAAAACCAACATCCCTCCCCTGTTCTCTCTCTCCCCTGGCGGTTGTAATTGTTTTTATTTTCAAATAAATTTTAGCAAAGTCATGTATTTAAAAAATCTTAAGATTTTATTTATTTGTCTTTATTTAGTGGTTTCATTAGTGACAAAGGCTAAACTTTATTGGAAAAATGTCTTTTATGTAAACTATGTTTGCTATTAATTCATTCAGGGCTTAAATATGTTCATTGTCTTCTAATGAAAGAAGGGTTCCTTTCGCCGTAGTCGGGAGCCTAGCCTTTAACTAGTAAGTACTGTATTTACTGGGTTTTTGAGGGGGGGGGGGGGGGGGGTGTCTTTCGCTGGAAATCTCGCCTCCTACTTTGAAAATACCCGTGAAACCGGTTCAATTAGTCACAGCCAGCACTCCTGCAGAGAGTTGGGTTGTACAGTACTTGCAGTGTATACAGTACACGCGTTATGCTCTTCGTTAATGTCTGTGAAGTTTTATTTAATCTCTGAGCCATACTGATTCTTCTGGAAGCCAGTTTCCGCCAGGGAGTAAAAAAAAAAACACACTATGGTATTCTCTCCAATGCAGTGCAGTTAAAAACATACCTCTGATGCTGCTCCTAAATTAATATCGTTTATGACCATCAGAAGCTTTATGCTCCTTTTCTTTTTTCCAGTGGATTGAACAGGGAGAGGCATTTCATGATGTACTTTTCACTGATGAAACAACAGTGGCTCTGGAACAGTTTTCAACCAAGTCGTTTTATAAAAAGGGGAGATATGTACACGTTACTGAAGCTAAAAGTTTAGCCTTTGTCACTAATGTAACAACTAAATAAAGACATATAGAAATCCCTACGTTACAGACTGTATATGGCTGGTATTGGTAGTTTAAAGAAAAAATACACACCAGTATTCCACTTTCTCCCTAAACATTTTAAGCATCAGAGTCTTACATGTGGTTATTTCGAAAACGTTTGTACGTGCTCCTTCTTACCATGTTACTGTTTACTGTTACTGACCATATTAAGTTTAAGTGCCTGTGGGCACTTTTCCTGTCCGTGGGGGGTGGACCGTCTTTCATTAGAAGGTTAGTCTGTTCTACTCTGAGAATGTAGAGGGGGTGGAAAGTGCCCGCGGTCATTTAATTAGTATTAAAATCTTAGTTATCTTTCTAGTTCACAGGTTTGCATGCATAATTTAATTTTGAGAGCCACTGAGACATCAGGTACTACTGTTGTATTTATGAAAAAGAAACAAAACAAAAAACATACTAACAACTGTGCCATCCTACTCCTTAGTTAATACATTTTATTATTCATAAACAGTTAACATTGTTAGCAAAATATTTTGAATTATATTTAACCCTATTTTTTCTTTAGTTTTGTATTTAACCTATTATATGATAGTCAGACTTAATGTATATTAATGTATATTTGAACAATGAAAATATATTTTTACAAGATTTTACATTAAGCACTTAAAATTAATATGGTTAATAATAGTAAACTGTAACATGCTGTAACAAGATCGGTTAAACTCCGAAGAAAATCCTTTCAGAGAAAATGTTTCAGGTGTGAAGAACAAACCTGTTCCCACACACCCTGCCCCCACTACCATTAGAATATACACAAACATTTTAGCGTTTCATTCTGAGCAGAAGACCCTCACACCTGAAGAGTGCTGGCTGTGACGAATTAAACCGGTTTTACAGGTTTCAATCACAGATTGGGACTCAGTAAAGTAACACACAGCGCCACTGGATTTGATAATACTGTACCTAACCAAAATCCGCAATATGGAAACAGAACCTGTGTAATTGTTGATAGATGATGTACTCGTAACATTTTTTCAAGACGAACTACAACATTTAAAAAATGACTTGTATGTACTTGATATCTCTAATCAATCCACGGGTTCCAGCACAAAACGAAACTAAAACGCATACCGTTTCGCGCTTCTTATTAGTTGCTCAAAAGTAATTTGACCGTATGAAATGCATAATATAAACCTAGAAACATATACGTGAGCAGTACTTAAGCACTGTAGTATCGGTGTTAAGACATACCTCTCAAATACTGTAAATCAAGTTAAAAATATCTCAAGACCGATTCTGGTCGTAATGAAACCATGTTTCGTGTATGTTTTCTTTTTCATCTTGAAATAACTCATTTCTAAATACCTTTTTCACTGTTAACATCTTGTAGCAACTTTGCGACAAAATATACACTCTGACAGTTCATCCTGCTACCAACATTAAATAAAACAAATCTTAAGATTTCTATATTTATGTCTTTATTTAGTGGTTTCATTCGAAGCTTACAATGTTTAGGGAGAAATGGAATACTGGTGTGTATTTTTTTCTTTAAAGTACCGAGACCAGCCATATACTGTATGTTTATGTTAAGATTTCCCTTCAGTGGTAAAATTAGATATGAATATTCAATACTTAAACGGGCACAGTTAAGACATTAAATATACATATACATATTGTATACAGTACAGTTTGCATACGGTAATATGTTTATGTTACGCGATTAAAAAATAAATAAATAAAACTGAAAGGTCCAGCACCAGCTGGATTCGAACACACAACCTGCCAGTTGGTAGTCACGCAACTAGACCAGTAGGCTACAAGACAGCTCGCATAAGCAGGCAGGCGAAACAGCCCTCCCGCAGTACACGGATATAATCATACCGTTATTAAATTCTTGAGATACGCGATTCCATATTATATTCCCTTTAAATCAAATTCTAAAAGTATGCTTGTTGACTCCGGTATCACGTTAGTTAAAGACTTCGAAGCTTACAATGTTTAGGGAGAAATGGAATACTGGTGTGTATTTTTTTCTTTTCATGATAGGTGTCGCATTTTAAATCATTTTCGTAGTTAGAAATTATGAAACGCCCTGTTAAAAGCAAGGAAGTTTTTATGCCCGTTGAAGTAAAACAAAATGCCTGACAAAGTATGGCTTGGACAGATTCCAAATGCTTGTACAAATGTGCTAAAGAAATTATACTTTGAGTATACAGCTTGTCCAAAGTCATCCATTATTAATACTATTAGTAATATCTTCAGTAAAGGCTTTGATGCATAAATATTTCTGATAAAGGTAGGTTGTGTACTTTTGTCCAACTGAGCAATCTTGCTTTCATAAAATATACCAACATTTGAATGACTGATGATTAACATGCTGTAATACACAGTTCAAAATTAAAGGCTCGAATGCTGTACATGAGAGGTTAAGCTCCCCCTGGCGGTTTTACAAGGCGACGCCGGATAGCTAGTCACGTGACACACGTGATACCGCGTGATACCCCGGTGGGCGTGTCGCGGTATGCCGTGAAATACCTCACCCATTTTGAATGGCTGCATCTGTAATGTCATTAGAAAGTACAACAAGTTCCTGCTTTGTCTAATGATGGTATCAAAAAGTAGTCTAAGTGGTGAGAAACCTGTGGTTAATGATAATTAAGGGACTTAGAAGTCAAAGAAAATGATTTACATTTACATTGTTTAATTTTAAGCACTAAGTTATGAATGCAGACGCAGAACGGCCATTGTGCAATAAAGAGCTCCGCGCTTCCTCCTTCTCTCTGTGGTGGCCCCCCTCTGACGGAGCGAAGTGGGCGGTATGCTATTTTCAGAGCCCCTGATTGGGAGAAAAAGACCTGCTGATCTGTTCTACATACCAGGAAGACAACAGAATATGATTTTTTCTATTCGAAATGTGTGTTGTCTTTATGAAATTTGTGTATTTTAAACGTTTAATTAAGAAGTACAAACCTTACAGCATACACAGAGATTCTAAGCTGATCACGAGGAAGAAAAATCAGCCATTTTTTGCACATAAAAAGTGGTTATTAACTATCAAAACCTGTTTTTATAGGTTTAAAAGTCATGCAATGTATAAGTTAAACAGGAACACATTATATTTCATTTTTTATTTTAATTTTTTTAATTAAAAAAATCATTTTCCAAGCTTATTTTTATGCCTTTTTTTTACCACTCACGAATATTCTTTTGTCCATATCTTCGCAAGGGAAACACAGAAAGCCTTCAAACCAAATGCATTTTAAAGACCACAACTTCGGAGAATTTCCACAACCTCTACATAAACGTATCAGTGAGCTAATTATTTTTTCTGACAGTCAGGGAAACAGGGTTTTGATTGATGCGCAATTACGCACCATCTTTATCAGACTGTGAATCAATAAAAGTAATTAAACATGCGATTTTAATCAAAACGGGAGTAATGGGGTAAGACCATTAGACATGCAATACACTTCCTCATGATCATCTTAGAATCTTTGCATAAGCTTTAAGTTTTTTTTTTACTTTTTAATTATACATTTTCAACACTTTAATTTTGTAAACGCAACACACATTCCGTACAGATACAGTACAATCACATTCTCCTGTCTTCTCGTGGTATAAAATGAATTAGCAGGTGATTGAGATAACAATGCATCGCCCACTGAGTGAAATGTTCTTTTTTACAAGTGTATAAAGAGGTGATACAGTATGTGTCTCCTCTATAACTCTTCAGTTTACAGAGAAATTCCACCAGATCCTCACAACATTATCCAATTATACTCTTCTTGTGTCTAATTTTTAGTTCAGCAGGATTTGTGCAATAAGCACATTGTTTAATGGGGAAAACATCACCCACATCTATTACCACTGTACAACCCTACTTCAGGTGGCGTAGCCACGTTAGCCTGCGTAGTCTACAAAGGAACAAGTAATAGGTTTATTCTGTGCTGAAGGGAGAAAACGTAACATTTTGGCTGTGAAGCCTTCTTCAGGTGTGAGCTCAAAATGAAATGCTTGGAGTTTGTAATGTATGGTGCTCTAAACGAGTTAAACTTTGATGAGGGCTTGCCAGCGCGGTGACGTCACTGCCTTTCATATGAATAGGAGGGACCTGGTCCGTCAGGGTTGAAGGTGAATCTCACTGTAGCTCAGCTGGCTGCTTCCCTGTTGAGTGATGCTGGAGGTGTGGGTTCAATTCCCCAGCTGGTAGAGTGTGAGCCTGAAAGCACTACCTTATCAATATTATCTTCTGTGTCGCATTAACTAACTCTTCAGTTTATTCCGTCAGACAGTACATGAATATAAATATATTATATTAAATTCTTTAAATACGTGATTCCATAATATATTCCCTTTTAATCAAATTCTAAAATGCTTTTGTTTATGCCGATAACGAGCAAATTCACAAAAAAGGTTGAAACATTATCACTTTTCAGAAAGTATATAAACTTAATATTGTCAGAAGGAGGACGTAAAAATATTTCCAAAATAACTACATTAAAGACTTTCATGCTTAAAATGTTTAGGGAGAAAGTGGAATACTGGTGTGTATTTTTCTTTAAAATACCAATACCAGCCATATAAACTTTATTAGCTCCACCTGGAGGTTTTACAAGGTGATTCCGGATACTATTATAATAACTGCGGTATGATGCATTATGATACACCACGCCGTTTTACCGCAGTGTACTTCGTGCATTTTGAATGGCTGTATCTGTATACAGTTTACATAATATGTTTATGTTCCTAAAATAAAATAGTTTATGACCATCAGATGCATTATGCTCCTCTTCTTTTTATGCTTAGCTACTAAAATTTCTATTTAGTTGTAAAATTCCATATAAATATTCAATATTAAGCGGATTTAAATGTGCACAGTAA
Source organism: Lepisosteus oculatus (assembly GCF_040954835.1). Lineage (NCBI taxonomy): Eukaryota > Metazoa > Chordata > Actinopteri > Semionotiformes > Lepisosteidae > Lepisosteus > Lepisosteus oculatus. Next base: position 12,605,692 of record NC_090713.1, read on the forward strand.
AGAGATTAATTGATTAAATCATTTCACTTATCACTAATTTTGGCCATTCTTCCAACAGTTTGTGATTCAAATTTATCATATTTGGCTTGTAATTGGTGTGTCTTCCTATATTGAATATGAACTTTTTACTCATATTCTCTCCTTGAGTTAAAGTTGGTGGATTTATACAGAATTGAATGGTTTTAGATTCTTCAATTACTGTGGGAGGCCCAACCCCAACTTCTCATTTGTATCTTACTCTTAACTCCTGTATTCCTCTTGTGTTTTCTTCTATTTTATATACATCTGAAAAGATTTGTCTGTAGAAGCAAGTTAGGTATGCAAAATGTATCAGTATGTTAATGTTTTATTTTAGCCTCAATTACTTCTTCCCAGCTTTGAATGTCCTCAGTGTTTTCTCCTCTTCCTGTGCTTTAACCTTGCCTGTTTGACCACGTCTTGCAGTGATCCCTGAGCTTTGAACCCTACATGTTAAATGACTCTCCTTCAGACTCTCCCTGGTGCTTTAATCAGTTCCTCTTAGCGCAACCCCTGCCTTGTCGATCGTGTCTCTAGTTTCACTTTCTCCTGCCTGCCCTGCTTGCTTCCAGCAGAGCCTGCGCCTGCATTGAGTCTCCAGGTTACTGCTTCCATCAGCTCATTGCAGCAGATATCACATGGGGCCCTGGGTTCAATTCCAGACCTGGGGTGCTATCTGTGTGGAGTTTGTATGTTCTCCCCATGTTTGTGTGGTGTTCCAGTTTTCTCCCACAGTCCACAAACATGCTGGTAGGTTAATTGACTCTTTGATAGACTGGCATCCTGTACATACTGTATGTATATGTTGTTGTTGATTTATAATTCTGTGGGTAATAGTCTCCATGAGATTTCATTCATAGAGTCCTTCTTCATTTGAACACAAGGTCTGTTCAGCTTTAACCAGTTTCTAGTGATTTATTTCATGGTTGCAGTTCTGACAGTTCTAAACAAGTATCTTTCTGCCTCTGAAGGCTGTTCATCTGGTGTTTGTCCCGGTTTGTCTTCAAGACTCTTTCCCCAGTTTATTTTCATACCAGATTTCATATCATAAATGCTATGCCTGGTGTTCCATTCTTCCAACAGTTTGTGCTCCTAAATTTATCATATTTGGATTGCAAGTTGTTTTTCTTCTAATATTGAATATTAACTTTTTACTTGTACTCTATCCATTAATGTGAATTGCTGGATTTATACAGATTTTAATGGTTTTAAATTCTTCAATTGCTATGGAAGTGCCAACGTCCTTTTCCTCATTTGAATGGTACTATTAACTCTTGCATTCATTCTGTGATTTCTTTCTGTGATCAATGTGTTAATCTCTTTAGATTCTCAATTACTTTTTCTCAGCTTTGAATTTTAACCCTGCATGTTAAACGACTCTCCTTCAGACTCTCCCTGGTGCTTTAATAAGTTCCTCTCAGCTCAACTCCTGCCTTTTCGATAGTGTCTCTAGTTTCACTTTCTCCTGCCTGCCCTATCTGTATGGTGCTATCTGTATGAAGTTTGTATGTTCTCCCCAAATTTGTCTGGTAATCCAGTTTTCTCCTACAGTCTACAAACGTGCAGGTATGTTAGTAGACTTCTGGGAAAGCTGGCACTGGTATGAGTGTGTGCCCTTTGATAGACTGGCATCCTGTCCAGGGTTCAGTCCTGCCTTGTGTTCAGTGCTTATTGGGACAGGCTCTGGGTACCTGCGACCTTGAATTGGGTAACTGATTAATAAAAGTGATATTGATGGTGTTCAAATGCCACACTGCCTTCTTTGTCAATTAAGTGATAGTATAAATGTATCCCTATAATGTCAGATAAAGTCAAATTTCTCTAAGTTTATTTGGCAGGGAAGAAAATCTCAGGTAAAACCTACACCACTCAAACTCTCCCAAATCTCTCCCAAATCATCAGCAGCCATATCACTCTGCAACTCACAAATGGCAACCCACCGAAGCTCAGCAGACGTGAGCCTGGTCAATACCTGGATTGGATTCCTCATGGGAAAAACTAAGGTTGCTGCTGGAAGGGGTGTTAGTGGGGCCAGCAGGGGCCGCTCACCTTGCAGTCTGTGTGGTTCCTGATGCCCCAGTATAGTGACGGAGACACTATACTGAAAAACAGGCACCGTCCTTCAGATGAGATGTAAAACCTGACTCTCTGTGGTCATTAAAAATCTCAGAGCGTTTCTCAAAAAGAGTAGGGGTGTAACCCTGGTGTCCTGGCCAAATTTCCCGTTGGCCCTTACCAATCATGGTTTCGTAATAACCCCCATCTATGAATTGGCTTCATTACACTGCTCTTCTCCCCACTCATAGCTTGTGTGTGGTGAGCGTTCTGGTGCACTATGGCTGCTGTCGCATCATCCAGGTGGGGCTGCACATTGGTGGTGGAGGAGGGGAGTCCCCATTACCTGTAAAGTGCTTTGAGTGGAGTGTCCAGAAAAGTGCTATTTAAGTGTAACCTATTATTATTATGAATACAGTCCTATTTCTGTGCAGCTCAGCTTAAAGCTTCAACTACCTGAGTGACAGCTCCCCATCAAAATGGGGTATTCAAGAAGTATTCATCTCACTTGAAACCTTGTTTTATATTTAATTTAATTCGAAGCATTGTGAAAATAAATAATTTCTACAATTTAAATACAATAATCACAAGAAAAAGAGTATTATGAAAAAAAAAATACTGTAGAAAGGAATAGTCTTTTCAAGAGTTTGAGAGAAATAGCATTGGTCCCTGATTTTAAACCACATGAAACAGACGTTTTAGCAGTGGTCATTGAGAGGCATAAGGAAGGTTGGGAACAAGACAGAAATCCTGGAAGTACATTCAACCTTGTTGTCTCAGTCCTTCCCGAGAGCCAGAGAGGCATCAATTTCCATCTATTGAAGTCTTGCTTCAGCTTATTTTCTACCACCTTTTAGTTACATTTTAATGTTTTCTAGGTTTCTGGTTACTGCAATTTAATCTGCAATAACATTTACTCTTATACCAATCCTACTGTAAATTGAATGTATTTTTTATCTCCACGGATATAGATTCCCCAATAACATTGCTTCAGAATTTTCTTTGTTTAATTCCTATTCTGAGAAGTTGCTGTAGTCTGTGACTACATCTATGAGAACAGGAAAAGATGTTGAATTTCTGCTGTATATAATAACATCATCTTTATAAAGAGCCTGATTGTGTGTTCTCCTGCTATATCATCTCCTTCTGTTGTCTTATACTCTGAGAGAATAAATCAGTGTATCAGTGACAAGCATCTCCTAGCCTTGTTCCCCTCAATGAATTAAAGCTCTCTGATGGAATATGATTATCCTACACTTGTGCTTCTTTTTTTTTTACATTACATGTGGCCAATCAATAAAACCATAATGAAAACCCAATTCCCTATAAGTTTCAAATACAAAAAAGGCTGTAATACTCTTTTAAGTGCCTTTTCTGTATCCACACTTTTTTTATAGTTTGAAATTCGCTAACCCTCCTGCAGACTTCTCACGTTGAAGCAAATGAGACCTGTGATTGTTTTCCCCTTCACATGAACTTAGATTAAATTCACTTATACAGATTAATTAATTAATTTTAATAAATTAATTGCTTACACTTAAATAGCACTTTTCTGGACACTCCACTCAAAGCGCTTTACAGGTAATGGGGATCCCCTCCACCATCACCAATGTGCAGCATCCACCTGGATGATGCAACGACAGCCATAGTGCGCCAGAACACTAATTTGCCACAACATAATTATACAGATAAGGGATATTCTTAGTCTTTCAAAATAAAAAAATAAATTGAAACAAAATTATGAAAATGTCCATTATTATTATCAGTGAGCTACTGCCAGTGCCACTGTTGACACTGTGTATTAGCTATCTCCTGTAGATCGGGCTGCCAGACTCGTAACACACTGATAACATCACAGTTTATTTGATCTCAATCAGACTGACAGGTATACAGAAGGACACCTCAGTCTTTGAAAAACTAAGGAAAAGACTTAGCTTTTTGAGATTTCTCAAATGGAAATGTAATATGGAAGTCTAAACACATTTCTATACATCACAGATGATAATACTTGCTAAAATTGTATTCCTATGTAGACCGTGAGAGAGAGCCTGGAGAGCTGATCAGTCACTCTTGTAAATCTCCTCCAAAACTTCAAGAATCTTCTCTTTTTCTGTTCTTTCTGATCCTTCCGTGCCACTGTCTTTGTTCTTCCAAGCAATGGAAGTGATAAAGTGTCATGAAATATTTTTTCTTTCTCAATGGAGAGATGCTCTTGGTACCTCCATTGAAGTGAGATAATAGCTAGTCACAGGATTAGACTACAGACAAGTATGTACAATATAATCTTTATCAGTTTTCAACCTCTGCAAAATCTTAATGGTCAGATTTCACTGAGTTACAGCGAGTTTCACCAGCAACACACAGCCAATCTGTCACAGTTTTTGTCGAACCAGGAAAAACTGGAGACACAGCAAAAAGGACAGATGTCTCAGTCATGGGATGAGCTTTTGGAAAATTCATTACTGTTTCATAGGAAGGATGCAGGGTTTTGACATTTGGACAAGTCATTGCTTTTGTTACAATATGTCCACTATAATAAGGACTCAAGTATCTGTTCATTATTCCTGCACCATCAGGAAAATTATCTTATATGTTGTCTGATTAGGATGTAAAACACACTCCTGAAGGTAGAGATTGACTTGTTCCTTATGATATAGGGTTTGTTGCGCTATGTTTTAATTTGGTTGCTAAAACTTGATGAAAGTGACCAGTAGCATCATGTCATTTCCCATTCCCGTGGACAGCACTGACTCATTAATATGTTCTTTTTCTAAATACTCCTCTCACTACTGTGAAGACATACAGTATTCAGCTGCTGGAATTAGAGGATATGGGAGATCACTTGCATGTGTAATACTTTGTATACCAATTGCAGAATATGTTGTTTATGGTGACGTAAAATTTAAATTTCCAACACTGTCCTGTGGACGTCCTTGACGCAGAATAATTACACTTTTGACTATATATCCTAGCATTATGTTTACATTGTTTATTTCTTTCCCACTGTGTGTAGAAGATGTAAAAGATGGATGTTAATAAAATCATCTGTTTTTTTTTACAAATAAACGGGGTGTGTCTGACAGGGAGTCGGAGTTGTCAATAGAGAGTTGTCAACAGACGTGTTGCCTCGGTAACCACAGGTGATAGGAAAGAACAGATCTGTGACAGGGAAGACAGACTAACGGCTGCAGCTACAAACCAATAAGGAGAAGAGATGGGAGAACAACAGTCTGGGAGGAGACTGTGAATAGAACAGTGAAAGAACCCCAATGAGGGGAGAGAAAGGAGTGCTTTAGTCTCGAAGGAGAATAAGGAAATCACAGAAGGGACCAGGAAGAGTGAAAATCCTGGAGGGGATTGTGGTGGAGAGCCTACAGAGTTGGAAGATTGAATTACTTAAAGGGACAGCCGCCTATTTTGGTGTTAGTGACCAGGGATGTCCAGGAGCCCACTGTGTGAGTGTTTAGTGAGTTTGGAGTCAGTGTGTATTTGCCAGCATCTGAGGTGCCACAGAGGGACCCTCCCCCCGATGATAAGGGGTATCAGGTGAGAGAGTTAGGTCTGTCTGGCTGCAAAGCTCTGATCAAAAGACAGTGGCTGCTGGGCTCGGGTTTGAGGTGTACCATCAGCTGTGAATACACAATCTGGGGCATGAGAGTTAGGCATCAAGGAGGTTGTGTATGTTTTTATGACAGAAAGCATGTTGAGTCTCAGCAGTGGGATGTGATGAAGAGAGATGGTGATTAGGAGCAGAGGGTGTCATCTCCCTGAAAGGGACAAGCCAGACGGTGTCATCACCTCTGTTTGCTTCATGTTATCTCTGCTCTTTTTTTCTATTTTTTAAATAATTCTTAATTCATGCTTCTCTGCCTGTGATTTGAGAATTCCACAAAAAAGATTAACTTTATTAAAAAATGTTGAAAGTGCAAATACACAGTATCATGCTGTATCCTTTGTGTGTCATTACTGCTTTTGCCTGTTCAAATAGCAAACAAGTTGGTTATACAAGAACTATCTTCTCTAAATCCCCATCATTGACCTTTTCATGTACAGTATGTGATCCTCTAGTTCAGGGGTGCCCAACCTTTTTTAATGCAGGATCTACTTTTTCATTTGCCAGTCCAGTGCGATCTACCAGTGTGAATTTGAAGCTCTGATATAGGGAAAACAGACTGTTATTATCAGCATAATAACGATACCCCTCACTAAAATGACAGCAAATAAAAACAAGTGACTCATGCTACAGTGAACAAGTAATCTTCCCTATTTAAGAAAAAAGAATATCCTACCTTAATGTGAGCTTTGGCACTGAGAAGCTTACAACAGCTTGAATGTGTTGACACTGCTGATCATGTTTTATTTTGTCCCTGCAACTCGACATTCTGGTCATTCAGCAGTTCAGTCAAGTCTGTGAGGAGTGCTAAATCCAAAAGCCACTGGCTATCCTCTAACTGGGCATATTCACCATGTTTATACGACTTGAGAAACTCTTTGATTTCAGGCAACAGCTGTCTGAACACTTCTCGCCAAAAATGTTTGTTTTCGACATCTCCAAACAGCAAGTCAGCAGTCTCAACAAACGCTTTTTTATTACTTCTCGATCCCTGAACGACTTTTTGTGATGAGCCAGGATGTGGCACACAGAGAACGATGCGATGATTGTATTAGTAGGCTGGGCAAACGATTTTTAATTTTTTTAAAAAAGAAATAAAAAATGAGATATAATGGTGTGTTCCTGCTTAACTTAGACATTGCACGACTTTAAAACCTATAAAAATGGGTTACGAGAGTTAAAAACCACTTTTTATGCGCGAAAAATGGGTGATTTTTCTTCCTCGTGATCAGCTCAGAATCTCTGTGTACGCTGTAAGGTTTTTACTTCTTAATTAAACGTTTAAAATACACGAATTTCATAAAGACAACACACGTTTCGAAGAGAAAAAATCCCATTCTTTTCTCTTCCTGTTGTGTGAAACTCATCAGCAGGTCTTTTTTTCCCAATCAGAGGCTCTGAAAATAGCGTACCGCCCACTGCGCTCCGTCAGAGAGGGGCGCGGCACCGAGAGAGGGAGGAGGTGCGGAGCGCAGCAGCACAGAACGAACGTTCTACTGCCTGGAGCGCTTATGGCAGCGATCGCGTCTGCATTTATAACTTAGTTTTTAAAATTAATCAAGCAATATGAACCATCTCTTTTTACTTTTAAGTCACTTAATTATCATTAAGCACAGCTTTCTCACCACCTAGACTACTTTTTGATACCATCCTTAGACAAAGCAGAAACTTCTTGTTCTGTCTAATGACATTACAAGTGGAAAGATTACAGAATGTAATCGTCTTTAAATTTGTTACGTTATACATTTTAGAAACGTTTCATCCATATAAACACCACAAAACTATTCTCGATTGTATTTCTGAATGGTATTTTACACTTAGTTCACTGTTTTAAATACATCTAATTAAGAAAGTTAGGTGTTAGCATAAACTATTAGCAATAATATTAAATTTAGCACTGTAATAAGTTGTTGCACTTTCCCCCGCATCTTGTAAAAATATATTTTCATTGTTCAAATATACATTAAATCTGACTATCATATAATAAGTTAAATACAAAACTAAAGAAAAATAGAGTTAAATACAATTCAAAATATTTTGCTAACAATGTTAACTGTTTATAAATAATAAATTGTATTAACTAAAGAGTAGGATGGCACAGTTGTTAGTATGCTTTTTGTTTTGTTTTGTTTTTCATAAATACAACAGTAGTACTTGATGTCTCAGTGGCTTTCAAAATTAAATTATGCATGCAAACCTGTGAACTAGAAAGATAACTAAGATATCCATCCATTTATAATGGTGGCAAAGTGGTTAGCATTGCTATCTTGGAGCACTGGGGTCCTAGGTTCAATTCCTGCCATCCTGTGTGTGTGGGGTTTGCATGTTCTCTCTGGGTTACATGGTTTTTCTCCATATGTGTGATATGACTCCCTCTCGCACTCCAAAACATACTGGTAAGTTAATTGGTTTATGGGAAAACTGGCCCTGGTGTGTGTGTGTTTGTGTCTGTCTGTCCTGTGATGGACTGGCGCTATGTCCAGGGTGTATTCTGCCTTGTGTCCGTTGCTTACTGGGATAGGCTCCTAATCCTCTGTACTGGATAAAGAGATTAGAAATGGATGGAAGTAAAGGCACTGTGTGGATTGAACTATACACAGTGTTAGAAACCCACTATGAAATGGCAGCATCTCACTGAGAATAAAATATTTTATAGTGCTGGCTTAAGTAAACAGCCTTTCCACCTCTCTTGCACATCAGTATCCATACCTAGTTATTTAAACAAATTGCCTCTAATTATAAACATCTTAATATGCTGGCTCTGTGGATCCGCATCAGCAATGTTTGCCCATTCCTTCAATTCATGTGCATCCAACACACAGTTCAATGCTAGCAACTACACAAAATCAAAAATACAATCCTCATTTCAGTATCTATGTAAACATACAGTCTGTTAACTTCATCATCTTCATCAAAAGTATGCCTAACCCCATTAGGAAGTGTTCTTGTTATCAGTGTATTCCTCAGCTATCCCAAAATTATCTTCTTACCAACATCTCTAGTTTTTTATCCTGCAATAACTCAGCCAACACTTAAATCTCGAAAAGCTGCTTGTGTTCATTTCTTTAAATCACAATATCATGTGTAAATACTGTCCATATAATACTCTGCATTGTGGAATAATAGTTTATTTTAAAGGGAACTAGAGAAACTAAGAACTAGAGAAATCAAGAAAGGCTTTTTTTTCTAGAATTAATAAATGCACATCCTGTTCACTGGGGAAATTAAATTCACACTGAGCAATCTTCAATATGTTCAGAATATGACAGCGAGAATCCTATCAGGGATGCATTACACCTGTTTTCAAGTCCTTGCATTGGTTACCTATCAGGTTTCGAGTCAACTTCAAAATCCTCATCCTCATTCAGTACCTACAGTATATGGCTTATTATCTGTCTACTCCCCACCTTTGTCCGTCTGACTCTGGTCTTCTAGCTGTCCTCAAGAACATCTACATTCTGTGGGTGACAGGGTCTTCTCTAGCTGCACCCCAGAGCTCTCAATTTGTATTCCCAGTGATAGCAGTCACGTACCCTGAGTGCATTTAAATCTAACCTCAGAACCTTTCTTTTCAGAAGACTTAGTGTCTGTATCTGCTTCATTTTCTAATTTTGGTAGCACCTCTAACTGCTTGTCTTTCTTATATGTATTTACTTTGTAATCTGTGGTCCTTTTATCTGTTTTTACATCTACTGTATTGCTTTGAGATGCCACCTTTAATGTTGATATATCAAATAAAGTTTTTTATTATTGTTATAGAGAAACATGATCAGTTTTCCCTGGTCCAGATAAAAAGATCTAAAGCATACTAGTTTGTCACTCTTCTCATTCCCTTTGCTAAATAACTTTTCATACTAATCTGATCAATCTAACTGCCTGTTTTCTGTGCTTTCTCTATCCTGCTAGATTTGCAATTATTCTGAACATTTTCTTCTTGAAATAACTCATTTCTAAATACCTTTTTTCACTGTTAACATCTTGCAGCAAAGCTGCGACAAAATATACACTTAGCACAGTTCATCCTGCTACCAACATTGAATAACAAAATCTTAAGATTTCTATATTTATGTCTTTATTTAGTGGTTTCATTAGTGACAAAGGCTAAACTTTCTTGGAAAAATGTATTTTATGTGTTGCAGAAAAAACTGACTTGCTTTAACAAAGTATGTTTACAAATCCTTTCACCTGGCAATCTACCTGAATGCCCAACTATCTGAGAAGCCCTCCATGAAACCATGGTTGCTATTAATTCATTTAGGGCTTATTGACAGAATTGCTGTTTTTTATGCATGCTAAAAATCTGATTCCTCACTCTGTTTCATGTTTATAGATAAGACTTTATTGATCGTGAAGGGAAATTGATGTACATGATGAACATGTTTGCATGTTCTTTTGTAACATACACCTTTTTGTGATTTTTTTTGTATATCTAAGCAAGTGTTCCTGCATCCCTCTTCTGCACTTTAGTCATGGCTTTTTTTCTGTTTGCTTATTTCAAAGCAACACCTGCTCCATTTCTAAAACTTTTTACTCATGTGCATTTTTGTATTTTTTACACCTCTAGCACTTTAACATCCTGAATTTTCATTTGCCTTAATTTGTAGAATGAACTTGAGTTTTAGCCTAAAGAAGTTTTCATTATCTTTTGTTTCTTGTCCTACAACTGTTATTATTGATCACCGAATTATTGTTCTTAACATGACTTCATTCAGCCTTTCCTGAACGTCTATGACAGGCAGAGAGAGTGCTGTTTCTGGTGCGATCTTTTGCAGCTGACATTTCACTGTTTTAAACGAACAAGAAATTAGATTGCTCATAGATCACTTATCCTATATAAACACAGCGTAATTGCCCTCCGAAAATCCTCTTTTTCTTGTTCGTTTTAGAGACCTTGATCGAAACTGATTTTAGATGTCAGAAAGGATTTCTTTTCTCTGTATTTCTTACATTGCTTTGTCGAGATTTTAACTTTATATCTAACTTTATATCTAGGCTCAGATTTCAACTATAAATCGTACAGTAATTAATAGCAGTAAATACTGATGTTTTGCGCCCTCTTACCACAAAAATATATATGTTTTGTAGCTGGGATGAACTTTATTTCATACGCGTAGCTACTGCGATTCGGACACGGACGGTTAAACATGGCGGCAAATCAGGCACCCAGAGGGGGGGGGGGGGGGGGGCGTTTTCTCGCCTCCATAACTAAAATGCCAAATAGGAGTGGCTTAAGCGACATACACAGTCGTGTAACTGACAGTTTGAGGTAGCCTATCGTGTAAATTTCGCTTTGTTGCTGATAGGTTAAGCTTTCGAAACTCTGCCCCAAAGTCATGTGACTGATTTTTCGCCCTGTTTCGTTGGTTAAACGCAATGATCACAAGCACCACCATGGTAACTGGGATGTGTAGTTTTTAATTCCGTTTGAATTATAACTGTACGTACTGTCTTCGTATTTGGCCAGGGCTTTAAAGAGAGGGCGCGCCAAAAATTTTCGGTGCCGTCGTCTCCGCTTTAAAGGTACCCCCGTCGCGGAAGAATTCGATCTCGGGACGTTTGCCCAGCGTAGTATTAGGTCTTGTGAAAAGCGACTGCTGCTAGTTGAGATTTTAATTTTTCCACTTTTCTGTAACTCACTTTTAGCGGGAAAGTCCACATCATACGTTTTGTGTGCAGTTTTGAAATGTTGCTTTTCGCGTAGACGCTAGCATTACAGATTTGAATGCGAAAAAATGCTCCCATTCCTTGTGGTAACGGTGCGTTTTCGGTCTCTTTGTTTCACTGTTTTCGCTCAAATACTCCAACTATCAAATAGGCAATCAAACTTATCAAACTGTTGGCGAATTGATCACAGCAGGTCTGTTTCGCTCCACTATGCACTGTAGTGAATGCGGGGTTAACAAAACTTGTGAAAATCAGGAATTGACTGAGCTGTTTAGTGAATAAGTAAATATTTAAAAAACCCAATTTGTGATTTTTCCAGAATATACATAATCTGAGTAGTTGGTATAATTAGAGGCACAATTATACCAGACATACTGTACTGTATACTATACCACAGACAATAGAACACACAAATTACAGTACTATGTTTAAGGCCAGTAGCCATATCACTCTGCAACTCACAACTGGCAACCCACTGGAGCTCAGCAGGTATGAGCCTGGTCTGTACCTGGATGGGAGACCTTCTGTGAAAAACGTAGGTTGCTGCTAGAAGAGGTGTTAGTGGGGCCAACAAGGAGGTGCTCACCCTGTGGTCCATGTGGGTCCTAATGCCCCCAGTATAGTGACGGGGAGACTATACTGTAAACAGGCGCTGTCTTTCGGATAAGACATAATACTGAGGTCCTGACTCTTTGTAGTCATTAAAAATCCCAGGGCGTTTCTTGAAAAGAGTAGCTGTGTAACACCAGTGTCCTGGCCAAATTTCCTTTGGCCCTTACCAATCATGGCTTCCTAATAATCCCCATCTGTGAATTGGCTTCATTCCTCTGCTCTTCTCCCCACCGATAGCTGATGTGTGGTGAGCGTTATGGCGCACTATCATCCAGGTGGGACTGCACATTGGTTGTAGTGGAGGGGATCCTCATTACCTGTAATCTAAAGTGCTTTGAATGGAGTGTCCAGAAAAGCACTATATAAGTGTAAGCAATTATTAATTATTATTATAAGGGTGTGTGCTCAAACAAGGTGTTCCAGAGGCCTAACATTCTAATCACCCAGAAAGTACTCCTGACTTCTACTGTGTATTCAACTCTTAAATAATTCCTACAGTGGCGAAATAAGAGATTACCTGCCTTCTAAATAAATACAACCTCATTCTCTTCTTCATCGGCTGCAGCCAGTAAATGGCTGTACATCCCTGGCTGCCCTGATCCTACTATCCTGGACTCGGATTACACTGATATATGAGAGCACTGTGAAAAACCCAGGTGCCACAAAATAGATATTATAAATTGGAGACGTCTCTAATTGAAGTTTCTTTTAGCCAGGAAATGCGAGTTCCTTAAAAACACAGAATAGCAAGCTCTCTCTAGCAAGGTTCAAATACATAGCTCCGGTCAGGTTTTGTCTGGATGATCGTCCAGACTCTTTTGACAGTGAAGCCCAACTGTATTAATGTTATCTAAATTCTAGTGAAATTTCCAGATGGATCCCAAGCTAAAAGATTTCCCCTGTGGCCGACAAAGTCTTAGGCAGAATTCTAGTTCATATGGACTCGCTCTTGACTTGCTGTCTTGTACTAAAGTTCAGTTTTCTGGCTCAGACAAAGTGGATGCAGCCACAGATTGAGAGAGCAGGTCAAAGAAATAAAGTTCATGAATAAAATTTGTAGTCTAACCATACCTTTTAAATCCAGTGATCACTGCTGGAGATTAGTTGTGAAAATACACTGATATCCACAATGGAGAATGGAGACAGAACTGGGCCATTACTCATTTTTCACCAGCAGGCTGCACTGAACCAATGTCACCCAGCTACACCACCTGCTGGACATGGACCTGGGCTGCTGGCACTGTGTGGACTAGATGTGAGCTACACTGGGACGGTATTCACTGCAGTACACAGGCAGATATTCATGTCAGATTCTGTCTGCACTTCCTCTCTGAAGTGTAGGATCATCCCCCTGATGTGTCTCTCTTCCCTAGCCTGCTGGGACCTGTAATAGTCTCATACCTTAAGGGAACAGTCTTTAGCTTCAACTGAGGGGAAAACTCTGTCAGACTATGCACTGATCTCAGCTGTCTGCTAATGCACAGCCTGTCCTGGGAAGCCTGTACAGATCACTCTCTAAAGTTGGAAAGGGGAAACGTGCACACCATCACTGTTGTCCATTAATTTGTGTTTGTTTTGGATCCTAAAGGGTCTATCTATTTCTTCTGTGCTGAGAGTCTTTAGGTGATGTGTGTGTATGCTGTTTATTGCTTCATATTATTGTTACTTCTGTTATAAACATAAGATCACTTTATAAGCCATACACAATTTCTTGCATTAGGAATTAATCTTTCCCCAGTTTACTCTACATGAGACACGGACACAGAGAGAAGCTGGGGGTCAGAATGCAGGGTCAGCCATTGTATACCACCCCTGGAGCAATTGGGGCCTTGCTCAGGGGCCCAACAGAGTAGGATTCTTCTGCCAGCCATGGGATATGAACCAGTAACCTTCCAGCTACAGGCGCAGATCCTTAGCACAGTGCCACTGCTCCAACTCATATAACATGCATATTTATACATAGTTATAGTTAAAACCCAGGTCGTTTTTTTTTTTTAATTCAAATTGTTTATTTTCTTCAAAAGGGAATGCTGTTTTTCTCAATATATCTACAAATAAAAATAAAAAGTCTCCAGTTCACTTACTCCAGTGTTAGACATTTACATTTGGGATTAATACACCATTTGAAGAAAAACAACAACAACGACACTGTAACTGATTAAAATAACTATAAGAGGATGACATAATAATAAAATATAATAATAAATGTGAAGCAATGTTTATTATAGTTAAAAGTGAAAGTTGCCCTTCCTGGCAGTTTCTTCTCATCTTTTGTCTTCCTTCTGGAACCTAATTTGAAGCAGCAGTTATCTTCATCATCCTCATCCATGGACACTCTGAGATGGATAATGACATGATGTTGTATATTCCTGCTGATGTTGGAGTGAAGACTTGGAAAGTAAGATGTGGATGAGCTGTGCAGATGTTCAGCTGTGCTCCTGTCTTTTTGTCTGCAGGATGTGGAGCTGTAAACTAACAGAGAGCTGTTGTGAAGATCTGGCCTCTGCTCTTCAGTCTCAACACTCCAGTCTGAGAGAGCTGGAACTGGGTTACAATAACCTGGGGGATTCAGGAGTGAAACTGCTGTCTGCAGCTCTGAGGGAACCCAACTGTAAATTAACAACACTGAAGTAAGTGAACACTGGTGATTTCTTTGTTTTTATTGTTTTATGTAGATATTCTGAGACACACAACATTTCACATGCATCAACACCTAGGAAGTACAAAACAAAAAAAGTTCTTCACTTCTTTGTTAATATCTTGACATGCAGTCTTTCCCATTTGCCCAAATTATTTACACATACAGTATGTATATGTTGTTGATAATTCTGTGGGTAATATTCTCCATGGGATTTAATTAATAGAGTCCTTCTTCATTTGAACACAAGGTCTGTCCAGCTTTAACCAGTTTCTAGTGATTTATTTCATGGCTACAGTCCTGACAGTTCTAAAGTAGCTTTTTTATATTTCTTTAAGTACAGTATCTTTCCCCATTTTATTCTCATGCCAAATATGTTTATGATATTCCAGGTGTTCCTGGACATTCTTCCAACAGTTTGTGCCTCCAAATTGATCATATTTAGCTTGCAATCGGTGTTTCTTCCAATATTGAATATGACCTTTCTACTCATTTTCTCTCTGTGAATGTGAATTGGTGGATTTATACAGATTTGTATGGTTTTAGATTCTTCAATTACTGTGGAAGTGGCAACCGCCTTCTCATTTGCATCTTACTCTTAACTTATGTATTCCTCCTTTGATTTCTGATATTGTTCATAAATTTGAAAGGATGTATACAATATACACCACCACACACATACAGTAAGCCGAAATTGTACTGTCCCCTCGATAGCACAGTAAAACTGTAACAGGCATAATAATATTTAATATTTATTAATTAACCATACTATTTTTAACCATACTATTTTTGCACTGTTCCAAGAATTACCTTGCACTGTTTTTGTCCTGTTATATTTTCTCTGTTTGTGGAATTTTGCAAAGTTTTGATTACTTGATTACATGTTATTTATGTTATGTTATTACATGTTACTGTTATTGCTATTGTGTAACTGTCTATTGTCTTATCTTCTGTCCTATTTATATACTGCACCTGGGTGACTAATGAGAAACACTTTTCATTATACTATGCACCTGTGTAGGTTTAATGACAATAAAGTTTAATTGAATTGAATTGAATTGAATGTAGCTGTGGTAGTAAATTAGGTTTGCAAAATTTATTAATGTGTTAGCCTCTCATTTTAGAGTCTCAATTACTTCTTCCCAGTTTTGAATTTCCCAGTGTTTTCTCCTCTTTCTCTGTGCTTGACCTTACCTGTTTGACCACATCTTGGACTGATTCCTGTGCTTTGAACTCTGCATGTTAAACGACTCTCCATCAGACTCTCCCTGGTGCTTTAATCAGTTCCTCTCAGCTCAACCCCTGCCTTATCGATCGTGTCTCTAGTTTTACTTTCTCCTGCCTGTCCTGCTTGCTTCCAGCAGAACAAAGCAAAGCATTATGAAAATAAATTCTGCAATTTAAATACAGTAATCTCAAGAATTTGTATTGTGAACAAAATCAAGAAAGAAATAGTAATTTTGAGGGGTTTATAGAAATAGTGTAGCAGAGCTAGTTTGGACACAGTGACGTCATCGCCCTCCCTGTGCGTAGCAAGAACCTCAGCCACCTTTAGCTCATGTGGATGGTTCACTGTTGTGTTATGCTGGAGACCCGTGTTCGTGCCCCAGGTGTTGCGGGATGAACCGGTGGGGTAGAGCGGCGGGGGACACTAACCTTTGTGGAACTGCGACGGTCACAATAGCATGGGACCCTGACTTTAAACCACATAAAATAGACGTTTTAGTAATGGTCATTGAGAGGCATAAGGAAGGTCTAGAACAAGACAGAAATCCTGGAAGTACCTTCATTCTTGCTGTCTTCATCCTTCTCAAGAATGAGACAGGCAGCAGTTTCCATCTATTGAAGTCTTGCTTGAGCTGATTTTCTAGCACCTCTTAATTATATTTTAATGTGTTCTCTCGGTTTCTGGGTATTGCAGTTGCTCAACATCTTATCTTATCCCAATCCTATTGTAAATTAAATTTAATTTTGACCTCCAGGGATATAGATTCCCCAATATTATTGCTTCAGAATTAATCCCTATTCTGAAAAGTTGCTGTAGTCTGTGATTACATCTGTGAGAACAGGAAAAGATGTTGAATTTCTGCTGTATAAACTAACACCATCTTTATAAAGAGCCTGATTGTGTGTTCTCCTGCTATATCACCTCCCTCTGTATCGTTCTGTAGACGTACACTCTGAGAGAATAAATCAGTGGTGAAAAGAATCTCCTTGTTTTGTTCCCTGTATGAACAGAATACCATCAACCTGTTCCTGTGCATTTGGTTGCTTTTACATTACATGTAGCCAAACAATAAAACCATTATGAAAATCCTACAAGTTTCAAATACAAAAGGCTGTAGTACCCTGTCAAATGCCTTATCTGGACCCAGAATGTATTCATTTCAGTTTTCATTATTTGTCTTTAAGGATACAGTTTAGTTTAGTGTGATAAGACTACCAGCCAAATAGTCATTTTCCACCTGGAATGCTGTCCTCTCAAATATTTTATAAAACCTCTAGAATTCAAAAAGTGATTATGTAGTAGAAGTATACAGTCTATAATAGAAGCCTGCGCTGGGTCAGCAAGGAGCTTTCCATCCCGGGCTGTCCTGATCCTACTATCCGGGACTCTGAGTACACTGATGACATCATGGTCATGGCTGGGATGTCAGGCACTGTGAGAAACCCTAGAGGACTCTCAACTGTTGTCATCAACTGCTCATGGCCTGGCCTTGTGTCCTGCAGAATTTCTACTGATCACCTGTGGGGTTGACCTGTCCCCACTGCCTCCTTTCCTCCTCAGTCTGCTAGAGGAGTGGTGCTCTCTGTGTGTGTAGAGAGCAGGAGACACCCAGTCTGTCCTGGACTCAACTGTTTCTAACTCAGGGTCATGAGTGAGCCAAAGCCTATGCTAGCAAGCAATGGGCCCAACACAGGAGCCTGTACTGGTTGTCAGTCCATCAGGGGTTCGACAGAGGAAACAAATGAGAACACAGAGAGAACATACAAACTTCACACAAATATCTCCCCAGTTCCGGAGCTGAACCAGGGTCCTGGCACTGCGATACAGCCATGTTAACCACTATGTCCCCCTGTGTCTCCCCTCTTAAACAACCCAATAGCCACAATACTCGAATGGAGACAGAACTGAGCCACTTCTTATTCTTCACTAGCAGACTGGTCTGAGCCATTGTCCCCCAGTTACAACACCTGCTAGACATGGACCCAGGCTGCTGGCGCTGTGTGGACTGGATGTGAGCTACTTTGGGACTGTATTCCCTGCAGTGTACAGGCAGATATTCATGTCAGATTCTGTGTGCACTACATCTTGGGGAATGCTGTTAATATAGGGTCATCTTCCTGATATGCTCCCTGTTTTCCCTGGCCTGCTGGGAACTGAAATAGTCTCATACTTTAGTGGAATGATCTCTGGCCACAGCTGAGGGGAAAGCTCTGTACAGGCTGTGCACCCTTCTCAGCTGCCGTCTCTCCCTGACACTTCCTGGAAACATGTGTGGGGATACTGCCTTCCTGGGAAAGCCTGTACAGATTTCTCTCTGTGACACAGCAGAGAACAATTAATGCTCTACCGCTGGTCACCACTAGGGGGGAAAGATACCATCAATTACAGCCCTCTAACTTTCAGCTGTGTGTAATTTTTTTTTTCCATCTGAACCATTGACATCTCTAATCGAGAGCACTGCATTAAAAGTTCAATTGGCTGATTAAATTGTTCGTCATAGAACCGCATCGAAAGCTTAATAGGCAAAGGCGCACAACTTTTCTCTCTCTAACTTGAATTTTTGTTCTTATCTCGACAGACCTTTATCAGTCATTCCTAAATATTTAAACCAATATTTCACCCATGTATTAATTCAAAACAGGCACTTTGTCTTCTTCGGAGATATCAGATAGTTAGCCGGTGGACCCCACACTCCCAAACACCCCGCATTGTCCAAAGCTGACAACTCACAGTGGGGAGTCTTGTGCACTATCATTGTTGTCAAGTAGTTTGTGTCTGTTTTAGATCCAGCAGAGTCTGTCTGTCCCTTCTGTAATCCTGTGTAAATTTATGTAAACAGTTTTAATATGGATTTTTTGTTGTTTTAGTACAGTACAGTATGTGAATATAATGTTAATGTAAACATGTTCAGGTGAAATGCAAGTTACATTGTAGTTCAACCAGGATAAATAAACATGTATTGTGCTCATTGAATTGGAGGGGCTCCGAGGCTATGTGACCCGAGAGAAAAAAAAGAGAGTGAGTATCTCGCCAGCACTGTGGAGAGATCCGGAGTATACGGATTGGCTAGTGAGCTCGGAGGGGTGAGTTTAATTTTAATGTACAAGTGGAGGAAAAGAGAAGAGATTACTGTAAAAAGAGAGAAACAAAAGGGACTGGATTGGGATTGATAAAACGTCCGGAGAGGTTGAACATCATGCAAGGCATCCACTTTCATTCTCAAAACATTTGGGATCTGCAGAGCGCAGTGAAGAGGCAGCAAGTTTCTCGATCATCAGAGGCTGCGAGTAAACCCGATGATTAACAGCTGAGAACAGTGCACACAGGATACACATTATTCTCGCTTGATTTATTGTAGTGAGGACTCAATCTATTTTCCTTTAGACAAGCGTACCAATGATTTTGTTTCTTTTGATTTAAGAGACTCAGTGAATACCTTAAATTAAAATTACAGAAAGTAAGGAGGTTATTTGTTGGTTGTAATAAACTGCACGGTAAAGTGAAAAACTGGGCACACAAACCTTGTGAAGTCATCTTGTGATCACTGTTAGAATTACAGTTGAAATTCCTGAAAAGCCTAATATCTTCACAGATTGATTCATGGCTGTTTCAGGAGGAGCCACTGCCAAATTAAAAGTTTATTTTTTTGTGAAATTGACTGAAGTGCGCCACAACATCGGTCACATTAAGAACTTGGGTCATCCCATATCATATATACTGTATGAATTTAATGTTATACTTCTGGTTATAGTTACACTTCTTTGCAGAGAAACAGGTTCACTTTCAATGCTACAATACCTGCTCCCTGACTCCCATGATGAGTCTCTTCTCTAACCTTAGTCTGGCCTTCAGCAGCCCTGCTGTTGTGTTCAAGGTGAGTTATGTCAGGAAGAAGAGAATTGTACCCAGTGCACTTTCTGCTGGGCCAGACCCAACTCCTCTTCTACAAGAGCAGGATAAACACAGTCTCAGGTGGAGGGTCTGTAGAGTGTTTGATGGGGTTGGTGAAGATCAGAATCTCTCTTGAATTACTCTTGTAGGCTGGGCAAACATTTAAAGTGAAAATTCTTCCACGAGGAGGGTACCTTTAAAGTGGAGATGGCTCCAAATATTTTTGGTGCTCCCTCTCTTTAAAGCCCTGGCCAAATATGAAGCCAGTACATACAGTTAAAATTCAAACTGAACTAAGAACTACACATCCCGTTTAAAATGGTGGCGCTTGTGATCTTCGAGTTTAGTCAATGAAACGGAGAGAAAAATCAGTCACATGACTTTGGGCCTGAGTTTGGGAAGCTTAACCTATCAGCAACAAAGTGAAATTTACACAAAACGGTACCTCAAACTGTCAGTTACATGACTCTGTAAGTCACTTAAGCCACTCCTATTTGGATTTGTAGTTATGGAGGCAGGAAGACGACCCACCTTCCCTCTGGCTGCCTGACTTGTTGCCATCTTTTACCATTCTCTGTCCAAATCGCAGGGGGTGAGAGAGAGTAAGGAGAAACACAGACAGAAAAAAAGTGAATTCCAGTTACAATACAAATACCTATTTGTGGTAAAGGGGAGTAAAACATCAGTATTTATTGTTAGCAATTAGATAGGATTTACAGTTGAAATTTTAGCCTAAATATAAAGTTAAAATCTCAACATACAGAGTAATGTTGGAAATGCACACTTTTTCTGGAGCAGAAATACAGATGCAGCCATTCAAAACAAGCAGGCGATACTGCATTATTTTGCGGTGCGCTTGATGCGGTATACTGCAAGTTACGGTATTAATACCGTATATTCTCGCATAGAACCACATGATACCACAGGATAATGCAGGTAAAATAATAGTATCCAGAATTTCCGCAAGGTGGAGCTAATAAAGGTCAACCTCTCATGTTTGAGCTGTCGCCATCAAAGTCTTTACCGAAGATATTACTAATAGTATTTATAATGAATGACCTTGGACAAGCTGTAAACTCAAAGTATTGCCCTGGTCCACATTGTTTTTTTCATTGACCGTCTTTGTAAAAGTAACACCACAGCATTTCATTGATCCAATCACACATTTGTTTCCAATCATGCAAAGTACAGTTGTCACAATCTCCTCCTTGCAGAGTTTAGAGACGTAGATAGAAGATTACAATAACGATGGCACAGCGTGCACAAAGATGTGCAGTGGTGTTTATTGTGAGGAACTATGTTCCCAAAGTCCACACCCAAAAAAACAAAGTGAAAATCTGAAACTAACCAAAAAAAAAACAACAACAACACAAAGCTATAATACGAAATAGATACATTAATTACTGTACAAAAAAAACCACTAGATTGTTGCAGGCAGCTCCAATTCTACCCCACAATCCACCTTCTCCTAACTCCCCCCTCCTAACTTGAAGAGCTCCTTTTCTAGGTTAAACTCCTCCCCCTAGAATATTCCACTAGAAAGCACAAAAAATAATTTGACAAAATAATAATCAGAATTCTGATATACACATTTCTACATTAAATATACAACTAAACAATGAAGATATTATTACCAAAAATACAATATCATACTCCATTTCGTACATAACTGTTATTTAAAAAATACTACCCCCTTTTAACGGTACCTTCATACAAATCAATCCACGCAAGTGCAATCCTGAAACAGGCACTACTAAGCCAGCCCCTGTTGCCATTGCAAAATTGGGGTCCTACGGGTTTGCGGGAGAAACCATTATACCGGTGAGAAATCCAAACAGTTTATTTATTTGAGATGTGTGAGTTGATTACCAATTCAGTTCATTTCACTTCTAAAACAAGTGTTTGGTTTGAGTTAATGATTAATTTTGATAATACCGGAACAAGCTTACTTTACTCTGTGTGTGCACCCACAGAGCAAGCAAAGCTATCCCCTAATTCCAGACTAGTTTGTTTTTGTAGGAAACCGATGTTATCGCCTTTGTTTTAATAGTGGAATGTTTGCATACTGTATGTGTGTATGTGTTCATGTGGCTACCTCTCGAGTGCCAGGTGATCTGGAAACGGAGTCTCCAGTCACAACAGTAATTTTTGAGAATCTCCGATTCACCATGCCTTTGATTCAGGAACATAAACATATTACTGTATGCAAAACTGTACTGTATACAGTATGTATATGTATATTTAATGTCTTTACTGGGCCCGTTTAAGTATTGAATATTTATATGGAATTTTACCACTGAAGGGAAATCTTAGTAGCTGAGCATAAAAAGAATAGGAGCATAACGCGTGTGAAGGCCATAAACAATATTCATTTTGGAACAAACATACAGTATTACAGTATATGGCTGATCTCAGTACTTTAAAGAAAAAGCACTGTAACAGGGGCTCAGGTGGGCACCCTTGCCACATTAGGTCAGCCCCCCACCATTGGGACTCAAACCTGGGACTCCCACATCGCTCAGCAGTGACCCAGCCCAGTGAGCCAATGAGAGACCTCTCTACAGCGTTGTAGCTGTAGTCCTGCTATCACAGGGGAGGGCGGTGACGTCACCTGCTCTGGTAAGCCGGCTCTTACACAGTACTTGTCGGCCGTAAGCGTTACAATACACACCAGTATTCCATTTCTCCCTAAACATTTTAAGCATCGAAGTCTTTAACTAACATGTGAAATAACGTGTATAAAAAGTGGTAGTTTTAAGCTTTTCTGTGAATACGCTCGATACGGGAGTCAACAAGCATACTTTTAGAATTTGATTAATAGGGAATATAATATGGAATCGCGTATCTAAAGAAATTAATAACGATATAATTATATACACAAGAATAGTATACGCTGTACAATGTCTGTTGATACTGTTTGTGTAGGGCTGTTTCACCACTTCTCATGTGACCTTGCGGTGGTACTGTGGTCTAGGTGCCCGACTAGATTTGTTCAAATCCAGCCAGCGCCGTGACATTTCTTTGAAAAAATAGAATAGCAATATTATGGACCATTAATTGACAATAAATATAGAAAAGCACATATTAAATTTGGGAAATTTGGTTTCTGTCAAAGCGATCTGTCAAAGCGCAATGAAACCTATTGATTCTTATGGACTCATTCTTAAGCCTGGTCCTGCCAGGGATTAAAAAAAAACATGCAATCGCGTATCTAAAGAAATAACAGTATACTGTAACTATGTTCATGTACAAACACAAACCCATAAATAAAGCTGATACCGTTTAGACTTTTAATTATTTTAAACTATTACAGCAGCACAATGCACAATGCAACGTAAATCGCTACCTTGATCTTTTGCAGCTGTTTCACTGTTTTAAACGAATAAGAAATTAGATTGCTCATAAATCTAATCACTTATTCTACATAAACACAGCGTAATTGCTCTTTGAAAATGCGCTTTTTCTTGTTCGTTCTGAAGACTTTGATCGAAACTGATTTCAGATGTCAGAACGGATTTATTTTCTGTGTATTTCTGTGTGCGCATTTCCTACATTGCTTCGTTTGTCGAGATTTTAACTTTATATTTAGGCTCAGAAATTCAACTTTAAATCGTACACTAATTATAAGCAGTAAATTCTGGTGTTTTGCTCCCTCTTACCACAAAAATATATATGTATTATAGCTGGAATGAACTTTTTTTCGTACGCGTTTCTACCTACTGCGACTCGAACACGGAATGGTTAAAGATGGCGACAAGTCAGGCACCCAGAGGTGGGGGGTGCGTCTTTCACCTCCATACCTAAAATGCCAAATAGGAGTGGCGCAGCACGGTTTTCATCACTCTCTGCGGGAGTGCTGGCTGTGACGAATTAAACCGGTTTCACAGGTATTTTCAAAGTAGAAGGGGGCGAGTCTTCCAGAGATTGCAGATCAGATCAGATTCCCTTCTCACCACAGAAAGACAGACAAATATTTTCACTGCTTATTAGTCGCTATTCACCGCTAAGCGAGCAGCTCCAATTTCAGGCGTAATCGATAAATACTGTATATTTAGCTGAAAAGCTGTACAACACAAGAATTTTGTTACCCTAGGAGGTTTCGTGAAAATGCTACAGGCATGCCAATTGCAATCGTTTTTATCTTTAAACACATTTTAGCAAAGTCATGTACCATAAAAGTATGGTAATTAAAAACCATTAATACTTTTGCTTGGTTTTAAATAAAGTCGATGTTTTCTCTTTTGGCTAGACTTGACTATTTAGCCATGAGATATACAATAGATTGTCATTAAACAACCCTGTGTTTATTAATCTTCCTTGTTATGCACAGTGGGAATGATAATATAATGAGAATTAATTTAATCACAGACTGCTCACAAACTGATTCTCTCCAGGCACAGCTATATGAGCTCCACCAGTCAGGACAGGAGGCTCTACTGTACACAGAGAGGGGCGGGAGGGGAGAACAAGCTGCCCAGCCGTGTGGTTGAGCTGATACCCTGGATTCTCTCCAGACACAGCTGTATGAGCTCCAGCAGCCAGGACAGGAGGCTCTACTGTACACAGAGAGGGGCGGGAGGGGGGAACAAGCTGTCCAGCCATGTTGAATGCTACAGAACCCTAAACAGACAATACACACTAGCCAAATATTTGACCAAGATATCCAGACACAGCTGGATGAGCTCCACCAGTCCGGACAGGCAAATAAGATACACTCTTCAGACATTCACAACAGCGACATATCATAAAACATTTGCACATATTGTTAAATTATTACTTGTTTTTCAGGAAGTAAAAAAACACCTGAATTACTTATCCAGTCTCTCTAAATAAAAGTATTTTTCAAGCAATGTAATTAACGTCAGGCAATGTGTTTTTTTTTTAATCTAACATTGACAGCCACATCTTAAATCTTGTCAGTCGGCTCTTTTTTCTCTATTTGAATTGTGGTGATTCAAATAACTTGGGATAACAAGTGGTCTCAAAGTCACCGAGCTCACAGAGCTTCAACAACAGATGACAACTTCCTTAGTCTTCCTAAAATTGTTAGATGGCGTGGGGGGCACTCGGGAATGTGAGTTATGCGAGTTAGATTATGAGTGAATACTTTTTTTTTATTAAAAAAATGTTTGCGTTTGTTTGGGAGCTACAGTATAGTATGTATATTTCATTTATAAGATACAATGATATGTTCCTACTTACACATTGCACGACTTATAAAGCTATAAAAACAGGTTTCCATTTGTGTCTTTTTCACATTATCTGGCGAGCCTTGTTTTGTCAAAGAACCAGAGATCATCTCGCTTTCAAGGGACAGCACAGACTTTCAAAAGTCCGCAAATGTATTAGCAAGGGTTAATTGCACTACGGACCGCACATAGAACTGTAAAATAGTCTTCTTTAGGTGTGAGGGCAGGAGTGGATCGCAGCAGGCATACACAGCAAATAACAAGGAAACAAAGAACAGGGCGGGTGAGATGAGTATCCAAACAGTGAGTGATCAGAAAAAGGAAACAATTGTTACTCCTGGCTTTTCGACGCAGTTATTTTTTAACTTGCTAATGTTATGGAGGCGGAAGACGCACCCCCCACCTCTGGGTGCCTGACTTGTCGCCATCTTTAACCATTCCATGTTCGAGTCGCAGTAGGTAGAGACACGTTTTCAACCATGTCATTTTGTAAAAAGGGGAGATATGTGGACAAGCCAAAGCCCAAACATCCACTGAAGGTTCACATCTGGGGGGGTATATCTAGAAGAGGCCCGGGACCACTTCTTATTTTCAAAGGCATTATGGATCGTGAATTCTTTAAGGAAGTCGTGGTGAAACAGCATGCCACCCCATATATCAGGGAGCACTTTGGATCAAGGCACTGTCTCTTTCAAGACAACGATCCGAAACACACAGCAGCAAGGGCGAGGCTTATAGCAGAAGGAGTGAACTGGGTGAAAACTCCAGCCGAATCCCCAGATTTAAATCCGATAGAGATGGTTTGGCATTCGATCAATGCGATCTACAAATTCTGGGAGGAAGAACTGACCGAACAAAATTGCAACAATTTTATTAACAGGCTGTTTCGTGTTCTTCCTACGATTGTTGAGTGGGCCGGGGGGCATTCGGGAATGTGAGTCTGATTAAGAATGAATAAAAGCATTTTATTAAAAACACGTTTGCGTTTGTCTGGGTGCTGACAAAGTAAAAAACAATTACTTTTTGACATTGAAAAACTGTGTGTGTCTCTCTCTCTCCCTGCTGGCGTTTGTAATCGTTTTTATTTTGAAATACATTTTAGCAAAGTCATGTACCATAAAAGTATGGTAAATAAAAACCATTAATACATTTGCTGGACAGAGAGGTGAACATTATTACACAGAAGACAAAGGTAGGGATTTACGTTGCATTATGCATTGTGCTGGTGTAATACAGTTTAAAATAATTAAAAGTCTAAACAGTATCAGCTTTATTTATGGGTTGTAATTTAAAAAAAGTCAAAAACCGCACTCAAAATGCAATTTAGAACTTTCTGGCAAGAGGAGACACCCAAACTAATAATGTAACATGCTACTGCTTGTGCATGAACATAGTTATATTGTTATTTCTTTAGATACGCGATTGCATGTTTTTTTTTTAAATCCCTGGTGGGACCGGGCATCCATAAGAATCAAGTAATAGGTTTCATTGCGCTTTGACAGATCGTCTTTAAATCAATTGCTGATTTAAAGTTTGACAGTAAATGTTTATATTGTAACGAATACTGTACAGCCTCTATTTCTCTATAAAAATCTAAAAGATTGTTTGCACAGCCTAAGAGGGGGGGTCTGCTCTCAGTGACAGCTGACAATCGTCCTTACACTCAAGTGAAAAAATTAATAATTCCAATGTAAACGTCGTTACATATTTACAATTTACAACTATTCATTGTTATTAAAAAATGACTTAAATTCGAACATGTTGTGATATTTAGAAATATAAAAAGTCAATTAATTGTCCATAATATTGCTATTTTTTTTTAAAAAAAGTCACTGCTCCAGCTGGAGAACACCCAACCTGTGGTTTATAAGTCAGGCACCTAGACCACAGTACCACCCACAAGGTCACATGAGGAGTGGTGAAACAGCCCTACACAAACAGTATCAACAGACATTGTACAGTGTGTACTATTGTGTTGTAATACATTAATATAATTATATCGTTATTAATTTCTTTAGATACGCGATTCCATATTATATTCCCTATTAATCAAATTCTAAAAGTATGCTTGTTGGCACCGGTATCGAGCGTATTCACAGAAAAGCTTAAAACTACCACTTTTTATACACGTTATTTCACATGTTAGTTAAAGACTTCGATGCTTAAAATGTTTAGGGAGATTGGAATACTGGTGTGTATTTTTTCTTTAAAGTACTGAGACCAGCCATATACTGTAATTCTGTATGTTTATGTATCAAAATTAATATTGTTTATGGCCTTCACACGCGTTATGCTCCTATTCTTTTTATGCTCAGCTACTAAGATTTCCCTTCAGTGGTAAAATTCCATATAAATATTCAATACTAAAACGGGCACAGTAAAGACATTTAAATCTTTCTATGACCGACCAACGCACCACGAGTGCCCCTGTCGGTCAACCAATCATGTATCGCGGTATGACACACGATGGCGTAGCCAATTACCAGCGGTACGTGTCTGTGCACTTTGAATGGCTGCATCTGTACCAATAGAAAATAAATGGGTTTTGACATCATAAATCAGTATCAATCAAGGTCTCCAAAACAAACAAGAAAAATTGCATTTTCAGAGAGCAATTACTTTGTGTTATATAGAATATAGAGTAAGTTAGTGGTTCTCAAACATTTTGGACCAAGTACCACCCCTGATCAAACCAAAGCATCCAACTACCACCTACTGTGACTACTAAATCTTCTTCTCATAGGAACCACAGAAAATCTCAGTGACCAACATGAGCACGCATGCGCGCACACACTCACGTAAACATATAATAAAAATAGCACTGAGCACTTACCATTTCAGTGAGAGGGATGAGCCTGTTTAGTGGAGCAAAGCAGATGTGAATTCCTTGGTTGAGTCTTGATACAATTCACAACTTTGACAGCAGAGTCTAACAATTTTTTAATCCTCTGGCATTTTCTTGACAGCCAAGGCCTCGCAGTGGATGCTGCAGTGCGTCCACTTCATATCTGGAGCACTCTCTCTAATTTGTGCAACTACACCGCTGTGTCTGCCTGTCTGTGTCTGCCTGTCATCACTCTAGTACTGTCTGTACAAACTCCGACGCATTTTTTCCAGTCGATGCCATTCTCTTTGAGAAATTCATTCAGAAGCTGACATATGTGCTCTCCTGTAGTTTTTATTGGTAGCGGCTTACGGAACAGAAAGTACTCATGGGACGTGCCTTAAAAATCATATCTAACGTAAACGAGCAAATTGGCCAAATCAATGGCATCTATAGACTCATCTAATTGCATTGAAAAGCATTTGCTCATCTTAATGAGCTCTATCAGCGTACTTTTGACATCAACCGCCATATCAATAATTCTACGAGTGACAGTGTCATTCGAAAGGGGCAACAGGTCGAGCTGTTTAGCAGCTTTATCTCCACACATACAGTGCCTTGCGAAAGTATTCGGCCCCCTTGAACTTTTCAACCTTTTGCCACATTTCAGGCTTCAAACATAAAGATATAAATTTTTTATTTTATGTGAAGAATCACCAACAAGTGGGACACAATTGTGAAGTGGAACGAAATCTATTGGATTTTTGAAACTTTTTTAACTAATAAAAAAATGAAAAGTGGGGCGTGCAAAATTATTCGGCCCCTTTACTTTCAGTGCAGCAAACTCACTCCAGAAGTTCAGCGAGGATCTCTGAATGATCCAATGTTGTCCTAAATGACTGATGGTGATAAATAGAATCCACCTGTGTGTAATCAAGTCTCTGTATAAATGCACCTGCTCTGTGATAGTCTCAAGGTTCTATTGAAAGCGCAGAGAGCATCATGAAGACCAAGGAACACACCAGGCAGGTCCGTAATACTGTTGTGGAGAAGTTTAAAGCCGGATTTGGATACAAAAAGATTTCCCAAGCTTCAAACATCCCAAGGAGCACTGTGCAAGCGATCATCTTGAAATGGAAGGAGTATCAGACCACTGCAAATCTACCAAGACCTGGCCGTCCCTCTAAACTTTCAGCTCAGACAAGGAGAAGACTGATCAGAGATGCAGCCAAGAGGCCCATGATCACTCTGGATGAACTGCAGAGAACTACAGCTGAGGTGGGAGAGTCTGTCCATAGGACAACAATCAGTCTTACACTGCACAAATCTGGCCTTTATGGAAGAGTGGCAAGCAGAAAGCCATTTCTCAAAGATATCCATAAAAAGTCTCGTCTAAAGTTTGCCACAAGCCACCTGGGAGACACCCCAAACATGTGGAAGAAGGTGCTCTGGTCAGATGAAACCAAAATCGAACTTTTTGGCCACAATGCAAAACGAAATGTTTGGCGTAAAAGCAACACAGCTCATCACCCTCAACACACCATCCCCACTGTCAAACATGGTGGTGGCAGCATCATGGTTTGGGCCTGCTTTTCTTCAGCAGGGACAGGGAAGATGGTTAAAATTGAGGGGAAGATGGATGCAGCCAAATACAGGACCATTCTGGATGAAAACCTGTTGGAGTCTGCAAAAGACCTGAAACTGGGACGGAGATTTATCTTCCAACAAGACAATGATCCCAAACATACAGCAAAATCTACAAAGGAATGGTTCACAAATAAACGTATCCAGGTGTTTGAATGGCCAAGTCAAAGTCCAGACCTGAATCCAATCGAGAATCTGTGGAAAGAGCTGAAAACTGCTGTTCACAAACGCTCTCCATCCAACCTCACTGAGCTCGAGCTGTTTTGCAAGGAAGAATGGGCAAGAATTTCAGTCTCTCGATGTGCAAAACTGATAGAGACATACCCCAAGCGACTTGCAGCTGTAATCGCAGCAAAAGGTGGCTCTACAAAGTATTAACGCAAGGGGGCCGAATAATTTTGCACGCCCCACTTTTCATTTTTTTATTAGTTAAAAAAGTTTAAAAAATCCAATAGATTTCGTTCCACTTCACAATTGTGTCCCACTTGTTGGTGATTCTTCACATAAAATAAAAAATTTATATCT
This sequence comes from Lepisosteus oculatus, assembly GCF_040954835.1. Lineage (NCBI taxonomy): Eukaryota > Metazoa > Chordata > Actinopteri > Semionotiformes > Lepisosteidae > Lepisosteus > Lepisosteus oculatus. The sequence continues at coordinate 12,635,593 of NC_090713.1, forward strand.
TTATGTTTGAAGCCTGAAATGTGGCAAAAGGTTGAAAAGTTCAAGGGGGCCGAATACTTTCGCAAGGCACTGTAATATTTGTCAGCTCTTTAGCCAACAGTAAACAAAGTTCTTCACCAATAGTGTGGGGCTTACCTGCTTTAGCAATCCGCAAGCTTGCATTTTCCCCCTTTTCTGTTTCAGGAGTCGGTCTCAGAAGTTAAAAGTTTAGTTTAGTTTAGAAGTTTTATTTCATGCGCATGGGAGCGAAACACAACAACGCTCATGTATTTTTCTCAAATTAACCTAGAACAGTCCTTAAATATTTTACTGTTATCTGTTACGCTTTCCTGTGCTCACAAGATTGGCATTGTTCCAAAATCATGCACATTCTCCTACCTCCCTATTTGCTGTACCAGCAGTGGTACGCGTACCAAAGTTTGAGAACCATGGGAATAAGTGATTGGATTTATGAGCAATCTAATTTCTTATTCTTTTAAACAGTGAAATTTCAGCTGCAAAAGATTGCACCAGAGACAGCACCAGCACTGCTTGCCATAAAAGTTCAGGAAAGGGTGAATTAAGCCATAAGTAATTTGGTAATTAGTAATAACAGTTTAAAATGTACATAGATTAATGTAAACATGCTGGAAACTTCACAATTAAAGAGCTCTGTAGGACAAGAAAAAAAAGATAGAGAAACCTTAAGCTTTTTAAGGCTCAAACTAAAATTAAGTCTAAAGAATTATGGCAAATGAAAACTTAGGACATTTAAGTGTTAGAGATGTAAATAAATACAAAAATGCACATGAGAATAAAGTTTTAGAAATTGAGCTGGTTGTAGAGGTTTTGTGCATTTACTGGGACAATTATTAATTGTAGCAGTAAGTCACAAAATGATTCTTTGCGGAATAACTCTGCAACACACACACAGATAGTAATACACGAGAATACATTACTAATATATAAAATGTGCATATAAACATAACAGATCTTAAGAGTGAGGGTTAGCAGAATACATAAGGTATAAAATCAATCACGAAGAGTAACAAATCAAGAGACATACATTCAGTATACCAGTCATTTATACTGTTTCTTTAATGAGCTTTGATTACAACTTCTACACTAGATACTTAAAAGCAAGTACGTCAATCATAGGAATTAAACTGATATCAACTGGGGTTGAGGTAACAATTGAATTCTCAAGCTATAATGCAGAATGTTGAACACTCATCCAATTTATGTGGATTCAGATCTCCTGCAGATGCAAAGGAAAACCGACAGGCTATTGCTGCGTCCAATCAGCATTCTCTGGCCTGGTGCCAGGCAGTCCTGGTGTGAGGTGTGGGAGAAGGAGGGAGAGATTCCTGCTGTGGTGCACTGGCAGTAGGCTCTCTGAAGACCTAGACCTAGTCCTGGCTTAACTAGCAGAGTTTGTGCACATGAAAAGTGACTGCGAGTGCGAGCAAGTCACACTTTTTATACGGGAAGAAGACCGGTCATTCCATTTGTAGCGCTAGTCCTGAATACTGAGATTCAGCTGTCGACAGTTCCGACCGTAGTTCACTCGTTGATCAGGCGAGCATTCACGGTGGGCTACCAGCGGTTCATGAGGCTTTCTGCTGGGCTAACCTCAGGCGGATCCTTTGGTTACGCGCAGGCGACCTCCGATCTCAACTCTTAGAACAAAGTAAAGTCCTGGCACTTGGACACACTGGCCATCATGTGATTGTCCAAGCTGAGTCTGAGAATGTCCTGAAGGGGCCCCTTCCTGGAGGAACTATGGTTGTTCATTGGTTGAAAGTTCTGCGGGCATTTGAGACCCTGCCCTACCAGTTTCTGATTGGCTGATAGAGGTGGAGGATGAGTAACCATGCTCTCTGACATTAGGGTTTTAAACAATTTGGGATGAGACTCTCCCAAGGAATCTCCCAGAGAGTAAGGCGCCAGAATGACCATTTATTAGGATGGATGGAGAATTTCAGCCTTGGGAGTTGTTCCATATCAGGAAACTCTATAAGATAGAAAAACACTTTAAATCTGAACCAAATGGAATGGCCTCTCTGTGTCCAACACCATTAAGATGAGGGAGAGAGAGACTGGCAAGGGAGCAGCAAACTTAACTCCTATATTTAATAAGCCTTGCCGCTACATGGTGTTACTTTGAAATAAGCAAACAGAAAAAAGTTATGACCAGACATAGTGCAGAAAAGGGATGCAGGGACACTTGCAAAACCTTAGATATACAAAAAATCACAGAAAGCCATGTATTACAAAGAACATGTGAACCTGAAGCAGATTTGGCAGAGAGTGAGGGGCTTGAATAATCAGGTGCATTTCTGGCAGGGTGAGAATGAATTGATGGGTCATAAAGAGTCAGAAAATTAACACATATGAAAAACAGTAATTTTATCAGAAAGCCTTACAGTATATGAATTAGTAGCAAACATAGTTTCATGAAAGGCTTCTCAAATAGTTGAGCATTCAGGTACATCGTGAGGGGAAATGTTTTGTAAATATATTGTGTTAAAGCAAGTCAGGTTTTTTTTGCAACACATAAAAGACATTTTTCAAAGAAAGTAATTTAGCCAGTTACTGATGGAACCACTAAATAAATAAATATAGAAATCTAAAGATTTTTTATTCAATGTTGGTAGCAGGATGAATTTAGGACTCGGCAGCTGTCAAGTTAAGATCAGTATATATTTTGTCACTGTGTTGGTGGTAGATGGTAACAGTGAAAACAGATATTTAAAAATTAATCTTTTTGAGAAGGAGATTATAATTATAAATCTAACAGGATGGGGAAAGCTCAGAAAATATGTACAGTAAGATTGATCAGATCAGTATGCAAAGTCATGTAGCAAATAGGGTGTGAGTGACACACCAGTATAGTTTAGACCCTATTTTTTTCTGAACCAGGGAAAATCTGATCATGTTTCTCTATAACAAGAACAAGAAACTGTATTTAATATAGCACATATCCAAGTATCTCAAAACAATATAGCAGGTGTAAAAACAGTTATGAGGACCACAAGGTACAAAGTAAATACAAATAAGAAAGACAAGCAGTTAGAAGTGCTACCAAAGTTAGAAAATGAAGCAGATACAGACACTAAAAAACAGCCTTTCTAAAAAGAAAGGTTTTGAGGTTAGATTTAAATGCACTCAGGTTAAGTGACTCTAATATCACTGGGGATACAAATCCAGAGCCCTGGGCTGTAGCTAGAGAAAGCCCTGTCACCCACAGAATGTAGATGTTCTTGAGGACAGCTAGAAGACCAGTCAGACGAATGAAGATTGCAAGGTGAGGAGTAGACAGATAATAAGCCAGACAGGTACTGAATGAGGATGAGGATGTTGAAGTTTACTCAAAACCTGATAGGAACTCAGTGCAAGGACTTGAAGATAGGCATAATGCAACCCGATCAGGTTTCTGGCTCTCAAATTCTGAACATATTGGAGATTGCTTGGTGTGGATTTAATTACCCCAATGAACAGGATGTGCAGTCATCGATTCTAGAAAAAGAAGCCCTTCTGGTTTCTCTAGTTCCCTTTAAATAAACTAAATCAGTATGACGTTCCACAATGCAGCTTTTTTTAATGCTACATGGCCGGTATTTACATATGATGTTTGTGATTTAAACACATTAATACAAGCAGTTTTTGAGGATTTAAGTTAGCCTGAGTTATTGCAGGGTGCAAAGCATTAGGAGTTATTTGCAGGCTAGTAACAGCGTGTCTGAAGAGCTCTTGCAAAAAAACCAACATATGTAAAATAACAGAATACAGATGTATATTAGAAATGAATGCAAGGTATATGGATATTCAAGGTATGGCTAGAATAAGAGATGCCAGGTTGCAGACAATGAAGGAGAAGGATGGAAAGGTTGAAAAAGAAGCAAGGGAGGATGTATGGACAAAAGATCTAGTAGCGGTAGAGTTAAGAAAGTAAGAGGAGCTTTGAACAGTGAGGAAGAAATAAATGAACAACACAGAAGCTGGAATGTTGACTTGAAACTTCCTGTAGTAACAGTATAGTTGAAATGAAGAATGAAGAGGAGTTGAGACAGGGATATTACAATGGGATTTTCAGTTTACCAAAGTAGTAGAAAAGGTTTCATCTAGAATAACTGAAAGTGTTATCTGAAGGCTGCAAAAAAATGGCAGGTACAGTAAAATTAGACAAAGATTGTTTGTGACCATGTGGTAGATGAAAAGGCACAGGTTAGAAGTAAGTTCTCATGGAGCATGTTAAGACTAGAGATGTAGGTAGGAAAAAGATAATTTGGGGAAAGTTGAGGAATACACTGATAACAAGGACAGTTCCTTAGAGGGAAAGGGATACTTTTGACAAATGGACAGGAGATGTTACAGACTGCAGAGGAAGATGATAAAGTTAACAGACTGTATGTTTACATAGATACTGAAATGAGGATTGTATTTTAGATCTTGTGAAATTGCTAGCTGTGTGTAGGATACACATAAATTGAAGGAATGGGCAAACATAGCTGATGCTGATCCAGAGCCAGCATCTGAAGATATTTATATTTAGAGGCAATTTGTTTACAGACTAGTTATGGATACTGATGTGCCAAAATGGAAAAGCTGTTTTGTTAAGCCAGCACTATAAAATAATTTTTATAATCTATATATATATAATTCTAATCTCTTTATCCAGTTCAGGGGAGCTGAAGCCTATCCCAGCAAGCAACGGCCCAAGGCTGAATACACCCAGAATACACAGAATACTGTACATCACAGGGTAGACAAACAGATACACACACACACTCACACCAGGGCCAGTATTTGCATAAGCCAATTAACCCTACCAGTATGTAGGTACCTGTAGAGTACTTGGAGAAAACCCACATGAACCCAGAGAGAACATGCAAACTCCACACATACTGTACCCCAGAAAGTTCGACGTTACATTCAGAAATACAGTCGAGAATAGTTTTGTGGTATTTGTTTTGATGACACTTTGCTAAAATTTATAAAAACCTAAAGGTGATTAAAATGTATAATCTTTCCACATGTCATGTCATTAGGAAGTACAATAAGATCCCGCTTTGTTTAACAATGGTTTAAAAAATAAAAATAATTGGTGAGAAAGTAGTTCTCCTTACTGATAATTAAAGGACTTAGAAGTCAAAGGAAATGATTTACGTTGCTTAATTTGAAAACCTAAGTTATAAAGGCAGACACGATCTGTGCCTTAAGCGTTCCAGGCTGCAGACGGCTCTTTCTGTATTACAGAGCTCCGCGCCTCCTCCCTCTCTCAGTGCCGCCTCTTCTCTGACACAGAGCAGTGGGCGGGGAGCTATTTTCCCAGCCTCTGATTGGGGAAAAAAAGCCCTACTGATCTGCTTCATACCATAGGAAAATAGTAGAATATATATTTTTTTCTTTGTGTTTATGAAATTCAAGTGCTTTAAACGTTTGATTAAAAAGTAATTTACAGTGTAAGTTTCCAAGCTGTTCATGAGGAAGAAAAATCATCCGTTTTAATGCGCATAAAAAGTGTTTTTTAACTAAACCCGTTTTTAATAGCTTTTAAAAGCCATGTAATTCCTAAGTTATTCAATTCATTGTTTTTTTTCTTAATAAAAAATCAGTCGCCCATGGTGCCTCCAGTTAAATTGTAGAGATTCTTGTTTGAAGGTGTCAGTGTGTTTTGACTATGTTACATGTGGGGTATGTGTAGTCACGTGTAAAAAGTGTGCAGTGTTGTATATTTTTGGGAAGAATGGGGTTTGTTTAGTTTCATTATCGTTGTTTTTTTTTCTTTTTAGTGGGATTTGTATGGTTTATAGAGGTTGTGTTTGTGTACTCTATGCTGTTTATTGCTTCACATTATTATTGTTTATTATTTTTATTTTATGTGTTGTTATACTTAAAACCCTGGTTGTTGTTTTTTTCTTCAAATGGGAATGTTGTTTTTCTCAACATATCTACAAACAACAATAATAAAATCTCCAGTTCACTTACTCCAGTGTTGGTAATTTACATTGAGATTAATTTGAAGAAAACAACAACAACCCTATAACTAATTAAAATAACTATAAGAAGATAACATAATAATAAAATATACTAATATTTGTGAAGCAATTTTAATTATGGTTAAAAGTCAAAGTCTTTCTTTCTGTTTTCCTTTTCATTGTAACTCTGTGTGTTACCTGTTTCCCACTGTCTCCCTTCCTGTCAGTTTCTTCTTCCATCTGGACCCCAACGTTTGAAGCAGCAGTTATCTTCATCATCCTCCTCCATGGACACTCTGAGATGATAATGACATGATGTTGTATATTACTGCTGAGCTGGGTGTTGTAGTGAAGACTTAAACAGAAAGATGTGGATGAGCTGTGCAGGTGTTCAGCTGTGCTTCTGTCTTTTTGTCTGCAGGATGTCATGGTGTGAACTAACAGAGAGATGCTGTGAAGATCTGGCCTCTGCTCTTCAGTCTCAACACTCCAGTCTGACAGAGCTGGATCTGGGTCATAATAACCTGGGGGATTCAGGAGTGAAACTGTTGTCTGCAGCTCTGAGGGATCCCAAATGTAAATTAACAACCCTAAAGTAAGTGAACACTGGTGATTTCTTAGTTTTTTTTATTGTTTTATTTAGGTATCCTGAGACACACAACATTCCGTTTTTCCCATGCATTAGAAAAGAAATACATAGGAAGTAAAGAACAAAAAAGAAGGGGGGCATCTAGAAAGACAAAAAAATGCTGTGCAATTTTATACAAGTTCTTGTTTGTGGCTTCTTTGTTAATATCTCATTACTGAGAGACTCGACACGCAATCTTTCCCATTTCGTCCATCTTTTTTACATGTGTATACAGTATGTTATTGTTGATTTATAATTCTGTGAGTAATATTCTTCATGAGATTTCATTCACAGAGTCCTTCTTCATTTGAACACAAGGTCTTTCCAGCTTTAACCAGTTTCTAGTGATTTATTTCATGGCTGCAGTTCTGACAGTTCTAAACAAGTATCTTCCTTTCACTGGAGGCAGTTCATCTGGTGTTTGACCAAGAAATAAAAGGACTCCTAATGAGGATTTTTTTATAGTTCTTCAATAATTTTTCACCAATTTATTTTCATACCAAAAGGTGTTTATAATATGCCAGGTTTTCCTTGCAATTCGTCCAACAATTTGTGATTCCAAATGTATAATATTTTGTTTGTAATTGGTGTTTCTTTCAATATTTAATATGAACTTTTTACTCATATTCTCTCCATGAATGGGGATTGCTGGATTTATGCAGATTTGGATGGTATTAGATTCTTCAATTGCTGTGAAAGTACCAAACTCCTTTTTTCACTTGTGTCTTACTCTTGTATTCCTCCTGTATATTCTGATATTTTATACACATCTGAAAGGATGTAGCTATGGAAATAAGTTAGGTATGCAAAATGTATCAATCTTTTAATCTCTTATCTTAGAGTCTCATTTACTTCTTCTCAGCTTTGAATTTCCCCATTGTTTTCTCCTCTGTCTCTGTACTTTGACTTTGCCTGTTTGACCACATCTTGGACTGATCCCTGTGCTTTGAACCCTGCATGTTAAAGACTCTCCTTCAGACTCTCCCTCGTGCTTTAATCAGTTCCTTTCAGCTCAACCCCTGCCTTTTCGATTTCGTCTCTAGTTTCACTTTCGCCTGCCTACCCTGCTTGCTTCCAGCAGAACAAAGCAATGCATTCTGAAAATAAATTCTGCAATTTAAATACAGTTGTAGTGTGCTCTCTGAAGGCACCAGTTCTGTAGGGTTTGGGCATTTACGGGGACAATTATTAATCATAACCGTATATCACATAATGATACTTTTAATGGCTTTAGAATCCAACCATGCAATATAACTCAAACAACGCGCACACACAGGTACTAATACATAAGAATACATTTATTAATACATAAAATATGCATGTAAACCTAACAGATCTTATCGAGAGGGTTATCAGAATACAAAAGGTATATATTCAATCAGTCACGAAGAGCTACACATACAGATGCAGCCATTCAAAATGGGTGAGGTATTTCGCGGCATACCCCGGTGGGCGTGTCGCGGTATCGCGCAGTTCGCGTGTGTCACGTGACTAACTATCCGGCGTTGCCTTGTAAAACCGCCAGGGGGAGCTTAACCTCTCATGTACAGCATTTGAGCCTTTAATTTTGAACTGTGTATTACAGCATGTTAATCATCAGTCATTAAAATGTTGGTATATTTTATGAAAGCAAGATTGCTCAGTTGGACAAAAGAACACAACCTACCTTTATCAGAAATATTTATGCATCAAAGCCTTTACTGAAGATATTACTAATAGATGACTTTGGACAAGCTGTATACTCAAAGTATAATTTCTTTAGCACATTTGTACAAGCACTTGGAATCTGTCCAAGCCATACTTTGTCAGGCACTTTGTTTTACTTCAACGGGCATAAAAACTCCCTTGCTTTTAACAGGGCGTTTCATAATTTCTAACTACGAAAATGATTTAAAATGCGACACCTATCATTCAACTAGAGCTTAAAATATCAAAAGGATCCTCAAGAGCACAGCAAAGAGTGTATTAAAAGACACTTGTATTTATCAACGCTTTCTTTTCCGTATACCAGATTTTATGGGACCACTTCAGAAGGGTGTCAGCCAGTCAGATTTCAGGAATCGGCACTTTAAAGGAAAAATACACACCGGTATTCCATTTCTCCCTAACGATTTTAAGCATCGAAGTATTTAACTAGCATGTGAAATAGCGTGTGAAAAAGTGGTAGTTTTAAGCTTTTCTGCTAATATAATATGGAATCGCATATCTAAAGAATTCGTGTGCTGCGACAGGGCTGTGTAGGGCTCTTTCGCCTACCTGTTCATCCGAGCTGTCTTGTAGCCTACTGGTCTAGGTGCGTGACTACCAACTTGCAGGTTGTGTGTTTGAATCCAGCTGGTGCTGGGCTTCTCATTTTTATTTATTTATTTTTTAATCGCGTAACATAAACATATTACCGTATGCAAACTGTACTGTATACAGTATGTATATGTATATTTAATGTCTTAACTGTGCCCGTTTAAGTATTGAATATTCATATCTAATTTTACCACTGAAGGGAAATCTTAGTAGCTGAGCATAAAAAGAATAGGAGCATACTGCAACGCGTGTGAAGGCCATAAACGATATTCATTTTGGAACTTAAACATACAGTATATGGCTGGTCTTGGTACTTTAAAGAAAACATACACACCAGTATTCCATTTCTCCCTAAACATTTTAAGCATCGAAGTCTTTAACTAACGCAATACCGGAGTCAACAAGCATACTTTTAGAATTTGATTAAAAGGGAATATAATATGGAATCGCGTATCTCAAGAAATTAATAACGATATAATTATATTCATGTTGCAAAAGAACTGCAACGGACATAAAAACTCCCTTGCTTTTAACAGAGCGTTCCATAATTTCTAACTACGAAAATGCCAGGTGAAAGGATTTGTAAACATATTTTGTTAAAGCAAGTCAGTTTTTTCCGCAACACATAAAATACATTTTTCCAAGAAAGTTTAGCCTTTGTCACTAATGAAACCACTAAATAAAGACATAAATATAGAAATCTTAAGATTTGTTTTATTTAATGTTGGTAGCAGGATGAACTGTCAGAGTGTATATTTTGTCGCAGAGCTGCTGCAAGATGTTAACAGTGAAAAAGGTATTTAGAAATGAGTTATTTCAAGATGAAAAATAAAACATACACGAAACATGGTTTCATTATGACCAGAATCGGTCTTGAGATATTTTTAAATTGATTTACAGTATTTCAGAGGTATGTCTTAACACCGATACTACAGTGCTTAAGCACTGCTCACGTATATGTTTCTAGGTTTATATTATGCATTTCATACGGTCAAATTACTTTTGAGCAACTAATAAGAAGCGCAAAACGTTATGCGTTTTAGTTTCATTTTGTGCTGGGACCCGTGGATTGATTAGAGATATCAAGTACATACAAGTCATTTTTTAAATGTTGTAGTTTGTCTTGAAAAAATGTTACGAGTACATCATCTATCAACAATTACACAGGTTCTGTTTCCATATTGCGGATTTTGGTTACGTAATATTATTTTCTAGATTTCACGTTGTGAATATATGATTTGGGCAAACAGAGCAGCAAAGAAGTACATTATTGGTTGTTGTTTTTTTTTGCAGTTTTATCTAGAACAAGCGATGCTTAAACCTTTGTCTGATTCTTGTGAAACTATCCACACGACAGTTACAGTACCTAGGAGTTGACTTCAGTGATGTCACTGATGGGATGTTTCTAAAAATCCATCCTATGTAAAACGTCTTCTCTAGTTGTCCTGCATATGTATTCGCTAATGAAGCTGTGTGTTCTGAGCCTGGATCTCTACATTTCTGTATGAACCAGCTTAGAGGGCTAAAGACAGCTTGTGTTTAAATTGAGTGTAAGGCAATTTATGCTTCTAAAGTCATGGTCAGCATTTATTATTGTACTGTGCTGTAAACTTGTTCTGTGCCAAGTCACATTATTTTATAGCATTTTTATAGCGTTATCAAATCCGGTGGCGCTGTGTGTTAGTTTCCTGACTCCCATGTCACATGGTCTGTGATTGAAACCTGTGAAACCGGTTTAATTCGTCACAGCCAGAACTCAGGTTGTAAAGTAGAAGCAGGCGAGATTTCCAGCGAAAGACACCTCCCCCTTCTTCAGGTGTGAGGGTCTTCTGCTCAGAATGAAACGCTAAAATGTAATGTAGGCTCTGAATGGGTTCAATTATGATTTGGGCTTGATTAAGGTCGCTGCCTTTCATCTAAAACCCTACTTGAATCCTTCTAAACTAAAAACCAGTGTTAGTGAGTTCTAAATAAAGAGGTATCCAGGTAACAGTGAAACGGGCGGACAGTCTGGGGAGATCGCCCGTTTTCCATGTAAATAGTTCCCTGGTTCCGCACCCCTTGGTGTTTCTCTCGCTCTCTCTCGGGTCACCTGATCATTAGCTCGAAAGATTTGAGTGCTTTGTGTATATTCTAATGGTAGTGGGGGCAGGGTGTGTGGGAACAGGTTTGGTTGAAATTGCATTGGAGATCTATGTTCTTCACACCTGAAACATTTTCTCTGAAAGCATTTTCTTCGCAGTTTAACCGATCTTGTTACAGCATGTTACAGTTTACTATTATTAACCATATTAATTTTAAGTGCTTAATGTAAAATCTTGTAAAAATATATTTTCATTGTTCAAATATACATTAAGTCTGACTATCATATAATAAGTTAAATACAAAACTAAAGAAAAAATAGGGTTAAATATAATTCAAAATATTTTGCTAACAATGTTAACTGTTTATGAATAATAAAATGTATTTAAGGAGTAGGATGGCACAGTTGTTAGTATGTTTTTTGTTTTGTTTCTTTTTCATAAATACAACAGTAGTACCTGATGTCTCAGTGGCTTTCAAAATTAAATTATGCATGCAAACCTGTGAACTAGAAAGATAACTAAGATATCCATCCATTTATAATGGTGGCAAAGTGGTTAGCATTGCTATCTTGCAGCACTGGGGTCCTAGGTTCAATTCCTGCCATCCTGTGTGTGTGGGGTTTACATGTTCTCTCTGGGTTACATGGTTTTTCTCCATATGTGTGATATGACTCCCTATCGCACTCCAAAACATACTGGTAAGTTAATTGGTTTATGGGAAAACTGGCCCTGGTGTGTGTGTGTTTGTGTCTGTCTGTCCTGTGATGGACTGGCGCTATGTCCAGGGTGTATTCTGCCTTGTGTCCGTTGCTTACTGGGATAGGCTCCAAATCCTCTGTACTGGATAAAGAGATTAGAAATGGAAGTAAAGGCACTGTGCGGATGGAACTATATGCAGTGTTAGAAACCCACTATGAAATGGCAGCATCTCACTGAGAATAAAATATTTTATAGTGCTGGCTTAAGGAAACAGCCTTTCCACCTCTCTTGCACATCAGTATCCATACCTAGTTATTTAAACAAATTGCCTCTAATTATAAACATCTTAATATGCTGGCTCTGTGGATCCGCATCAGCTATGTTTGCCCATTCCTTCAATTCATGTGCATCCAACACACAGTTCAATGCCAGCAACTACACATAATCTAAAATACAATCCTTATTTCAGTATCTATGTAAACATATAGTCTGTTAACTTCATCATCTTCATCAAAAGTATGCCTAACCCCATTAGGAAGTGTTCTTGTTATAAGTGTATTCCTCAGCTTTCTTTTATCCTAGTCTTTTATCCTGCAATAACTCAGCCAACACTTAAATCTCCAAAAGCTGCTTGTGTTAATTTCTTTAAATCACAAATATCATGTGTAAATACTGGCCATGTAATACTCTGCATTGTGGAATAATAGTTTATTTTAAAGGGAACTAGAGAAACTAAGAACTAGAGAAATCAAGAAAGGCTTTTTTTCTAGAATTAATAAATGCACATCCTGTTCACTGGGGAAATTAAATCCACACTGAGCAATCTTCAATATGTTCAGAATATGACAGCAGGAATCCTATCAGGGATGCATTACACCTGTTTTCAAGTCCTTGCACTGGTTACCTATCAGATTTCGAGTCAACTTCAAAATCCTTATCCTCCTTATATACTGTCCTACAACTGTTATTATTGATCACCGAATTATTGTACTTGACATGACTTCATTCAGCCTTTCCTGAACGTCTATGACAGGCAGAGAGAGTGCTGTTTCTGGTGCGATCTTTTGCAGCTGACATTTCACTGTTTTAAACGAACAAGAAATTAGATTGCTCATATATCACTTATTCTATATAAACACAGCGTAATTGCCCTCCGAAAATCCTCTTTTTCTTGTTCGTTTTAGAGACCTTGATCGAAACTGATTTTAGATGTCAGAAAGGATTTATTTTCTCTGTATTTCCTACATTGCTTTGTCGAGATTTTAACTTTATATCTAACTTTATATCTAGGCTCAGATTTCAACTATAAATCGTACAGTGATTAATAGCAGTAAATACTGATGTTTTGCGCCCTCCTACCACAAAAATATATGTTTAAAAAAATGTCATATTCCCATAAAAAAGTCATGCCTTGGAGTATAGACCCCCAAAGGAATGCCATAGACTCAAACTGCAAAATAAACACATACAGAAAGAAAGTATTTGTATTGTAATTGCAAATCCTGGTACTGTATGAGTGATTGGTATGACTTTCCTCATTACAAATCTCTTATTAGAATTTAAATTTCTCTGTAACTCTAGGTCAGAACAGAGAAAATGTAACTGCCTTAAGGAGTTTACAATTATGAAAAATAGAAGGATAAGCATGATACGTATGTCTTCTGTCATTTTCTAAGTCATGTTACTGAGCACCAAATCTTATTGAGAATATGAATCCATTTAAGGTTTATACCATTAAAGTAACGGTTTATTCCATGCTGAAAATGTTTTTACCAGACTTTTTTGAGGCCTGTTTAATTGTGTCTGAAGTCTGATGTTGTAAATTTTATTGTTAAAAAGATCCATGAAAATGTCACTACTAAAGTTAGCTGGTACTGTTGGTATTGTAATTGGCAAGTAGAGCTCATATTTTAGATTTTGTGTAGTTGCTAGCGTTGAACTGTGTGTTGGATGCACATGAATTGAAGGAATGGGCAAACATAGCTGATGCGGATCCACAGAGCCAGCATATTAAGATGTTTATAATTAGAGGCAATTTGTTTAAATAACTAGGTATGGATACTGATGTGCAAGAGAGGTGGAAAGGCTGTTTCCTTAAGCCAGCACTATAAAATGTTTTATTCTCAGTGAGATGCTGCCATTTCATAGTGGGTTTCTAACACTGCGTATAGTTCCATCTCCACAGTGCCTTTACTTCCATTTCTAATCTCTTTATCCAGTACAGAGGATTTGGAGCCTATCCCAGTAAGCAACGGACACAAGGCCGAATACACCCTGGACATAGCGCCAGTCCATCACAGGACAGACAGACACAAACACACACACACCAGGGCCAGTTTTCCCATAAACCAATTAACTTACCAGTATGTTTTGGAGTGGGAGAGGGAGTCATATCACACATATGGAGAAAAACCATGTAACCCAGAGAGAACATGTAAACCCCACACACACAGGATGGCAGGAATTGAACCTAGGACCCCAGTGCTGCAAGATAGCAATGCTAACCACTTTGCCATCATTATAAATGGATGGATATCTTAGTTATCTTTCTAGTTCACAGGTTTGCATGCATAATTTAATTTTGAAAGCCACTGAGACAGCAGGTACTACTAGTGTATTTATGAAAAAGAAACAAAACAAAAAACATACTAACAACTGTGCCATCCTACTCCTTAGTTAATACATTTTATTATTCATAAACAGTTAACATTGTTAGCAAAATATTTTGAATTATATTTAACCCTATTTTTTCTTTAGTTTTGTATTTAACTTATTATATGATAGTCAGACTTAATGTATATTTGAACAATGAAAATATATTTTTACAAGATTTTACATTAAGCACTTAAAATTAATATGGTTAATAATAGTAAACTGTAACATGCTGTAACAAGATCGGTTAAACTGCGAAGAAAATCCTTTCAGAGAAAATGTTTCAGGTGTAAAGAACATAGATCTCCAATGTAATTTCAACCAAACCTGTTCCCACACACCCTGCTCCCACTACCATTAGAATATACACAAAGCACTCAAATCTTTCGAGCTAATGATCAGGTGACCCGAGAGAGAGCGAGAGAAACACCAAGGGGTGCGGAACCAGGGAACTATTTACATGTTAACCGGGCGATCTCCCTAGATTGTCAACCCGTTTCACTGTTACCGGGATACCTCTTTATTTAGAACTCACTAACACTGGTTTTTAGTTTAGAAGGATTCAAGTAGGGCTTTAGATGAAAGGCAGCGACCTTAATCAAGCCCAAATCATAATTGAACCCATTCAGAGCCTACATTAAATTTTAGCGTTTCATTCTGAGCAGAAGACCCTCACACCTGAAGAGTGCTGGTTGTGACGAATTAAACCGGTTTTACAGGTTTCAATCACAGACCGTGTGACATGGGAGTCAGGAAACTAACACACAGCGCCACCGGATTTGATAACGCTATAAAAACGCTATAAAATAATGTGACTTGGCACAGAACAAGTTTACAGCACAGTACAATAATAAATGCTGACCATGACTTTAGAAGCATAAATTGCCTTACACTCAATTTAAACACAAGCTGTCTTTAGCCCTCTAAGCTGGTTCATACAGAAATGTAGAGATCCAGGCTCAGAACACACAGCTTCATTAGCGAATACATATGCAGGACAACTAGAGAAGACGTTTTACAGAGGATGGATTTTTAGAAACATCCCATCAGTGACATCACTGAAGTCAACTCCTAGGTACTGTAACTGTCGTGTGGATAGTTTCACAAGAATCAGACAAAGGTTTAAGCATCGCTTGTTCTAGATAAAACTGCAAAAAAAACAACAACAACCAATAATGTACTTCTTTGCGGCTCTGTTTGCCCAAATCATATATTCACAACGTGAAATCTAGAAAATAATATTACGTAACCAAAATCCGCAATATGGAAACAGAACCTGTGTAATTGTTGATAGATGATGTACTCGTAACATTTTTTCAAGACGAACTACAACATTTAAAAAATGACTTGTATGTACTTGATATCTCTAATCAATCCACGGGTCCCAGCACAAAAAGAAACTAAAACGCATACCGTTTCGCGCTTCTTATTAGTTGCTCAAAAGTAATTTGACCGTATGAAATGCATAATATAAACCTAGAAACATATACGTGAGCAGTACTTAAGCACTGTAGTATCGGTGTTAAGACATACCTCTCAAATACTGTAAATCAAGTTAAAAATATCTCAAGACCGATTCCGGTCATAATGAAACCATGTTTCGTGTATGTTTTCTTTTTCATCTTGAAATAACTCATTTCTAAATACCTTTTTCACTGTTAACATCTTGCAGCAGCTCTGCGACAAAATATACACTCTGACAGCTCATCCTGCTACCAACATTAAATAAAACAAATCTTAAGATTTCTATATTTATGTCTTTATTTAGTGGTTTCATTAGTGACAAAGGCTAAACTTTCTTGGAAAAATGTATTTTATGTGTTGCGGAAAAAACTGACTTGCTTTAACAAAATATGTTTACAAATCCTTTCACCTGGCATTTTCGTAGTTAGAAATTATGGAATGCTCTGTTAAAAGCAAGGGAGTTTTTATGTCCGTTGCAGTTCTTTTGCAACATGAATATAATTATATCGTTATTAATTTCTTGAGATACGCGATTCCATATTATATTCCCTTTTAATCAAATTCTAAAAGTATGCTTGTTGACTCCGGTATTGCATTAGTTAAAGACTTCGATGCTTAAAATGTTTAGGGACCAGCCATATACTGTATGTTTAAGTTCCAAAATTAATATCGTTTATGGACTTCACACGCGTTGCAGTATGCTCCTATTCTTTTTATGCTCAGGCACTAAGTAAAAGGAGATGCTTCATATTGCTTGACTAATTTTAAAAACTAAGTTATAAATGCAGATGCTCCCTCGGTGCGCTGCTCTGGTGCGCCGGCTCTTACACAGTGCCTGTCTGCCGTAAGCGTTACAATATACATACCCAACACTGCTTGTACCCATCTGTCATGCAAATAAAACACCTTGAATTGAATTGAATTGAGGGGAGAGAGGGGGAATACTAAAGCCAATACTGGCTCAATGGGATTTGACGTGCTAATGCGTTGGTTTAACAGTCCGGGTGTGGCAGGCTTCCAGTGTCAACTTGACTCGATTGGAAGACAATGAACGTATTTTAACCCTAAATGAATTAATAGCAAACATGGTTTACATAAAATACATTTTTCCAAGAAAGTTTATAATAATACGATCTATAGTTGAAATCTGAGCCTACTTTAAAAATAAAGGAAAAGCATTTTCAGAGAGCAATCACGCTGTGTTTATGTAGAAAAAGCGATTAGGTTTATGAGCAATCTAATTACCTATTCGCTTAAAACGCTATATAAAATAAAGTTTATTTAGAGATGAATGATCAGTGTCGCAGTTTAAATAATGGGAGTCAGGAAACTAACACACAGCGCCACCGGATTTAATAACGCAATAAAAACGCTATAAAATAATGTGACTAGGCACAGAAAAAGTTTACAGCACAGTACAATAATAAATGCTGACCATGACTTTAGAAGCATAAATTACCTTACACTCAATTTATACACAAGCTGTCTTTCTGTATGAACCTCTAAGCTGGTTCATACAGAAAATGTAGAAATGCATTAGCCTGATTATGATTAAAAAACACATAATTAAACACACGTTTGCGATTTAAATCAGAACACGATTTAAATCAATATAAATGTTTATATTGTAACGCATACTGTCCAGCCTCCATTTCTCTATAAAAATGTACTCTGTTGCACACACACACACAATAGAAGCAGGAACCGCTGTCAGAAGGGAAGATATGTTCAAAATATCGCAAATATCGATCATGTTGCGATGTTTTGAAATATAAAAGTCAATTGATTGTCCATAATATCGCTTACCTATTTTTTCGAAGAAATGTTTGTTAAAAGAAAAGTCCAGCACCAGCTGGATTCGAACACACAACCTGTGCGTTGTTAGTCACGCACCTAGACCAGTAGGCTACAAGACAGCTCGCATAAACAGGCAGGCGAAACAGCCCTACACAGCCCTGTCGCAGTACACGGATATAATCATACCGTTATTAAATTCTTGTGATATGCGATTCCATATTATATTCCCTTTTAATCAAATTCTAAAAGTATGCTTGTTGACTCCGGTATCACATTAGTTAAAGACTTCGAAGCTTACAATGTTTAGGGAGAAATGGAATACTGGTGTGTATTTTTTTCTTTAAAGTACCAAGACCAGCTATATACTGTATGTTTATGTTCCAACATTAATATAGTTTATGGCCTTCACACGCGTTACAGTATGCTCCTATTCTTTTTATGCTCAGCTACTAAGATTTCCCTTCAGTGGTAAAATTCAATATCTACAACGGGCACAGTAAAGACGTTTACAGTGAGTCTTTCTACGACAGACCAACGGACCACGAGTGCCCCTGTGGTATTTTGCGTCATCGCGCGTCACGATGCACGACGCCGTAGCCAATTACCTCCGGTACGTGTCTGTACCGCGCACTTTGAATGGCTGCATCTGTATCAAGAGGACATACGTTCAGTATATCATTCATTTAGACCGTTTCGTAATTGAACTTGGTTACAGCTTCTACATTAGATACTCAAAACAAGTACATAACTCTTAGGAATTAAATTGATATCAACTGGTTGGGATAACAATTGAATTCTAGAGCTGTAATGCATTGAAGTTGAATACTCATCCAATCTCTGGGGATTCAGATCTCCTGCGGGCTCTCTGGCTCCGTGCCAGGCTGTGCTGTGCGGCTTGCGACGGTGCGCTGCTGATGCTCACTGGCCGGCTAGTTAGTGTTGGCTTTAACTAGCAAAGTTTGTGCACAGGACAAAAGATAACTGTGGGTCCCAGCAGGTCAGGAAGAAGACCGGTTCGTTCCTGATGAAGCGCTAGTTCTGAATAGTGATTCAGCTGTCCACAGTTCTGACCTGTTCACGAGGCCTGCTGCTGATGCTAACCTCGGGTGGATCCTCTGGTTACTCTCTGGCAACCTCCGCTCTAGACTCTTAGAACAAAGGAAAGTTCTGGCACTCGGACACACTGGCCGTTCCGTGGTTGTCCAGGCTGAGTCTGAGGATGGTCAGGAGGCGCGCTGCGAGAATGTCCTGCCCTTGGGAGCCTTCTGCTCCTGGGCCGTCCTGCCCTGGAATTCTCCTTTAGAATTCTCTTTAGAAAAGTCTTTAGAATAGTCTTGGAGCTCTGTGTTGCCTGTTTTTACCTGGAGGAACTTCAGCTCATTCATTGGCTGAAAGTTCCATGGGCATCAGAGTCCCACGTGGGTTACTCGGCCCTACCAGTTCCTGATTGGTTGATCAAGGTGAGATATGAATCACTTGCTCCTGACATTTAGGAATGCAGTCCAGATGTCCATTTGGCACTCCCTAGACAGATAGGCGCCAATGGATGACCATTGATCATGATAGCCAGGCTTAGCTAAGAGCTGTCCCTTATCAAAAGTAAACATCTTTAAATCAGCCTGCATGAATAGCTTCTCTGTGGCTGCACCACAGAGATGAAGAGAGAGATGGGGCCTTATTTGGGAAAGCACAGCAACACTTAATTCTGTCTTATTAATAAGCCTCGCCACTACACAGTAATCACATAGAAAAGAAGTTGTATTCTGAAAAAAAAGAAAGAAATTGTAATTTTGATGGGTTTATAGAAATAGTGTAGCGGAGCTAGTTCGGGCGTGGTTACGTCATCGCCTTCCCTGCGCGTAGCAGGTACCTCAGCCATCTGGGCTGAGGGAGGTCTCCTTTAGCTCATGTGGCTGGTTCCCAGTTGCGTTACGCCGGAGACCCGGCTTCGCGCCCCAAGTGTTGCAGGACGAACTGGTGGGGTGGAGCGGCAGAGGGCACGAGCCCGTACGGAACTGCGATGGTCACAATAGCATGGGACCCTGACTTTAAACCACATAAAACAGATGTTTTAGTAATGGTCATTGAGATGCATAAGGAATGTCCGGAACAAGACATAAATCCTGGAAGTACCTTCATTCTTGCCGTCTTCATTCTTCTCAAGAATGAGACAGGCAGCAGTTTCCATCTATTGAAGTCTTGCTTGAACTGATTTTCTAGTACCTCTTAATTATATTTTAATGTGTTCTCTAGGTTTCTGGGTATTGAAAGTGCTTAACATCTTATCTTATCCCAATCCTTTTGTAAATTAAATTTGTTTTTGACCTCCAGGGATATAGATTCCCCACTAACGTTGCTTCAGAATTAATCCCTATTTTGACAAGTTGCTGTAGTCTGTGATTACATCTGTGAGAACAGGAAAAGTTGTTGAATTTAAGCTGTATATAATAACATCTCATTTTTATAAAGAGCCTGATTGTGTGTTCCTCCTGCTATATCACCTCCCTCTGTTTCCTTGTGTTGTCTTATGCTCTGATAGAATAAATCAGTGGTGACAAGCATCTCCTCGTCTTGTTCCCCTGTATGAATTTAAGCTCTCTGACAGAATACTATTAACCTGTTCTTGTGCTTTTGGTTGTATATATAAAAAAAAACATTGTGAAAACCTACAAGTTTTAAATACAAAAGGTTGTAATACCCTGTCAAATGCTTTTTCTGGATCCACGTTTTTTTCATTTTGGTTTTTGTGTTTGAAGATACAGTTTAGTTTAGCCAAATTGTCAATTTCCACCTGGAATGATGTCCTCTCAAACAGTTTATAATAAAATGTAATTATACAGTAGAACTATACAGTATACAGTAGAAGTCTTAGATTTCTTATACTATATGTCTTACTGTATCCTCTCACCAGGTAGAAATAGTTTTCCGAACTCATACATCAGAAAGATCACCGAAACTAAAATTATTCTGCAGCTAGGATCACACATTCTCCCTTCCCTTAACGACAGACTACTGTTCTTTTAAATTTTCTCCATTCATTGGAAGTTTCATTTCACACCTCTTGATTGGCCTCTCTTTCTGTCCCCTGCTCCCGCCTCTCACTCCTCCCCCCTCCCAACCTTTGTTCTCCCGCTACTTTACCTTTGCCTACTGCCCTGTCTCTCTCACACCTGAAAAAGGCTCCACGGCCGAAATGTTGTGTTCTCTTTCTTCTTTTTTTCAGCATGGAATAAACCTATTACTTGTTCCTTTGCAGCCTACGCATGCTGACGAAGCTACCCACCTGAACTACTACCTTTTCTGTAGTGCTTCTCAGTCAGTATAGAAGTGGTTATTCAGCAACAAGACCAGAGGGGAGTAAGGAGCACTCTGCTTCAACAGTGTGGACAGTGTTGCACACACCTTTCCCCAAAACTTTAAAACTCTAAAATATCAGTGCTTTCCCATACTGCAGGAGAGAGTGTGCCTGTGGCTCCCTGGGAACACAGTGTGCACTTTGGGGAATCAGTAATATGCATTGAAACTGACTCCGAGACAATAGATGTGTCCTAGGAATTAAGTTAAAAAGGATCAACTGGTGATTGGGATTTCTCAAAGCAAAATTCAGATAATTCCAAATAGTGTCCAATGAGAAGTGTATCCATGAGAGACATCAATTTCCAGCTGTTATAGATCCTTAAGGATTTATATCAGGATCTAAGTAACAAAGACTAACATTAGGACACTATTCACTAAGCTGTGTCCCCTGCATCTATTATCTTACATAAGGGGTTACCCAGAGCTCCATGTCCCAGGTAACCCCATAAAAACACACAGCAGAGGGATGTAACAAAGAATGAAAAAAATTGTATATTATCCCTAACAATGGCAGATGCAAATGTTATTTCTCTTATTCAACAATCGAAGAAAAAGAAACAGGCATCCATCAGATAAAATACAAGTTTTTTATGAAAAACTGGACAGTGTGAGCCCCATGTAGTCTGATTTTAATATGTCTTTCCACAAGGCACCACACTGTAATTGGGTACGAAACAATAGGGTTTGATTGTCATTCTTTAAAAGTCAATTTTCTAAAGTTGTAGCTCATGAAAATACCCAGATTTTTTTCCAGTGCTTTTCCAGTGCTACTCCAGTGTCTTCTACTGAAACTGGGGGAACAACGACAGTACATTCTGCATGAAGGTTTTATAAAGCCAGGTCCAAGGGTCTCAAAACCTTTTCAAAATCTAAAATTATACAGATACTTATGGGCAGTTATAGACACACAGTCATAGTTTTATAAGCAAATAGTAAAAGAGATGTTATCTTCTGGCAGCTCAGTTATAAATTTCTTAAAGATCAGAGTTTGCAATCCACTTTGTAGTTTTTTTTCTTTGTAGTCCGATTTATTCCAATATGTGACTTTTTTGAGAGGTTTGAGGTGCCTAAAATGTATGAGCAATAAGTAGGCCTAGCACACAACCTCATTTCATACACCACAGCTGTCACACACCTCTCTCACTTTTTCTGTAAACTTAGTAGCCTTGATTTGTATTTCCATCGGTACAATTGGTGATGTTACTGAACTGACAAGGTTTTCTTAGCCTTTCAAAATAAAAAATAAAAATAAAATAAAATTATGAAAATGTCCATTATTATTATCAGTGAGCTACTGGGAGTGACACTGACAAGCCAGACCTGTGCAGCATACAGCTGCAGCCATTCAAAGTGCGCGTTACAGACACGTACCGCAGGTGGAGTCGCGCATTGTGACGCAAGATGATGCGCGGCACCGCAGTACATGATTGGTTGACCGACAGGGGCACTCGTGGTCCGTTGGTCTGTCGTAGAAAGACTTACAGTAAACGTCTTTGCTGTGCCCGTTGTAGATATTGAATTTTACCACTGAAGGGAAATCTTAGTAGCTGAGCATAAAAAGAATAGGAGCATACTGTAACGCGTGTGAAGGCCATAAACGATATTAATTTTGGAACATAAACATACAGTATATAGCTGGTCTTGATACTTTAAAGAAAAAATACACACCAGTATTCCATTTCTCCCTAAACATTTTAAGCATCGAAGTCTTTAACTAAAGAGATACCGGAGTCAACAAGCATACTTTTAGAATTTGATTAAAAGGGAATATAATATTGAATCGCGTATATATTTTATGAAAGCAAGATTGCTCAGTTGGACAAAAGTACACAACCTACCTTTATCAGAAATATTTATGCATCAAAGCCTTTACCGAAGATATTACTAATAGTATTAATAATGAATGACTTTGGACAAGCTGTATACTCAAAGTATAATTTCTTTAGCACATTTGTACAAGCACTTGGAATCTGTCCAAGCCATACTTTGTCAGGCATTTTGTTTTACTTCAACGGGCATAAAAACTCCCTTGCTTTTAACAGGGCGTTTCATAATTTCTAACTACAAAAATGATTTAAAATTCGACACTTATCATTCAACTAGAGCTCAAAATATCGCAAGGATCCTTAAGAGCACAGCAAAGACTGTATTAAAAGATACTTGTATGAGATACATGAGAATCCAGGCTTTTTTATCAATGCTTTCTTTTCCGTATACCAGATTTTATGGAACCACTTCAGAAGGGTGTCAGCCAGTCAGATTCCAGGAATCGGTACTTTAAAGGAAAAATACACACCGGTATTCCATTTCTCCCTAAACATTTCAAGCATCGAAGTATTTAACTAGCATGTGAAATAGCGTGTGAAAAAGTGGTAGTTTTAAGCTTTTCTGCTAATATAATATGGAATCGCGTATCTAAAGAATTGAATAACGTTATGATTATATTCATGTACTGCGACACGAACGGTCCCTGCTTCTGCTTCCTGCTTCTATTGTGTGTGTGTGTAATAGAGTAAATTTTTATAGAGAAATGGAGGCTGGACAGTATGCGTTACAATATAAACATTTATATTGATTTAAATCGTGTTTTGATTTAAATCGCAAACACGTGTTTAATTATATGTGTTTTTTTAATCATAATCAGGCTAATGCAACATAAATTGATACAGTATCTCTGTCTTATTTTTAGTAAATAAAGTGCATTTTTGCACACTATATGTGCAAACGTTTTATGATATGTCGCTGTTGTGAATGTCTGTGGACATGTGCTGGCTGGACAGGAGGCTCCACTGTACACAGAGAGCTTAGAAGAAAGATATCAATTTATTTTAGTCAAAAATTTATATATCACCTTTAAAAGTGGAATCTCAAAGCAAAGTAAATACCCAACACTGATTGAACCCATCTATCATGCTAATAAAACACCTTGAATTGAATTGAATTGAGGGAAAGAGGGGGGGAGGGCGCGCGGAAAATAAGATATACTCCACAGGCATCCACAACAGCAACATATGAAACGTTTGCACATATAGTTAAGTTATTACTTGGTTTTCAAAGTTGGGAGACATTAGAGGCTTGCCACACCCGGACTGTTAAACCAACGCATTAGCACGTCAAAGCCCATTGAGGACCCTGGCGCAATAATTGTTTTGTCCCTTGATTTACTGATCTGCATTAATTATGGAAATCGAGTTCCTGCTCTGTGCAGACGACCTGGTCCTGCTATCGTCCACAGAACAGAGGCTGCGCCAGAACCTGGCACTGCTGGAGCAGCACTGTCAGACCTGGGCGCCGACAGTCAATCTGGACAAGACCAGTTATGGTTTTCCAGAAAAAAAGCCAGACCCCAGGGAAAGAGCTACAAATTCACACTTAACAACACATTAACACCTAACAACAGGAGCAGGGACGAATTAGGCCAGTACCCACTATTGTTAAACATACAGAAAAGGATATTAAAGTATTGAATATTAGTATTGGCTTTCGTATTAGCCAAACAGAACATTAAAGTGCCCCTTTTCCATTCAGCGGGTGCCTGAGCCGCTGTGTCCTATCTTCTGACAGTTGCCGTTGTGAAGAAACATTTCTTTGAAAAAATGAGACGTTTCCCTTGGTCAGAGATATAAATATATAATATATAAATAAATTAAATTAAAATAACATGTGAAATAGCGTGTGAAAAAGTGGTAGTTTAAGCTTTTCTGCTAATATAATATGGAATCGCGTATCTAAAGAATTTAATAACGATATGATTATATTCGTGTACTGCGACAGGGCTGTGTAGGGCTGTTTCGCCTTTCTCTTCATGCGACTGTACCAGGAAGAGGATTTCTTTCTATTCGAAACGTGTATTTTAAAAGTTTAAGAAGTAAAAACCTTACAGCGTACACAGATTTCTAAACTGATCAGGATCGTTATCTTTGTCTTATGCATAATAATGTTCACCGCTCTGTCCAGCAAATGTATAATAAACTTTATTTTATATAGCGTTTTAAACGAATAAGTAATTAGATTGCTCATAAACCTAATCACTTGCTTTTTCTTTTTATTTAGGCTCAGATTTCAACTATAGATCGTATTATTAATAACCATAATAACAACCAACCAACAAAAACAACCATATAAACATAATACCAACCAAAAACATAGATAACGACCACAATACAAAATCAAATATATCAAACCATCATACTCTCGCAAATTCCTCCAATTATTATAATCCCGCCCCTTATGCAAAACCAAACCCTCCTCCCATCCCAGTTTCTCCTCTTTATCATAAACAAAATCCACCTCAATTTTCAACATAAATCCTTACTGCTTACTGGGTTTTTGAGGGGGGGGGGGAGGTGTCTTTCACTGGAAATCTCGCCTGCTTCTACTTTACGAGTACAACCCCCTCTCTGCAGGAGTGCTGGCTGTGACGAATTAAACCGGTTTCACAAGTATTTTTAAAGTAGGAAGTACAGTGTTAACTGGTAGCTGGGCACCTCAATTAAGTTGCTTTAACATGCTAATGCGTTGGTGTAACAGTCCAGGAGTGGCAAGCTTCTAATGTCAACTCGACTCGATTGGAAGACAATGAACGTATTTTAGCCCTAAATGAATTAATAGCAAACATGGTTTACATAAAATACATTTTTCCAAGAAAGTTTAGAATAATACGATCTATAGTTGAAATCTGAGCCTAAATATAAAGGAAAAGCATTTTCAGAGAGCAATCACGCTGTGTTTATGTAGAAAAAGCGATTAGGTTTATGAGCAATCTAATTACCTATTCGCCTAAAACGCTATATAAAATAAAGTTTATTTAGAGATGAATGATCAGTGTCGCAGTTTAAATAATTTTCGTAGAAGGGCTTGGACAGATTCCAAGTGCATTTTTGCAATTTACGTTGTAATACAGTTTAGAATACAGTTAGTCTAAGCTTTATCAGCTTTATTTATGGGTTGCAATTTAGAAAAAGTCAAAAACCATACTCAAAATGCAATTTAGAGCTTTCTGGCAAGGGGAGATACCCAAATTATAATGTAACATGCCACTGTTTGTGCATTAACAAAGTTATACTGCAATTTTCCTTAGATATGCTATTAAAAAAAATAATTTTTTTGAATCCCCGGCGGAACACACTCCATAAGAATCAGCGCTTTTATACAGTATATCGCCTTTAAACACATATATTTAAACACGCGTTTACGATTTAAATCAAAACGCGATTCAAATCAATATAAATGTTTATTTTGTAACGCATAGGTGACTATTCATTGTTATTAAAAAGACTTAAATTCGATCATGTTGTGATATTTAGAAATATAAATTTGTTTGGTGCGAGTGAGGTTTTATTTAATCTCTGACCAAGGGAAACGTTTCATTTTTTCAAAGAAATGTTTGTTAAAAAATAAAGTGATACTGTACAGTAGTTCCATGGGATTCAATCACAGACCATGTGACATGGGAGTCAGGAAACTAACACACAGCGCCACCAGATTTGATAACGCTATAAAAACGCTATAAAATAATGTGACTAGGCACAGAACAAGTTTACAGCACAGTACAATAATAAATGCTGACCATGACTTTAGAAGCATAAATTACCTTACACTCAATTTAAACACAAGCTGTCTTTAGCCCTCTAAGCTGGTTCATACAGAAATGTAGAGATCCAGGCTCAGAACACACAGCTTCATTAGCGAATACATATGCAGGACAACTAGAGAAGACGTTTTACAGAGGATGGATTTTTAGAAACATCCCATCAGTGACATCACTGAAGTCAACTCCTACTGTGGGTAACTGTCATGTGGATAGTTTCACAAGAATCAGACAAAGGTTTAAGCATCGCTTGTTCTAGATAAAACTGCAAAAAAAACAACAACAACCAATAATGTACTTCTTTGCGGCTCTGTTTGCCCAAATCATATATTCACAACGTGAAATCTAGAAAATAATATTACGTAACCAAAATCCGCAATATGGAAACAGAACCTGTGTAATTGTTGACAGATGATGTTCTCGTAACATTTTTACAAGACAAACTACAACATTTAAAAAATGACTTGTATGTACTTGATATCTCTAATCAATCCATGGCGATAAAGTTAAAGCAGTCCCCGCACAAAACGAAACTAAAACGCCCTGGGCATACCGTTTCGCGCTTCTTATCAGTTGCTCAAAAGTAATTTGACCATATGAAATGCATAATATAAACCTAGAAACATATACAGTACGTGAGCAGTACTTACGTAGTATCGGTGTCAAGACATACCTCTCAAATACTGTAAATCAAGTTAAAAATATCTCTAGACCGATTCTGGTCATAATGAAACCATGTTTTGTGTATGTTTTCTTTAAAGTACCGAGACCAGCCATCTACTGTATGTTTATGTTCCAAAATTAATATCGTTTATGGCCTTCACACGTGTTGCAGTATGCTCCTATTCTTTTTATGCTCAGGCACTAAGATTTCCCTTCAGTGGTAAAATTCCATATAAATATTCAATACTTAAACGGGCACAGTTAAGACATTAAATATACATATACATACTGTATACAGTACAGTTTGCATACGGTAATATGTTTATGTTCCTAAATCAATCTCTTTTATGAGCATGTGTAAGGCATGGTGAATCGATTCTCAAAAATTACTGTACTTTGCATGATTGGAAAAAAATGCGTGATTGCGAAATGCTGTGTTGTTACTTTTACAAAGACGGTCAATGAAAAAAAGAATGTGGACCAGGGCAATACTTTGAGTTTACAGCTTGTCCAAGGTCATTCATTATTAATACTGTTAGTAATATCTTTGTTAAAGTCTTTGATGGCGACAGCTCAAACATGAGAGGTTGAGCTTTATTAGCTCCACCTTGCGGAAATTCCGGATACTATTATTTTGCTAGCGGCATTTACCGGTAACTTGCGGTATTTACTAGACTTCATACAGCGTATTGGAAAATAATGCGGTATCGCCCCCGCGTTTTGAATGGCTGCATCTGTATACACAGAGTGGCATCAGAGTGAGGAGCCAGGGAGGTTGTGTATTTGTTTTTTATAACAGAAAGTGTGTTGAGTCTCAGCACGAGTGGGATGTGATGAAGAGAGACTCGGGGTTGTTAATGTGAGAGGTCTGAGTGTGGGAGTGAGTCTCTGGAGACTGTGTGTGTGACTTAGTCTGGTGGCTTTAAGTGAGGTCGTCAGAGGCTGGAGGTGGACCTGGAAGTCGGAGTGCTGACTGGCCATGAGGGGACCAGTGAGTGTCATGTGGGAGCAGGAGGCTCCAGATCAGGGAAAGAGCAGGAAGCTGCTTGTGGTGACTCGGAGCAGAGGGTGCCATCTCCCTGGAAGGGACCAGCCGGAGGGCGAGCGAGAGGTGAGGCTCAGTGAGTCCAGAAATCTGCGACAGAAGGGCTTGGCTCGGTGAGGGACCTACATTATGATCTCGGAGGACATCAGATAGAAAGGCCAGTGGAGTCAGTGAGCTGGAGATTCAGGGCCTGAGAGTCTGTGAGCCAGGGACCCAGAGGTCTCTGAGGATGTGTGTCCCATGCTCTGGTGCCATGATGAGGGGCTGAGTACATCAGCACTCTTGAAGGAGTGGGCTTGCAAAAAATGTGGAAACGTTCTCCAGCAGGCTGTGAGGGGTGTGTCTGGAGTGGTGGACACGCCTGTTTGTGGGGGTCACTACCACTGTGACATCAGAGTATCAAGGAGAAACGTGGTTAGTTTTCTAACTAGCCTGGAATCTATATCAATGGTTGTTATGGTCCTTAGTTGGAGAGTTATTATTTTTTCCGTAATTGTTTTCTCCTTTTTCTCTGGGTGCTGCCAATTAAGATACTGTATTAAGCAAATGAGGCACAAGCATTCAAAAGGGGGAATACTGAGAGACTTTGTTTTGGTATGGCCTCATTGTTAGGCACGACCACCTTTCCGGTTTAAGCCTGTCTAGTTGTTTTTTTAGTCAGTTAGTTTGTCGGGGGGGGGGGGTCTTTTCTTTGTCTTTCCCCTCCCAATTGGAATACAAATGTGCACCTCTGCCTCCCTGTGTTTTTTGGTATAATACAGTTTATTTGTTTTCTCAAACATAATTGCTTCTCTCTCACACATTATAATAGTAATTTTAACAGGACTAATGTGCAGTACTCTATTGACAATGGAGTCCAACTGTATCAATATTAATGGTATTCAAGTGAAATGTACAGATGGATCCCAAGTCTAAAGATTTCCCCTGTGGCAGACAAAGTGTTAGGCAGAATTCTGGTTCATACAGACTTGCTCTCTCTTTTCTGACTCGTACAAAGTGAATGCAGTCACTTCCTCGAGTTGACTTTGGAGAGTCGATTCCTCTGCCAAATTATGATTGAGATTGTTTATTGCTTCACATTTTGATTATGTGTTGTTATAGTTATAACCTTGCTTGTTTTTGTTTAAATTGTTTATTTTCTTCAAAAGAGAATGTTGTTTTCCTCAACACATCTACAAATAACAATCAAAATCTCCAGTTCTCTTTCTCTAGTGTTGTTAATTTACATTTTGTATTAATTCAACCATGTAAAGAATAACAACCAAAGCTATAACTTTAACAAAACGCCATAAAATGTGAAGCAGTTTCTATTATGGTTAAAAGTCAAAGTCTCTCTCATTCTATTTCCCTATTCCAACCATTGTAGCTCCGTGTGTCTCCGTTTCCCAATGTCTCCCTTCCTGACAGTTTTTTCTCATCTTTCTTCTTCCTTCTGGAACCCAAAATTTGAAGCAGGTTATCTTCATCATCCTCATCCATGGACACTATGAGATGGATAATGACATGATGTTGTATATTACTGCTGAGCTGGGTGTTGGAGTGAAGACTTGGAAAGAAGGATGTGGATGAGCTGTACAGAAGTTCAGCTGTGCTCCTGTATTTTTGTCTGCAGGATGTGTAAATGTGAACTAACAGAGAGATGTTGTGAAGATCTGGCCTCTGCTCTTCAGTCTCAACACTCCAGTCTGACAAAGCTGGATCTGAGTTGCAATAAACTGGGAGTTTCAGGAGTAAAACTGCTGTCTGCAGCTCAGAGGGATCCCAACTGTAAATTAACAACACTGAAGTAAGTGAACACTGGTGATTTATTTTTATTGTTTTATTTAGATATGTTAAGACTCACAGCATTCCATTTTTCACATGCATCAAAATGTAACACCTAGAAAATACAAAACAAAAAAGAAGGGTGACATATAAAAGTATTTTTTGTCTAATTTTATACACGTTCTTGTCTTTGGGCTCTTTGTAAACATATGATTACTGAGAGGCTCAAAACACAACCTTTACCATTTTTTAAAATATATACTATATATGTTGTAGATTTTTAATTCTGTAGGTAATTTTCTTCTTGAAAGTTATTCTAGATTTGAACACTAGGTCTGTCCAGCTTTAACCAGTTTCTAGTGATTCTCTCCAGGAAGGTGAATTACTGGATTTATGCAGATTTTAATGTTTTTAGATTCTTCAGTTGCTATGGGAGTGCCAGCCTCCCTTTCCATTCGAATCTTACCCTTATCTCTTATATTACTCCCTTTTTTATAATATTTTATATACATCTGAAAGGAAGTAGCTATGGAAGTGAGTTAGATTTGCAATATTTATCAATTTGTTTATCTCAACGTTCTTCTGGATGCTATTATCATATTTTAATTTGCATGCAGTATGATGCGCCACGCCCACCACGTTTTGAGACAGTGTACTCCATGCATTTTGAATGGCTGGATCTGTACAGATGCAGCCATTCAAAGTGCGCGGTACAGACACGTACCGGAGGTAATTGGCTACGGAGTCGCGCATTGTGACGCAAGATGACGCGGGGTACCGCGGTACGTGATTGGTTGTCCGACAGGGGCACTCGTGGTCCGTTGGTCTGTCGTAGAAAGACTTACAGTAAACGTCTTTACTGTGCCCGTTGTAGATATTGAATTTTACCACTGAAGGGAAATCTTAGTAGCTGAGCATAAAAAGAATAGGAGCATACTGTAACGCGTGTAAAGGCCATAAACGATATTAATTTTGGAACATAAACATACAGTATATAGCTGCTCTTGGTACTTTAAAGAAAAAATACACACTAGTATTCCATTTCTCCCTAAACATTTTAAGCATCGAAGTCTTTAACTAAAGAGATACCGGAGTCAACAAGCAAACTTTTAGAATTTGATTAAAAGGGAATATAATATGGAATCGCGTATCTAAAGAATTTAATAACAATATGATTATATTAGTGTACTGCGACAGGGCTGTGTAGGGCTGTTTCGCCCCACTCTTCACGCAATTTACCTTGTAGCCTACTGGTCTACGTGCCTGATTACCATCTCACGGGTTGTGTGTTCAAATCCAGCTAGTGCTGGACTTTTCTTTTAACAAACATTTCTTCGAAAAAATAGAATAGCGATATTATGGACAATCAGTTGACTTTTATATTTCAAAATATCACAACATGATCGATTCTAAGTAATTTTTGATAACAATGAATAGTCACCTTCTTCCCTTCTGACAACGGTCCCTGCTTCTGCTTCCTGCTTCTATTGTGTGTGTGTAATAGAGTAAATTGTTATAGAGAAATGGAGGCTGGACAGTATGCGTTACAATATAAACATTTATATTGATTTAAATCGTGTTTTGATTTAAATCTCAAACACGTGTTTAATTATATGTGTTTTTTAATCATAATCAGGCTAATGCAACATAAATTGATACAGTATCTTTGTCTTCTAAGTATCTTAATAAACTTTCAGCATAGCTTTCTACCCGTTTAGATTTATATTTCTTGGGATTTTGGGATCAAACGTGGAAGGATTAGATTGTAATCGTTTTTATTTTTCAAATACGTTTTAGAAAAGTGTAATCTATACCTGGCCAGACTGTACGCCTTCCTATACCCCGCCTTTCATTCCTGTCCTGCTCTTCCCCGTGCACCCCAGCCGGGCGCTCTTCGGCCTCTGCCCGGGACGAATGCATATTTTGATATTTACACCCGGCGCGGCAACGAGGGATTTATAACTGCATTTATAACTTAGTTTTTAAAATTAGACAAGCAATATGAAGCATCTCCTTTTACTTTTAAGTCCCTTAAATACATTGAGCACAGCTTTCTCACCACTTAAGATTACTTTTTGATACCATCCTTACACAAATCAGAAACTTTCCGATGACTCACAGTACAAGTGGAAAGATTACAGATTTTAATCGTCTTTAATTTTGTTACGTTATACGTTTTAGGAACGTTTCATCTAAACAAACACCACAAAACTATTATCGATTGTATTTCTGAATGTTATGTTACACCTACAGTATTTCACTGCTTTAAATACATCGAATTAAGAAAGTTAGGTGTAGCACTTTAGATCTTTTTTTCTGAACCAGGGAAAATCTGAGCATGTTTCTCTATAACAATAATAAAAAACTTTATTTTACATATCACCTTTAAAAGTGGCATCTCAAAGCAATACAGTAGATTGAAAAACAGTTAAAAGGGACCAAAGTAAATACCAGACAAACGCAAATGCGTTTTTAATAAAATGCTTTTATTCATTCAGCAGAGAGTGAGAGGGACATCCAGCAGAGAGACACACACACACAGGTTTCCATTGACAAAATTGTTTTTTTCCAATTCCTCTTGTCTAACAGGAATGTTTTGTTTCTGGACAGACTGTAAGACTAGAGGAAAAGAGCGCCTCCTTCTACGAAGCATTTCATTGATCCGATCACGAATTCTTTTCCAGTCGCACGAAGTAAGGGTTGTAAAGCGCGAAGTAAAGCGCTGATTCTTATGAAATGTGTTCCGCCGGGGATTCAAAAAAAATATTTTTTTAATCGCATATCTAAGGAAAATTGCAGTATAACTTTGTTCATGCACATCATTATAAAGTATCTCATTTTGTATTTCTATTTAAAAAAATCATTTGCCCAGCCACTATTGTTGTTATTGTTTTTATCCTGTAAAGCGCTTTGAGGAGCACAGCTTTCTCACCACTTAGATTACATTTTGACACCATCCTTACACAAAGCAGAAACTGATTGTATTTTCCGATGACATACAAGTGCAAAGATTACAGATTTTAATTTTTTCTGCACCAGGGAAAATCTGATCATGTTTCTCTATAACAATAATAAAAAACTTTATTTTACATATCACCTTTAAAAGTGGCATCTCAAAACAATACAGTAAATACCTAGATAAACGCAAAAGCATTTTAAATAAAATGCTTTCATTCATTAAACAGAGAGAGAGCGTAAAGCCCGGGTGTAACAGCTCTTCCTTTTTCTGATCACTCGCTCTCTGGATAAACGTCTCGCCTGTCCAGTTCTTTGTTTTCCTAATTTGCCGATTATGCCTGCTGCGATCCACTCCTACCCTCACACCTAAAGAAGACTATTTTAAATTTCTTTGCGCATCCTTAAGGTGATATCACATAAAGGTGATATGTAAAATAATGTTTTTTTTATTGTTGTTATAGAGAAACATGATCAGATTTTCCCTGGTTCAGAAAAAAAGATCTAAAGTATACTAGTTATACAAGCTGTGCTGAAAGTATATTAAGATACTTAGAAGACAAAGATATCAATTTATTTTAGTCAAAATTTTATATATCACCTTTAAAAGTGAAATCTCAATGCAAAGTAAATACCCAACACTGATTGTACCCATCTGTCATGCTAATAAAACACCTTGAATTGAATTGAATTGAGGGAGAGAGGGGGGGAGGGCGAAATAACCAGGCAAATAAGATACACTCCACAGGCATTCACAACAGCAACATATGAAACGTTTGCACATATAGTTAAGTTATTACTTGGTTTTCAAAGTGCAATGAAATACAATATTGTTGTTGTTGTTGCTGTTCTTGTTGTTTTTATCGTGTAAAGCATTTTGAGAAGCCACCTTTAAAGGCGATATATACTGTAAAAGCGCTGATTCTTATGGAATGTGTTCCGTCAGGGATTCAAATTTTTTTTAATTTTTTTTTAATCGCGTATCTAAGGAAATCTCAGTATAACTTTGTTCATGAACAAACAGTGGCATGTTACATTGTTATTAGTTTTTTTGTTAACAAGGCTCGCCAGCTAATGTGAATCGAAACCTGTCTTTCTAGCTTTTAAAGTCGTGCGATGTGTAAGCCACAATTCAAATAGAGAAAAAAGAGCTGACTGACAAGATTTAAGATGTGGCTGTCAATGTTGGATTAAAAAAAACACATTGCCCGACGTTTGTTGCATTGCTTGAAAAATAACTTTATTTCGAGAGACTGGATAAGTAATTCAAGTGTTTTTTTTAACTTCCTGAAAAACAACTAATAATTTAACTATATGTGCAAACGTTTTATGATACAGTATGTCGCTGTTGTGAATGTCTGTGGACATATGCTGGCTGGACAGGAGCCTCTACTGTACACAGAGAGGGGCGGGAGGAGGGGAAAAGCCGATACATACTCTTAGAGTTTGATTAATAGGGAATATAATACAAAAATATAGTACTAAAAATAAGATACACTCTACAGACATTCACAACGGCGACTTTCAGAAGATAGGACAGCGGCGCACCCGCTGAATGGAAAACGGGCACTTTAATGTTCTGTATGGCTAATACTAAAGTCAATACTAATATTCAATACTTTAATATTCTTTTCTGTATGTTTAACAATAGTGGGTACTGGCCTAATTCGTCCCTGCTCCCATTGTTAGGTGTTAATGTGTTGTTAAGTGTGAATTTGTACCTGTTTCCCTGAGGTCTGGCTTTTTTTCTGGAAAACCATTACTCTGGTCTTGTCCAGATTGACTGTCGGCACCCAGGTCTGACAGTGCTGCTCCAGCAGTGCCAGGTTCCGGGTGTAGCAAGCCTCTAATGTTTAACCTTTAACTGTTTTTCCATCTACTGTATTGCTTTGAGATGCCACTTTTAAAGGTGATATGTAAAATAAAGTTTTTTATTTTTGTTATAGAGAAACATGATCAGATTTTCCCTGGTTCAGAAAAAAAGATCTAAAGTGCTACACCTAACTTTCTTAATTCGATGTATTTAAAGCAGTGAAATACTGTAGGTGTAACATAACATTCAGAAATACAATCGAGAATAGTTTTGTGGTGTTTGTTTAGATGAAACGTTCCTAAAACGTATAACTTAACAAAATTAAAGACGATTAAAATCTGTAATCTTTCCACTTGTACTGTATGTCATCGGAAAGTTTCTGATTTGTATAAGGATGGTATCAAAAAGTAATCTTAAGTGGTGAGAAAGCTGTGCTCAAAGTATTTAAGGGACTTAAAAGTAAAAGGAGATGCTTCATATTGCTTGACTAATTTTAAAAACTAAGTTATAAATGCAGTTATAAATCCCTCGGTGCCGCGCCGGGTGTAAATATCAAAATATGCATTCGTCCCGGGCAGAGGCCGAAGAGCGCCCGGCTGGGGTGCGTGGGGAAGAGCAGGACAGGAATGAAAGGCGGGGTATAGGAAGGCGTACAGTCTGGCCAGGTATAGATTACACTTTTCTAAAACGTATTTGAAAAATAAAAACGATTACAATCTAATCCTTCCACGTTTGATCCCAAAATCCCAAGAAATATAAACGGGTAGAAAGCTATGCTGAAAGTTTATTAAGATACTTAGAAGACAAAGATACTGTATCAATTTATGTTGCATTAGCCTGATTATGATTAAAAAAACACATGTAATTAAACATGCGTTTGCGATTTAAATCAAAACACGATTTAAATCAATATAAATGTTTATATTGTAATGCATACTGTCCAGCCTCCATTTCCCTATAAAAATTTACTCTATTACACACACACAATAGAAGCAGGAAGCAGAAGCAGGGACCGTTGTCAGAAGGGAAGAAGGTGACTATTCATTGTTATCAAAAATGACTTAGAATCGATCATGTTGTGATATTTTGAAATATAAAAGTCAATTGATTGTCCATAATATTGCTATTCTATTTTTTCGAAGAAATGTTTGTTAAAAGAAAAGTCCAACACCAGCTGGATTTGAACACACAACCCGTGAGTTGGTAATCAGGCACGTAGACCAGTAGGCTACAAGGGAAGTCGCATGAAGAGAGAGGTGAAACAGCCCTACACAGCCCTGTCGCAGTACACGAATTCGATCATATCGTTATTAAATTCTTTGATACGCGATTCCATATTATATTAGCAGAAAAGCTTAAAACTAACACTTTTTCACACGCTATTTCACATGCTAGTTAAATACTTTGATGTTTAAAATCGTTAGGGAGAAATGGAATACTGGTGTGTATTTTTCCTTTCCTTTCCTGGAATCTGACTGGCTGACACCATTCTGAAGTGGTTCCATAAAATCTGGTATACGGAAAAGATAGCGTTGATAAAAAAGCCTGGATTCTCGTGTATCTCATACAAGTATCTTTTAATACAGTCTTTGCTGTGCTCTTGAGGATCCTTGTGATATTTTGAGCTCTAGTTGAATGATAAGTGTCGCATTTTAAATCATTTTCGTAGTTAGAAATTATGAAACGCCCTGTTAAAAGCAAGGGAGTTTTTATGCCCGTTGAAGTAAAACAAAATGCCTGACAAAGTATGGCTTGGACAGATTCCAAGTGCTTGTACAAATGTGCTAAAGAAATTATACTTTGAGTATACAGCTTGTCCAAAGTCATTCATTATTAATACTATTAGTAATATCTTCGGTAAAGGCTTTGATGCATAAATATTTCTGATAAAGGTAGGTTGTGTACTTTTGTCCAACTGAGCAATCTTGCTTTCATAAAATATACCAACATTTTAATGATTGATGATTAACATGCTGTAATACACAGTTCAAAATTAAAGGCTCAAATGCTGTACATGAGAGGTTAAGCTCCCCCTGGCGGTTTTACAAGGTGACGCCGGATAGTTTCCGGCATGACGTCAAATGACGCGATTACCACATGATACCGCGTGATACCGCGACACGCCCACATTTCAAATCATAAGGAAACTATCAAGTACAAGATAACATGTACCTTAACAATCTCCAATTTATATCACAAAACAGATGAAGTGTCAATGTATGGGTAGTGCCATATTGCCATCATTGTCTGTGATTCAGAATGAGGCATGCCTTAGACCAAGTGAATTTTGCTACTATGTTAATTCTAAATATTTTCATTTAACCAACACATACAAGACAACATGTTTTAGATTCTTTTAAGTATTGCAAAAAAGCAACCTGCCAACCAACTAAAACACACTCATATTTATTTTCATTTCATTTCTTGTTCACTTGCAGCGACTAGTGAGCAGGAAGGGCCGGGTTTATGGCACAATTTGCCCAAAATCTTGCTCTCGCCCTTGGTGAGACCAGCTGATTCTCATCTGCCTTCGACAACATGGCAACCATGCAGTACTTCCACAGAGTTCATGATTGTGTACTTAATTTGAAATTAGAAATTTTGAGATACTATCCGTTTATTTTGTTACAGAAATTTAAAACCCAGTCTAAAATTGTGGGACTGCAGTTCCCCTTTTGATCCGAGTGAGATATGGATAAAAATTGCAGGTGGGATCATGATTTTGATTGGGAGCAAGTGGGATTTAGTTCCACACAGGGCTACACACTCAGACACATCTTTCTAAAGTCCTCCTCATCTCAGTGTGTCTCACCTTGCCCAGCAATAAAACTGTGATGAGAAATATAAGATACTTGATCTTGTAAGAAAAGCTTCCCCTCTCATTTCCTTGTCTGACATGTTTAATCCTGCTCCTCACTCTCTTGCTCATCTTTTACTTTGTCCCTTTCTTTCTCTTGTCTGTTGCCCATCTGGCTCAATCATTCTCTTCACAACGGTATCTGCCAAACATAACAACAAACAGACATAATCTGCCAGGTGTTTGTCAATTAATTTCTATCTAATGTTTTTAATTTTGTTTGATGATTCCCCAGTGTTTGCTAATCCAACTAATTTGGTATCATGAAGAGATCATTGGTATAAATTAAGAAGAGCAGTGGTCCTAGTACAGATCTCTGTGGTACTCCAATAATTACATCACTGCAGTTTGACTCTTATCTTATTTCCTTCCTCTATTTATTAAATAATTCTCAATACAAACACACATTCTCTTTGCCTGTAATCTGAGAATTAATATTTTATATTGAACTTTATTAAATATCTTCTGAAAATGTAAATACACGGTATCATATCACCAAGCTTGGTTATGTAAGACCTACCTTCTCTAGATCCCTGTTGACTTGTATGTATGTATGTATGTGATCCTCTAGTTTAGTTTTTATAATTTGTCCTTCCATGTAATAAAAATCAGACTTTATTGGTCTATAATTGCTTGGTTCAGTTTTGTTATCCATCACGTGGATTGGCACTACATTTCCATTTCTCCAGTCCTTGGTTTTAGTGTCTGTTGGAAGAGTTGTGACAGTGGCTTCTGAATACATGTACTCTGACATAATATAATATGATTTAAGCATTAATATTATTAGCCATAAACACTGTCATGCACAAATCCTTAAATGAATAACAATAATAATAAAACAATGACAATCTGCAAGAGTTCAATTTTTAGATCCATTCATTGTGTTTTTTTGTTCTTACAGAACATGAGGATTTAAGCCTAACATTGAAGAAGATTCCTTAACGGAGCAAGGAATCTTTAAGAGACAGAACAAACTCCTCCAGATGTTCATCAAACACCACAGTCTGCAGACCTGCTGATCAAACCTCTCTGAGTAGACTGTGTGAAGGACTGTTTCCATTGTGCTCTAGTATATGTGAAAGGTAGAGACAGGTCTCTATCTTGCTCTGGATCTGGTCTGGTGTGTAATTGGATGAGTATAAATTTATTTCTTATTTATAGAATTAAAAAGGATTGTATCTTAAATATATAATTAGTTCTGTTGATTTGCTATGCACATTTTGTTTTCATAAAATTGGATAATGCATACATGCAAGTTTTTATTTTGTGCAGTTAATTCCTAGGAAGATGGCATGGTAACACACTGGTTAGTATTGCTGCCCAACAGCACTGGGACCCTGGATTCAGTTCTGGGATGCTACTGTATCTGCGTGAAGTTTTTATATTCTCTTCATGTTTACATGGGTTTCCTCCAGGTACTCCAGTTTTCTCCAATAGTCATGTTCGTAGATTAATGGGATTGTGGGAAAATTGACTCTGGTATGAGTGTGTGTCCTGTGATGGCCTGGAGTCCCGTCCTGATTGTACCCTGTCTTGTGCCCAAGGATTGCTGGTATAGGCTCTGGCTCCCTCATACAATTTCAGTAATAAGTCTCTTTCTATATGTAGAGTGGATAAGTGTGTATGAACAGTTTGTCTGTATGAAGGCATCACTGCAGGGATGTGGATTTGGACTGACTGTGTATACTGACTGCGTAAACTGGGTTCACTCTGGGTTCAGCTGGTACTAGTGGGTTCAACATGTTTTTCCAGTAGAAAGGTACTGCTGGTTGTTCTGTATGTCCATGTTGCACCTGAACCAGACATAGCGCAGAAAAGGAATGCACAAACACTTGCAAAAGCTTAAATATATAAAACAATCACAGATAGCTGTGTTACAAAAGAACATGCGTATTTTAATCATAATTTAATCAAAAGGTGTTAAACAAAAACATATTTTAGAATTTGTGTAGTTGCTAGCATTGAACTGTGTGTAAGATGCAGATGAATAGAATCAATAGGCAAACATACAGTAGCTGATGTTGTTCCATGGAGCCAGCATCTTAAGATGTTCATATTTAGAAGCAATTTGTTTAAATAACAAATTAGCCTGTGGATACTGATGTGCCAGAGAGGTGGAAAAGCTGTGTGGCTATGCCATCACTTTAAAATGTATCCTCAGTGAGTAACTGCTGCTAACTCATAGTGGGTTTCTAACACTGTGTATAGTTACACAGTATCTTTAGTTCCATCCATTTTCTAATCTCCAGTACAGAGGAGCTGGAGCCTATCCCAGCAAGCAACAGGCACAAGGCAGAATCCACCCTGGACATAACACCAGTCCAACACAGGGAAGACACTTTATTTATCCAGAAGCCTATTAACCTGCCAGTATGTTTGGACTGCAAGAGGAAATCAGATCACCTGAGGAAACCCATGATTTGCATAATTTAATTTTGTAAACCTCTGAGACATCTGGTGCTCCTGTTGTATTTCTGAAAAAATATACAAAAAGCATGCTAACCAGTGTGACAACCCTATTCTTAAGGTCATACAATTATATTTTAAAAAACAGTAACATTGTTCAACATTGTTACTAATGATTGTTTAGTTAGAAAAATATTTTAATTCTATTTTACCCTATTATATTTACCCTCATTTTTCATTATTTTTAAATTTTGTATTTTACTTATTTTCAGATAGTCAGATTTAATGTATATTTGAACAAAGTCTTGTAAATTAATATTTTTTCAAGATGTGGAAGAAGGGCAACAATTTATTACAGTGAAATTGTTAATATCAATAATTGATTACTAACAGTTTATGCTAACACCTGCCTTTCTTATTTAGATGTATATGAAATATTGAACTAAGTGTGACATAACATTAAAAAAATACAATCAAGAATCGCTTGGGATATTTGTATAAATGAAACTTTTCTAAAATGTATTAAAATATTAAAATCGATTAAAATGTATAATTTTGCCATGTGTAATGTCACGAGGAAGCACAATAAACACCTGCTTTGTTTAACGATGTTTCAAAAATAAAACTAAGTGGTGAGAAAGCTATTTTTAATGCTAATTAAAAATCTTGAAGTTAAAAGAAATGATATGCGTTGCTTGATTAATTTTACGCAGAAACGCTCGGTGCTGTAAGCGATCCAGGCTGCAGATGGCTCATTCTGTATTGCTGAGCTCCACACCTCCTTCCTCTCTCGGTGCCGCCTCTTCTCTAACGGAGCGCTATTTTCTCATCGACCTGCTGATCTGCTTCACACCTCAGGAAGACAGGAGAATGTGATTTTTCCCGTATAAAACTCATGTTATGTTTACAAAATTAAGGTGTTTAAAACGTTTAAAAATTAAAAAGAACTTACAGCATACACAAAGATTCTAAGCTGATCACGAAGAAGAAAAATCACCCATCATAAATAGGCATTTTAATAAGAAAGCAAAAGTTCTGAAAACGTGAGAAAACAAATGACCCTGAAAAAAATACAAGATATTTGAAATTATTCTTTATTATGAATAATAAATTAATATTGTTAATAATGATCAGATACATTATTATAGTTCAGTTTCAGCGGTCTTTTAAATACCACATTGTTATTTTCGATTGTATAGTTTCATTTTAATGCTTGTTGTTAAGGCTTGTTTTAAATTGCCCCACTGTAAGAATTAATATTTTGAATTGAACCGAATTAAACCAGTTTAACTGTTTTTTTTCTCCCACTGTTGACAGCATTCACCTTTACTCATTCATGTTTCTATTGATTTAATTTAACATTGAATACTTTGTGATATAAAACAATAAAAAGTCAGTATAATGTACATAATATTTAGGATTTTATTTTTTAAAAAG
Organism: Lepisosteus oculatus; assembly: GCF_040954835.1. Taxonomy (NCBI): domain Eukaryota; kingdom Metazoa; phylum Chordata; class Actinopteri; order Semionotiformes; family Lepisosteidae; genus Lepisosteus; species Lepisosteus oculatus. The sequence goes on from NC_090713.1 coordinate 12,677,062, forward strand.
GAGTTTGTTAAAAGAAAAACTTGTACCATAAGCAAGAATAAAACACAGACCTCTGGTGGGAGAGGAGCTCTCCAAACCCATTGGTCCAACACACCACTCGGAAAGACAGCTGAAACAGACAGGTCAGAATGTTTCCAAAGTAATCACAAGTCAATGAGTCGATGCAGATGTTTACAAAGAAAGTGGAATACGGTAATACTACCAGCTATATAAATATATTGCATTTAGATCCTTAAATTAATATTGTTTTAATGTCTTTAGTTATGCGATTTCATTTTATTATTTTATTAAGCAGACTCTAAAAAGTCCATGTTGAAATAACGACAGCAAGTATTCATAGAACAGGTTAAAACATTATAGCTTTTTATAAACTATATAAACTTAATATACTGTAGTCAGAATGAGCATGTCAGAACCTTTCCAAAATAACCACAGTAAGTGACCGAATTAACGAGTTTGATGCATAAAATGTTGATGAAGAAAGTGCAATACTGTTGTAAATTTCTTTAATTTAAGCTACCGCTATCAGTCAAATACAGTATACAGATGCAGCCATTCAAAGTGCGCGGCACAAACACGTACCGCGGGCATTTGGCTACGTCATCGCACGTCCAAACGCATCATACCACCGTACGTGATTGGTTGACCGACAGGGGCACTCGTGGTGCGTTGGTCGGTAATAGAAAGATTTAAATGTCTTTACTGTGCCCATTTTAGTATTGAATATTCATATGGAATTTTACCACTGAAGGGAAAATCTTAGTAGCTGAGCATAAAAAGAATAGGAGCATAAAGCGTGTGAAGGCCATAAACGATATTAATTTTGGAACATAAACATACAGTATATGGTTTGTCTCGGTACTTTAAAGAACAAATACACAACAGTATTCCATTTCTCCCTAAACAATTTATGCATCGAAGTCTTTAACGTGAAATAACATGTATAAAAAGTGGTAGTTTTAAGCTTTTCTGCGAATACGCTTGATACCGGAGTAAACAAGCATACTTTTAGAATTTGATTAATAGGGAATATAATATGGAATCGCGTATCTAAAGAAATTAATAACGATATAATTATATTCATATACTGCAACACAATAGTATATGCTGTACAATGTCTATTGATACTGTTTGTGTAGGGCTGTTTCACCCCACCTCATGTGAGTTGTGGGGTGGTTTAAGTGCTGGACCTGTAAGCAATAGGTCAGCTGGTGCCATGACTTTTCTTTTAACAAACATTTCTTTGAAAAAATAAAATAGCAATATTATGGACAATTAATGGACAATTTATATTTCTAAATATCACAACATGTTCGAATCGAAGTCATTTTTTAATAACAATGAATAGTCACCTTCTTTCCTTCTGACAACGGTTCCTGCTTCTGCTTCCTGCTTCTATCGTGACCGGGGTAAAGTTAGCTTGAAGTTCGAAAATGATTTTGGCACACCTGTAGCGTTTTCACGAAACCTCTTAGAGTTAGAAAAACACTCCTTGAGCCCCTTGCTTCAGAGGAGAGGTCTCTAGCTGGTGTTGGGGGGAAGTGTCTGTACAGACTAGTCGTAACATCTAGACACCAGGCCCAGCTGTCCGCGCTCCCTGACACTCCCTGGAGGGCTCATCTGGGAGTGCCGGATGACGTCCGGCCTGCCTGGGGTAGCCTCTACAGATTTCTCCTCAACAAGAGGGCTGGTGATCTACAATGGAGGGTCTTGCACTCCATCCTGGGGATCAACTCATTTGTGTCAGTTCTGGACCCCGGCCCCCGCCTGTCGCCCATGTTTGCCGTACTGATCCGGCTTTTCACCAACCTTGGCCTGGCCTTCAACGACGTTATTTTCGTGTCTGGGGTGGGTCGTACAAAAAATATCGTTAGAATTTTTGTTTTATAAATCTCATAATGACCTCAGAACGTTTGAAAAGCTTTGGTGTTTTGGAAATGTCCTGTGCAGGATTATAAATAATGAAAGAGTATTATTCCAATTATGATTTTATTTTCTTAATTCTTAAAATGGGGTTTTAAGACTCTTGATTAATACTTTTGTTTCTTTTTTCTGTCAATAAAGTTTGATTGAACTCTCTCCCTCCTCTCTTTTCCTCTCTATTCTTCCTCTCTCTCACTCTTCCTCTCCTCTCTCTTTTCCACTCCATTCTTACGTAGTGTGGTGCAGGTTCTTGTCCCATCCTGCTCTTGGTCCAGGTTGGACCGATTCTGAGTCTTGTTAGCTGGTATGGATGGGTTTGGGGGTGTTGATACCAGAGTGGTCCAGGAGGGGGGTGCAGGTTTCTCAGGGGCATTCTTGTTTTTCTATGAGTTCAGGTTGATTCTGTTGGTTCTGAGTGTCTTGGTTACATCCGTTTGTGTGTACATCTGTTTGTGTGATCCACAACTCAAAGCAAGGTTGTATAAGGTTAGGGGAGCTGTCTGGTGTGTAAAACACCTGGTTGCAGCACTGTGGCTGTTGTGCTTGAAGAGCTATTGACTCGTGAATAGCACCCCCCTATCCCCATGTACCGCCTGTCTAATGGTGCCATATTGAAAAAATCATAAAAAATAAAGAAAGGGGCCACAGCCACAGCAAGGTTGTATAAGGTTAGGGGGGCTGTCTGGTGTGTAAAACACTTGGTTTCAGCACTGTGGCTGTTGTGCTTAAAAAGCTATTGAGTCATGAAGAAGACCCACCTATCCCAGTGTATTGCATGTCTAATGGTGCCGTATTGAAAAAATCATTAAAAAATAAAAGAGGTTTCACAATCCAAAGCAAGGCTTGGAAAGGTCAGAGGACCTGCTTAGTGTGCAAAACACTTACTTGCAGCATTGTGGGTGCTGTGGTTTAAATGCTATTGGTTTGTGAACAGAATACCCCTATCCCAGTGCATTGTGCCAAAAGCACGAGAAAAAGAGATTCAGACACAAAGCTGTGTCAGTGTTCTGTGTAAAAAGTTGGTTTGAACATCATGGGAGCTGTTTTTAATAAGCTGCTGAGTAAAGAATATTTGAATCTTCCTGCTGTCAGTAGTATTGTCAATATAGTTGACCCTTACCTGAATGAAAACAGGACGTAAGGGAAGGGTTTCAGAAATCAAACAAAGCTTTATTCCTGTGCTTACAGTCTGGGTAATTAGAGACTGCGCTGTTCTGCTTCCTATGGTCATATATGGGTTTTTCGCACGAAGCCATATTGAACAGTATTTCTCACGTTGTGAACATGTGTACACAGCAGTCCCCCGGGTTCCAGTTAGTGCGTAATTATGCATTGACGAAAAACCGGAGGTTTAAAAAAAGATAATTATCTCACTGATAGTTTGATGTAGAGGCTGTGGAAATATCTTGGTCTTTAAAATGCATTTGGTTTGAAGGCGTTCTGTGCTTCCATTGCGAAGATATGGACAAAAGAATATTCGTGCTTGGTCAAAAAAAAGTCATAAAAACAAAAAAGTGAAGGCTCAGAAAGCATTCACAATGTATTTTATAGACAAAGCAAGTGTTCTCGCAACTCTAAGAGGTTTCGTGAAAACGCTACAGGCGTGCTAAAATCGTTTTTGAACTTCAAGCTAACTTTACCCCAGTGCCGCCCGTTCCCTCTGTGACTTCACTCTGTTTCCGTGTTCAACACCATGAGCAACATGACTCACCTTCCAGGGGGAAACGCTCGGAGACAGTTGTTCGCATTGAAGTCGCCTCTCTGAGCAGCCCGCTCCAGTCCAGGAGCGCTGTGCCCGTGGCTGAGCCAATCGCCCAGGCTCATGCGCGCTCTTGGTCACAGAGGGGCTGTGATTTTCTCGAGGAGGCAGAACGCATTTTGTGGTCTCTGACCCGAGTAATAGCGGCTGGGATTTATCTCTGGGAACGTGTGAAACTGGTCCTCGTCATCATTGGCGTCCTGCCTGAGGCTGCTCCTTCCTTGCTAGTATGAAACAGACTCGTCCATCCAACTGCCTGACACCACACGCAGGTTTCTGTCCTGCGAGAGACGACCTGAGCCAGCGGGACTTTCCGAACCAGCCGAACTCACAGCCTGACTGATGTACCATCGATTGCCTTTACTTAAAGATCCCATTGAATATCCGTCATTTAGTGGTTTCTGTGAAGTTTATTATTAAAGTAACTGTGAAATTGTTCTTTTTTTATCAAAGTCAATAATTGTCAATACCAAAAAATTCCCAGCACAGATCCCAGGGAAATTCTGTGTCTCCTGGTTTCTCTTCAGTCTGAATCGCCGTTTGAGATTTCTAACAGGCATCATCCCTGTACAAGCTCTGTGTTTTGGAACTTTAATTACAGGCCCGCTGATGCCCAATTCTCTGTCAGTTATGTTTTATTCAAATGGATTGAATTCCACCTATTTCAGTACACTATAAACTGATTCTGTTCAGCAAGACACCTTTATTTACACCATTTCTCCTCAAAAGGCCAACAGCTCCATGAGCTCTTAAAGCAGGGGCCTCACACTCAGTTCCTGAAGGGCACAGTTTCTTCTGGATTTTATTCCAACCTAAATAGTTGACTAAGACATATTTCTGTTATTTTATGAGGCATCAACAGGAGTTTTCTGACAGTCACATCCTAGAAGGGACAGTCACCACCTGAATGCCTCAATGTCTGAAATTATATCACAGGTGGTGCAATTTATAGTGCAATTGAGGTGTCACTGAGCGCTGGTTTTAGAGGCTGTGCTACAAGAAACGAGGGTGGAGAAAGGTGAATGGGAATTCCATGAACTGCTCAAAGAACGACTCCACAAAACATGGCAATAAAATGCTAAAGGACATATTTCCAACTCCACAATGAAACTGTTCTTATTTAAGCTCAGGGTTGTGGTGTGTGAGAGCCTTCAGCGACCCTGGGGTGTTGTGTGCCCAGGTCAGAGTTACAGAATGGGATCACTCTTTGGTGGGTGTGTCAAATTGCAATGAATGGTGGACTGGTCTAACACATGTGAAATGTAATTGAAAGTCTGGTGTGCCTTCTCTTTTGTCGAGTCTGTCAGACCACACTTTACCAGTGTTAAACAACTGTGATTGATACAATGACATTCAAACCCACTGTGTTTGGTCTCCAGAACACGATATACATCAGGACACGTCATTCCTCACGCATTTTAACACAGACGATTGAAGATGTTGGGGATAACACTTGAAAACTGACGTATTTTACAGCTTCTTGGTTTTTCAAATCTGATCGTTTAGCTATGGCCCCTAGTTGCACGCCTTACTTCAGAAGTATTCGTGTAGATCAGACTAAAGGACAATCCTACTGAGGGAGTAAGCGGGACTCTTTTGAATCCAGGGGCAGGCCAAGACAGCGAGAGGAAGAGAGGAATGAAATGCGTCACCCGCGCCAGTGGGAGCACATTCTACAAGCTTTCGTTTTCTCGGAAAACTCAAAGATACACAGTAATTATGGAGAGAAAGGGGAATTACACCCGGGAGAGTAGGAAACACAGAATACCTTCAGTAACAAAGTCCTCAACACTTGTGTTCGATTACATCAATATTTATTTGAGATTTCAACTTTCCAAGTGCTAGAAACGGAGTAAATGTATACAACAAACCTTCTTCATCACCACCTGAAACAGAATCATAGTACAGTAAGTGATCCCAAATCCCTCCGGAAAAAATATCAGAAGAATATGTCTTTTCAACTACAAATGCCCACAAAATTCCTCCATAAAGAAAAAGAAACTAAAAAGCAGTGAGCTTCCCGTTAATAAAAAATACTAAAGATTGTACAAATAATCTACGAAGAACATACGAAAAAGACAGTCAATTTCAAATGAATTGAACTGAAAAACAATGATCGCTGCTCGGGTCCTCGGTTCGAGAGTGAATCGAGTGCTGTGGTTTTTAAATTTTTCGGAAAGCGAGTGCAAATACTCAATTAGCGAGAAGTGCAGGCAGAAGTAGCCGCCCGTTCCCTCTGTGACTTCACTCTGTTCCCATGTTCAAAACTTTGAGCAACATGACTCACTTTCCAGGGGGAACCGCCTCGCAGACAGTCGTTCACATTGAAGGCGCCTCTCTGAGCAGCGCGCTCCACTCCAGGGGCGCCGTGCCCGCGGCTGAGCCAATTGCCCACGATTATGCGCGCTCTTGGTCACAGAGGGGCTGTGATTTTCTCAGGGAGGCGGAACGCGTTTTGTGGTCTCTGATCCGAGTGATAGCGGCTCGGATTCATCTCTGGCAACGTGTGAAACCGGTCCTCATCATCATTGGTGTCCTGCCTGCGGCTGCTCCTCCCTTGCCAGTATGAAACGGAGTCATCCATCCAGCTGCATGACACCACACGTAGGGTTCTGTCCTGCGAGAGACGGCCTGAGCCAGGGGGACTTTCCGAACCGGCCGAACTCACAGCGTGACTGATCTACCATCGATTGCCTTTACTTATACATCCCATTGAATATCCGTCATTTAGTGGTTTCTGTGATGTTTATTATTAAAGTAACTGTGAAATTGTTATTTTTTTATCAAAGTCAATAATTGTCAATACCAAAAAATTCCCAGCACAGATCCCAGGGAAATTCTGTGTCTCCTGGTTTCTCTTCAGTCTGAATCACTGTTTGAGATTTCTAACGGGCATCATCCCTGTACAAGCTCTGAGTTTCGGAACTTTAATTACAAGCCCGCTGATGCCCAATTCTCTGTCAGTTATGGTTTAATTCAAATGGATTGAATTCCACGTATTTCAGTACACTATAAACTGATTCTGTTTAGTGAGACACCTTTATTTACACTATTTCTCCTCAAAAGGCCAACAGCTCCATGAGCTCTTAAAGCAGGGGCCTCACACTCAGTTCCTGAAGGGCACAGTGTCTTCTGGATTTTATTCCAACCTAAATAGTTGACTAAGACATATTTCTGTTATTTTATGAGGCATCAACAAGAGTTTTCTAACAGTTACGTCCTAGAAGGGACAGTCAGCACCCGAATGCCTCAATATCTGAAATTATATCCCAGTTGGTGCAATTTATAGTGCAATTGAGGTGTCGCTGAGCGCTGGTTTTAGAGGCTGTGCTACAAGAAACGAGGGTGGAGAAAGGTGAATGGGAATTCCATGAACTGCTCAAAGAATGACTCCACCAAACATTGCAGTAAAATGCTAAAGGACATATTTCCAACTGCACAATGAAACCGTTCTTATTTAAGCTCAGGCTTATGGTGTGTGAGAGCCTTCAGCGACCCTGGGGTGTTGTGTGCCCAGGTTAGAGTTTCAGAATGGGATTGCTCTTCGGTGGGTGTGTGAAATCGCCTTCTCTTTTGTCGAGTCTGTCAGACCACGCTTTACCAGTGTTAAACAACTGTTGTGGATACAATGACATTCAAACCCACTGTGTTTGGGCTCCAGAACACGATATACATCAGGACAGGTCATTCCTCATGCATTTTAGCACAGTCGATTGAAGATGTTGGGGATAACACTTGAAAACTGACGTATTTTACAGCTTCTTGGTTTTTCAAATCTGATCGTTTAGCTATGGCCCCTAGTTGCACGCCTTAGTTCAGAAGTATTCGTGTAGAACAGAGACTAAAGGACAATCCTACTGAGGGAGTAAGCAGGACCCTTTTGAATCCAGGGGCAGGCCAAGACAGCGGGAGGAAGAGAGGAATGAAATGCGTCACCCGCGCCAGTGGGAGCACATTCTACAAGCTTTCGTTTTCTCGGAAAACACAAAGATATACAGTAATTATGGAGAGAAAGAGGAATTACACCCGAAGAGGAAACACACAATACCTGCAGTAATAAAATCCTCAACACTTGTGTTCAATTACATCAATATTTATTTGAGATTTCAACTTTCCAAGTGCGAGAAACGGAGTAAATGAACACAACAAATCTTCTTCATCACCACCTGAAACAGAATCATAGTACAGTAAGTGATCCCAAATCCTTCCGGAAAAAAAAAATCAGAAGAATATGTCTTTTCAACTACAAATGCGCAAAAAATTCCTCCATTAAGAAAAAAATAAATAAAAAACAATGAGCATCCCGTTAATAAAAAAATACTAAAGATTGTACCATTAATCTACGAAGAACATACGAAAAAGATACTAAATTCCAAACGAATTGAACTGAAAAACAATGATCGCTGCTCGGGTCCTTGGTTGAGAGCGAATCGAGTACGGTGGTTTCTAAACTTTTCCGAAAGCGAGTGCAAATACTCAATTAGCGAGAAGCGCAGACAGAAGTAGCCGCCCGTTCCCTCTGTGACTTTACTCTGTTTCCGTGTTCAACACTATGAGCAACGACTCACTTTCCAGGGGGAACCGCCTCGGAGACATTGGTGTCCTGACTCAAGCTGCTCCTTCCTTGCCAGTTTAAAACAGACTCGTCCATCCAGCTGCCCGACACCACGCAGGTTCTGTCCTGCGAGAAACGGCCTGAGCCAGGTGGACTTTCCGAACCTGCCGAGCTCACAGCCTGACTGATCTACCATCGATTGCCTTTAAATAAACGTTCCATTGAATATCCGTCATTTAGTGGTTTCTGTGAAGTTTATTATTAAAGTAACTGTGACATTTTCTTTTTTTGATATCACAGATTTTCAATACCAGAGATTCCCAGCGCAGATCCCAGGAAACTTCTGTGTCTCCTGCTTTCTCTTCAATCTTAATCACTGATTGAGATGTTTAAGGGGTATCACCCCAGTCCCCAGCTCTGAGTTTTAGAGGTTTTATTACTGGACCACTGAAGCCTCCTTCTCTGCCAGTTATGTTTTTATTAAAATGGGTCAAATTCCTTCTATTTTAGTACATTATAAACTGATCCTGTTTGTTTAGCGAGACATCTTTATTTACACCATTTCTCCTCAAAAGGCCAACAGCTCCCTGAGCTCTTAAAGCAGTGGCCCCACAGTGTCTCTGGAGCTAATGTAGTGTCAGAAAACAGACCAGAGTCCCCAATGAAGGGGCTGCAGCAATCTGCAGGAGAAACTAAGACTTAATTTTAACCTGTTAATGTTAATTTATTAAATGTTGATACAAGTGAAGTACAAGATATCTTTATTAATGGGTGGGGAAAAGGAAGATCTGCATAAACTCCTGGCCAGTAAAAATATGGTTGAGCCCAAGGAACATTTTTTGGTAGTGCCTGGCTCCCCACTACAGCACCCCAACAATGGTCCTGGTACCAGCAGTGCTCTCGATTTCTGTGGGATTATTTGCTATGTCTTTTTTCCTTCTTTTGTATATCTTTGTGATTGTGATATCCTCGGTACGTTTATAACCCTCACAATAAGACCTGCCATCTGTATCCAGGCAGACTGTTATATGTTTTACATGCACAGTTCTATGTATTATTAAATATATTTTGTGTATTTGAACCTGTGTGTGTGTATCACTGATTATTCTGATGATTGATTCCTAATAGCCAAAAGAACCACAATGTAATTTACTATTACAATTAATAAATTGTCCCAGTAAATTCACAAAACTCCTACATCTCTTAACATAGACGTCCTGTGTATCCTAAGATGATATGATATGAGTAACGGTTCATACTGTATATTCCTAGTGCTTTTTTCTCCAAGACCATTAAATTAATATTTCTTTATTATGTATGTAAGGTGTGCATAATATGTGAAAGAATAATTTTGTGAAGAAATGCATTTACCATAGAAATGTGTGTATTGTAGCACCACGCAGGGCGTTTTAGGCAGGCTGAGACCAGAGCCTGGGGGCGGGACTATGGGACTGTATATAGTGGGAAGGAGGCTGGAAGACAGTCTCTTCCCTTTGTGTGTGTGTGTTAGTGTAGCTACAGCGCTGTAACCCCTGTCCCTGTGTGTGTACCTTTCTCCGGTTCTGCTTGATAAATGTGTTGTTCAACCCCATTCCCAGAGTCCTATGCCTGCTCCTTTCTGTACCGAAGCCTGCGGTCGTTACAGTATGATTAAAGTGAATTATCACCAATCTGAACATGATTTGTTAAGTGTCTGAGCAAATGGATGCATTTGAATAAAGTGGTAAAAAGCAACAAAAAACAATTGCTTGTAAGAGAAAAAGGAAGGAGACATATTCTATAAGTGGCTCAAAATCACGATGTGTAGATATCTGTGACCTTCCATGCTTGTTGACACTTTGGAGAAGTATTACTGTGCTATCTCATGCTTTTGCAAAATAAATGTTTGCGAACAATAAAATAACACAGCTACATATCATTTCATAATATCACAAGTGTGTGAATGTAAGCATTCCAGAAGTCATAGAGACCTAGATTATCCATAATTCCAGTCTCTGCAACCCGACAACACTATGGAATACTAGTAGGGAGTACAGTAGATGCACACATCATGAAAAGTAACATCCCTGCTCCTCTATGTCATGGCCAGCAGTGTGTTAGTTGGTGCGCATGCACGAGTGTACTGTATGTGAAAATAATATTCATAATATTCAGGCTTGTTCCTAACCCTTGTCCGGTTTCAGCTCATTGTCCTTTTCTTTTTTCTTTCATACAGTAGTTTTCCCCTGGTGCCTCTGTGTTTACATTTCAATACCTTTTCTTCTATTTGTCCCTCAGATTGCCTTCCTGGTTTCTGAATTTGGCCTGTCATTGGACTTTGTCTGTGCGTTCAGTATAGTCTTCTGGTTATTACTTTAGTTCCTAGTCTGTTGGTACTTGTGCCTGCATAGGGTTGAAGAAAGATGTGAAGACGGGGGTTTGAATTTAATCCTTTCTGTAGGGGGTTTAGACTTCTAAGTCACAAGCTGGGGTTTATGGCAGGAAAGGGGGTTAACTGATAAGGATTGCAGATGCCAGCTAGGAACTCCCCTGGGTGTAATGTTAAACTGACCATTTGCCCAGAACATTGTAAACTGGCCAAATACCATGAACCCCCCTCTTTACCATCAGACCGAGTGACATCAGAAACGGAGAAGAAAACTGTATATAACCCAAAAGTTTGTAACAGTACGGGGAACAATACTTCGGTTTTGTTGTTTCTTGCGGGAAACAAGACTTCGGCTTTATTGTTCCTTGCATGCAATAAACTCATCTGTTTTACTTCATCTCGGGATCAAGAACCTTATTTCTTCTGTTACAACAAATTTGGCGTAGTGGGCGGATGCTCCAGAAGGCGCAGAACTTCCCATCGGCAGGAGAGACGGTCAGCGCGCACATAACTAAGAGGTAAGGACTCCTCTTTTATTTAAAAGTCCCGACTCTCTCTGACCGATTGGGAAATCTCTGCTCCCTGCGAGAATCGCCTGAGATGACGGAGTAAACGTGAGTTTCTGAATTCCTCTGGCCCGGGGAAGGCACCGGTGTATGTAATGGGTTGGTTGCTGTAAGCCCAGAATTTGGTCTGGCAGGGGTTCCGCGGTATTGTGTACAGGCGTTCGAAGCTGGTGTATGCCTTAATTGCGCGTGGAGTTTTGAACGGGTTTTGGACCCTTACCGTGAAGTTCAGGACTGGTGTGGGTCTTAATTGCACCCGGAGTTCTGAAGGTCAGAACTGGTTTGGGTCTTAATTGCACCCGGAGTTCTGAGGCTCAGAATCGGTGTGGGCCTTAATTGCGCCCGGGGTTCTAGAGCAAGTGGTGCATTAAATGCACGTAGTTCAGGACTGGTGTGGGTCTTAATTGCACCCGGAGTTCTGTGGCTCGGGATCGGTGTGGGCCTTAATTGAGCCCGGGGTTCTGGAGCTGAGTGGTGCATTAAATGCACGTATAATCCAGGATTGGTGTGGGCTTTAATTACGCCCGGGGTCCTGAGATTAGCTACGCCTTGATCGTGCACAGATTGGAGTGGCGTGGTTTCTGGCGTGGCGTGGTTTTTTTTTTTGTTTTAAAGGAAACAGGAGTAGAAGAGATATATGTATGTATGTTTTTGGTGTTTTCCTTGTTTGTGAAATACATATACACACGCACGACACTAACATAAACACACCTCATAATAAAAGAGCAAAGCATTAAGTAGCAGGATTTAAAGGACGTTGAGACCCGAGAATCGCCCTGATTGAGCTCAGTGCGTAAGTCCACCCCGGGGCAATAGCAGCGATGCTGGCGTTCTGGGGATGGTGAATTACTGATCAAGAAAGGGGGTTTTCGAGGTCTCGTTTCTTACCTGTGAACAGTGCGGTGTAAATCCTCTCTTAAGTCTCTGAGAGGTATTTAGATCCGGAGGTAACAGACGCCCTTGGCTGAATGAGTGCAGTAATGCACAGGTTTTTCCAAGTGAAAACATCCCCCTACTGAATGAGCTGTTACCTCACACACGACAAAAGTAAATCTTAAAGAGACCGAACATGTGCGCTAACTGATGGTTTGAGAAAGTGGTGGAAGGGTCCGTTTAAATATCGGAAAAGTGTAAGTTGACGGAAAAGAAGGAGAAAAATATGGAAAAAGCTGAGTTTGTCAGAGGGAATTTGGGGCGAAGACGCCTGTAAAGAAAGCATATATGAGTATTGATTGGCAAAAGCACAAGCATGTAGCTCCCACCCTGGTGCACGGCCGGCACCAGTGGTGGCAGATACATGAGAAAAAAAATTGGAATGTGATTTAAAAGTGTGTTTACGGGGAAAACAAAAACCCGGAAGAAAAGATACTTTACTCGCTACGAAAGAGTATAGAAAAAAAAGCTAAAAGAGGCAGTACAGGAGAATGAGAAACTAAAGAAGGAATTAACTCCTGGTCATGCTGCACTGGTTAATGTGCTACAGCCGGCGACTAAGTTATATCCTGCTCTCCCACAGGGGAACAAACAGGCAGGAAACGAAAATAATTGGGATCAATTCCCTCAGTGGCCATATGGAGAAGGGGGGTCTGATTGGGATAACACTTGGTATGAGTGTGATAAAGACGGATCAGGGTCTCCCCTGTTAGAGGGAGGGCGCCCACAGGTCTGTACTCTCACTCGAAGTGGGAAAGGACTTGATGTAGCAGGGGCTGGTGCCGTTGATGACAGCGCCACTCTAACTCCGTCTCGCACCCCGCCGAGGGGGTCCGTTCTCGCACCTACCTTCCCTGAACCCCCAATACGATCAAATCCAAAACCGGAGGATATTGACCGGTGGGCTAAAGAAGTACCGCACCCAAAATTAGGGATGCAGCGAACCTGGAGTGCGCTTCAGGAATTAAAAGATACTTATGGTATCTCCCCCCTGACTGCCTCTATGATCCTCAGAAGGACAGGGGAAAAGCGTGTCGGAGAACTTAAACAATTGTGTGAGGATAACGGCAGGGGAGGGCGATGGGAATGGGTTTGGCGATGGCTTAAACAAAATTATCCACCAAAGACAGATTGGAAAAAGATATCTGCGTGTCAGCAAAAAGAAAGCGAGGATGTGGCTGACTTCACTGACCGCTTCGTCACACTCTGGTTGGAATGCTCAGGACTGAGTGACGAAGATGATGTGAATAGCGACGCCTCTGCTGTGATTAAACAAATTTATTTGGGCGGTCTTAAGCCTGATATAGCCAAAGCCCTTCAGTTAAAAGAGCCCGAAATAGGACAAGATACGACTAAACAATTTGAGGAAATAGTTAAAATGGCCTGGATTCCGTCTCCAGATTACTGCTTCCATCAGATCATTACAGGAGATATCACACTGGGGCCCTGGGTTCAATTCCAGACCTGGGGTGCTATCTGTGTGGAGTTTGTATGTTTTTCCCAGGTTTGTCTGGTGTTCCAGTTTCCTCCAACAGTCCACAAACATGCTGGCAGGTTAAAAGACTTCTGGGAAAGCTGGCACTGGTATGAGTGTGTGCTCTTTGATAGACTGGCATCCTGTCCAGGGTTCAATCCTGCCTTGTGTCCAGTGCTTCCTGGGACAGGCTCTGAGTAACTGTGACCCTGAATTGGATAATTGTTTATTAAAAGTGATGTTGATGGTTTTCAAATGCTATACTGCCGTCTGTGAATTTCCTGAAAATATAAACTCATAATTGATTTATTCCAAGCTGAAAAGAGATGTGGTTTCACAGCCGAAATGTTGTATTTTTCCCTCCTCTCTTTTCAGCCTGGAATAAACCTATTTCTTGTTCCTTTGCAGTCTGCGCATGCTAACGTAGCTACCCACCTCATCCTATAAACTCATCCCTGTAATGTTAAATATAGTCAAATTTCAGGGCAAACGTAAGTCTAAATTTATTTGGGAGGGAATAAAACCTCAGGTAAAACCTACACCACTTGAACTCTCCCAAATCTACAGTCTTACTTCTGTGCAGCTCAGCTTAAAGCTTCAACAACCTGAGTGACAGCTCCCCAGCAAAATGATGAAGAGGGATTTGTCTCACTTAAAACTTATGTTTTACACCTAATATAACTCAAAGCATTTTCAAAATAAATAAATTCTGCAATTTAAATACAAAAATCACATACAGAAATGTATTATGAAAAAACAACTGAAGAAAAGAATAGTCGTTTTAAGTGGTCAAGAGAAATAGCATGGAACCCTGTCTTTACACCACATAAAATAGACGTTTTAGAAATGGTCATTGAGGGGCATAATCAAGGTCTGGAACAAGACAGAAATTCTGGAAGTACATTCATTCTTGCTGTCTTAATTCTTCCTAAGAATGAGACAGGCAGCAGTTTCCATCTATCGAAGTCTTGCTTCAGCTGGTTTTCTAGCACTTCTTAATTACATGTTAATATGTTTTCTAGGTTTGAGGGTATTTTAATTGCTTAACATATTATTTTATCCAAATTTAATTTCAAGTTGAATTTGTTTTTATCTTCAGGGATAGCATTGCTTCAGAATTTGCGATTTTAATTTGTATCCTGAAATGGTGCTGTAGTCTGTGATTACAGGAAGAACTGTTGAATTTCTGCTGTATATAATAACATCATCTAATAACAAGAGCCTGATTGTGTGTTCCTCCTGCTATATCACCTCCCTCTATATCCTTCTGTTATCTTATACTCTGAGAGAATAAATCAGTGGTGACAAGCATCTCCTCCTCTCATTCCCTGTATAAATACAAAAGTCTGTTATACCCTGTCAAATTATGTTTCGGGATCCAGACTTTTTTTCATTTCAGTTTTCAGTTTTTGTGTTTAAAGATACAGTTTAGTCTAGCCCAATAAGACCTCCAACAAAATAGTCAATTTCTCCCTGGAATGATGTCCTCTCAAACATTTTCTAATATCTCTGGAATTACATATGTAATTATTGTCACACCCTCTGCAGCCAGAGTCCCTAGTTTCCTGCTTTGCTGTCTTTCTGGTTTCCCTCTTTCCTTGGGCTAGATATTTCCGGGTTACTTATTCTGCCTCACTCGGCAGAGCAGAGGAGTTTTAATTGCTTTTTTGCACTGCCAGCTTATTAGCAGGGTGAGTTGTTGATAATAGATGACCCCTGGTTGCTAAGTAAACAATCCAGTTGCTGAGGGTTTTTTTCTCTCCTGAATCGTGATAACAGAGACAGTGACATCTCCTAGGGCTCTGAATTGTCAATAATGAATGAATGACAGCAGTTGGATCCAGACCCCCCTTTTTTCAGACTTTTCAGAAAAGTGGTCAGCCAAACAAATTTACTCTTTCGGTTTTCATTGACCCAGTGGTTTAGCAGGTACAGATGCAGCCATTCTAAAGGCACGGTAAAACCCTATACTGCAGCAAATAATCTGCGGCACGTGATTGGCTGGCCAAAATGACTGACAGGGGCACTCGTGGTGCATTGGTTGGTAGTGAAAAGATTTAATCATTTAATTTCTTTACTGTGCACATATTAATACACTTAATATTTAATATTTATATGGAATTTTACAACTAAAGGGAAATTTTAGTAGCCGAGCATAAAAAGAAGAGGAGCATAACGCTTCTGAGGGTCCTAAATGATATTAATTTAGGAACATAAACATTATGTAAACTGTACTGTATATGGCTTGTATTGGTAGTTTAAAGAAAAAATACACACCAGTATTCCGTTTCTCCCTAAACATTTTAAGCATCAAAGTCTTACATATGGTTATTTGTACGTGCTCCTTCTGACTGTATTACGTTTTTTTTGTAATGCATACGGCCACCAGTGAGTGTGTAAGAGCCGGCTTACCAGAGCGGTGACGTCACCACCCTCCCTTGTGAATAGCAGGGCCCACAGCCACAGGGCTGATGGGAGATTTTCCTTTGGCTCAAGCAGCTGGATCCCTGTTGAGCTACGCTGACGGCCCAGGTTTGAGTCCCCGACAGTGGGGGGCCGACCTAAGCGGCAACGGCAAAGGTGCCCGCCTGAACCCCGAAGTGTTACATTGGTGTCAGCAGTGGGATGGGATAGCCCTTCACCGGGGTCGGCGAGTTAAGCCGGGGAGAGTGTAATGCAGACAGAGCCACCAGTGAGTGTGTAAGAGCTGGCTTGCCAGAGTGGTGACGTCACCGCCCTTCCCTGCAATAGCAGGGCCCACAGCCGCGAGGCTGATGGGAGATCTTCCTTTAACTCAAGCAGTTGGGTCCCTGTTAAGCTACGCCGCCGGCCCGGGTTCGAGTCCATGACGGTGGGGGGGCTGACCAGAACCCTGGAGCATTACAATATACTTTGTGAAAAGTGATAGTTTTAACCTTTTCTGTGAATACGCTCGTTATCAGAGTAAACAATAGCATGCTTTTAGAATTTGATTAATAGGGAATATAATATGGAATCGCATATCTAAAGAAATGAATAACGATATAATTATATTCATGTACTGTAGCACAAACAGTAGTATAAGACTTTCTATTGATATGTGTACAGCTGTTTTACAGCTTGCTACATGACTGCATTTGTGGTGTGATGGCTTAAGTACTATAACTGACTATTAAGACTGAGGTTGGGTGTTCAAATCTAGCTGTTGCTAGGAGTTTTCTTTTAACAAATAAACATTTAGTTGAAAAATATTATGGACACTATATTGACATGTTTTATATTCCTAAATATAACAGCATGTTCGTACTGTATGTACACGGCGGTACCGCAGGGTGTAGGGCGCAAACCCACGTGAGCCCGAAAGCCCTACAGATGCAGCCATTCAAAATGCGCGGGCGATACCGCATTATTTTCCGGTACGCTGTACGCAGTCTACTGCAAGCTACCGGTAAATACCGCTAGTTACCGTAAATTCTCCTATAATACGACAAGCAAAATAATAGTATCCGGAATTTCCGCAAGGTGGAGCTAATAAAGCTCAACCTCTCATGTTTGAGCTGTGGCCATCGGTCTTTAACGAAGATATTACTAATAGTATTAATAATGAATGACCTTGGACAAGCTGTAAGTGTAAACTCAAAGTATTGCCCTGGTCAACATTCTTTTTTTCATTGACCGTCTTTGTAAAAGTAACACCACAGCATTTCGCAATCACGCATTTGTTTCCAATCATGCAAAGTACAGTGATTCACCATGCCTTTCACATGCTCATAAAAGAGATTGATTTAGGAACATAAACATATTACCGTATGCAAACTGTACTGTATACAGTATGTATATGTATATTTAATGTCTTAACTGTGCCCGTTTAAGTATTGAATATTCATATCTAATTTTACCACTGAAGGGAAATCTTAGTAGCTGAGCATAAAAAGAATAGGAGCATACTGTAACGCGTGTGAAGGCCATCAACGATATTAATTTTGGAACATAAACATACAGTATATAGCTGGTCTTGGTACTTTAAAGAAAAAAATACACACCAGTATTCCATTTCTCCCTAAACATTTTAAGCTTCGAAGTCTTTAACTAACGTGATACCGGAGTCAAGCATACTTTTAGAATTTGATTAAAAGGGAATATAATATGGAATCGCGTATCTAAAGAATTTAATAACGGTATGATTATATTCGTGTACTGCGACAGGGCTGTGTAAGGCTGTTTCGCCCCCCTGTTCATGTGAGTTCCCCTGTAGCCTACTGGTCTAGGTGCGTGACTAACAATGCACAGGTTGTGTGTTCGAATCTAGCTGGTGCTGGACTTTTCTTTTAACAAACATTTCTTCGAAAAAATAGAATAGCGATATTATGGACAATCAATTGACTTTTATATTTCAAAATATCGCAACATGATCGATTCTAAGTCATTTTTGATAACAATGAATAGTCACCTTCTTCCCTTCTGACAGCGGTTCCTGCTTCTATTGTGTGTGTGTGTGCAACAGAGTAAATTTTTATAGAGAAATGGAGGCTGGACAGTATGCGTTACAATATAAACATTTATATTGATTTAAATCGTGTTCTGATTTAAATCGCAAACGCGTGTTTAATTATGTGTTTTTTAATCATAATCAGGCTAATGCATTTCTACATTTTCTGTATGAACCAGCTTAGAGGTTCAAACAGAAAGACAGCTTGTGTTTAAATTGAGTGTAAGGTAATTTTACTTACACTCAATTCCCTTACACAAAGCAGAAGGGAAATCTTCTGCCCCTTATGCAAAACCCTTATGCAAAACCAAACCCTCCTCCCATCCCAGTTTACCCTCTTTATCATCCTCAAAATCTACCTCGATTTTCAACTTAAAGCATTACTGCTTACTGGGTTTTTGAGGGGGAGGTGTCTTTCGCTGAAAATCTCGCCTGCTTCCACTACTCAACCCCCTCTCTCCCAGAGTGCTGGCTGTGACGAATTAAACCGGTTTCACAGGCATTCAAAGTAGGAAGTACAGTGTTAAGTGGTAGCTGGGCTACTCCCTCAATAGAATCGCTTTAACATGCTAATGCGTTGGTTTAACAGTACGCTGGGCAAATGTTCCGAGGTCAAATTCTTCCAGCACGGGGGTACCTTTTAAGCGGAGACGACGGCACCGAAATTTTTTGGCGCGCCTTCTCTTTAAAGCCCTGGCCAAATATGAAGACAGTACGTACAGTTATAATTCAAACGGAATTAAAAACTACACATCCCAGTTACCATGGTGGTGCTTGTGATCATTGCGTTTAACCAACGAAACAGGGCGAAAAATCAGTCACATGACTTTGGGGCAGAGTTTCGAAAGTCCCTTAAATACATTGAGCACAGCTTTCTCACCACTTAAGATTGCTTTTGATACCATCCTTACACAAAGCAGAAGGGAAATCTTAGTGCCTGAGCATAAAAAGAATAGGAGCATACTGCAACGCGTGTGAAGTCCATAAACGATATTAATTTTGGAACTTAAACATACAGTATATGGCTGGTCTCGGTACTTTAAAGAAAACATACACACCAGTATTCCATTTCTCCCTAAACATTTTAAGCATCGAAGTCTTTAACTAACGCGATACCGGAGTCAACAAGCATACTTTTAGAATTTGATTAAAAGGGAATATAATATGGAATCGCATATCTCAAGAAATTAATAAAGATATAATTATATTCATGTTGCAAAAGAACTGCAACGGACATAAAAACTCCCTTGCTTTTAACAGAGCGTTCCATAATTTCTAACTACGAAAATGATTTAAACTGCGACACTTATCATTCAACCAGAGCTCGAAATATCACAAGGATCCTCTAGAGCACAGCAAAGACTGTATTAAAAGAGTCGCGTATCTCAAGAAATTAATAAGATATAATTATATTCGTGTAATTCGTATAATTATATAATCAGTTTCGATCAAGGTCTCTAAAAAAAACAAGAAAAAGAGGATTTTCGGAGGGCAATTACGCTGTATTTATATAGAATAAGTGATTTATGAGCAATTTAATTTCTTGTTCGTGTTCGTTAGATTTCTGAATTTCGGGAAGAATGTTTCTCTAATCCCAGAGTATCTGTCACAGTGCAGTAGGAAGTGCACCTCTGTCTCTATTTCTCCCCGCTGGCAGTGGGAGCACAGCATGTCCACTCTGGGCAGCCATGTCTGCCTGTGTCGCCCAGTTTCTATGGCCAGGCTGTGGTCACTGAGCCTGTACTTCGTCAGGGTCTGTTTCTGTTTGTTGTTTCTTATTTTGGTCAAATATTCAGCTAGTGTGTATTGTCTGTTTAGGGTTCTGTAGCATTCCAGTTTATGTTGTGTTTGTGTGTGTGTGTCCCAGTGTGTGAGATATTGCTGTTTGATCTGTGCTGTGATGTGGTTGAGTCTGGGTTGTGGTGCTCTAGCAGTGCTGTCCTGAGGCTGGTTAGTGTCGGTGTGGCTCGGGTCAGTGAGCCTCATGACCAGCTGGCTCGGGGGGCTCTGTTTTGGGCTCAGCTCTTGACTCAGCAGGGCTTTGTGGTGGTAGGAATTTTGGTCGCTGTTTTTTAGGTGTAGCCAATACTTTAATATTCTTTTCTGTATGTTTATCAATAGTGGGTACTGGCCTAATTCGGCCCTGCACCCGTTGTTAGTTGTTTTTCTCTGCACACGGAGGATGTTTCTACAGATCTCCATGTGCAGAGTTTCTGTGGAGTGTTTGTCCCATTGAGTGTAATCCTGGTCTGTGAGGGGACCCCACACTTCACTGCCGTATAGGGCAATGGGTTGGATTACACTTCCAAATATTTGGAGCCAGATTCTTGTTGGTGGGTTGATGTTGAAGAGCCTCCTTCTTATTGCGTAGAAAGCCCTCACTGCCTTCTCTCTCAGTGCCTTCACTGCCAGGTCAAAACTCCCAGAAGAGCTGATGGTGAGACCGAGATATGTGTAGCTGGATGTGTGCTCCAATGTGTTGTTGTTAAGTATGAATTTGTACCTGTTTCCCTAAGATCTGGCTTTCTTCTGGAAAACCATAACTCTGGTCTTGTCCAGATTGACTGTCAGTGCCCAGGTCTGACAGTACTGCTCCAGCAGTGCCAGGTTCTGCTGCAGCCCCTTTTCGCTCTCTCTCGCTCGCTCTCTCTGGCGCTCTCTCTCTCTCTCTCTCGGCTGGTGCGCGGGAGTGCTGGCTGGCTGGTTGTGCCGAAAAGAAATTATGCACCGTTTTTCACTCCACAAAGTCTGAGTCTCTGTGTCCGACCTCGCTGAACCCAAATTCACTACATTATTAATAATGTCTTCCGTGTCGCATTAACATTGGAATGTTCCTTTTTTACATGTTTAAAAGGGGGCGATACACAAGTGTCTCCTCTTTAACTCTTCTGTTTACAGAGAAATTTCACCAGAGCCTCACAACATTGTCCAATAATACTCTTCTTGTGTCTAATTTTTAGTTTAGCAGGATTGAAGCTACAGTATATGAATATAATTATATTGTTGTTAATTTCTTTAGATTCCATAATATATTCCCTATTAATCAAATTCTAAAAATGTCAATATAGTGTCCAGAATATTTGCTATTTTAGGTTTTCAATGAAGCCTTTCAATGGCTTGAGGCGCCTGTTAAATTGCCCCACTGGATACATTGTTTGTAAAGAAACCGGTTTTACAACTCTTTTCCTCCCCCTCTTCATTTTCAAAGTAGAATAGGCGAACCTTCCAATGAAAGACATCCCCCCTCTCACCACGGACAGACTGACAAATGTTTTATTAGAAAAAGAGATTCACAACACAAAGCTGTGTCGGTCGTCTGTGTAAAAAAATCAGTTTGAACATCATGGGTGTTTTTAATAAGCTGAAGCAACTCTGTGACAAAATATACACTTAGCTCAACCAGACAGTTCATCCTGCTACCAACATTGAATAAAATAATCTTTAGACTTCTAGGTTTATGTCTTTATTTAGGAGTTTTATTAGTGACGAGCGCTTAACTTTCTTGGAAAAATGTATTTTATGTGTGGCAAAAAACGGACTTACCTTAACAAAATATATTTACAAATCTTTTCACCTGCTCCATTTCTAAAACTTTTTGCTCATGTGCATTTTTGTATTTTTTTACACCTCTAGCACTTTAACATCCTTAATATTAAGGATTTAATTTAATTAAAACTATCACTTTTCACACAAAGTATATAAACATACAGTAATATGGTCAGAAGAAGCACATAAAAACGTTTCTGAAATAACCACATATTAGACTTTGATACTTAAAATGTTTAGGGAGAAATTTGTATTTTTTCTTTAAACTACCAATACCAGCCATATACAGTACAGTTTACATAATATGTTTATGTTCCTAAATTAATATAGTTTATGAGCATGTGAAAGGCATGGTGAATTGGAAATTCTCAAAACTTACTTTGTATGATTGGAAACGAATATGTGATCGGATCAAGGAAATGCTGTGGTGTTACTTTTGGTCAATGAAAAAATAAAGTCTTCTCGTTTACAAAGATGGTTACAAAAGAAGTGGCCTAGAGTAATACTTTGAGTTTACAGGTTGTCCAAGGTCATTCATTATTAATACTATTAGTAATATCTTAAATATTTATGCATAATTAAAATATTTATGATAAAGGTGGTAGATTGTGTACTTTTGTCCAACTGAGCAATCTTGGTTTTATAACATATACCAACTTTTTAATGTTTAATGATTAACATGCTGTAATACAGAGTTTAAAATTAAAAGTCTAAAGAGTACATAACATAAATTCTTAATTAAATAAAAATTGTCAGCAGTGATCGAGATTTGATCTCGATCAAATTTGATTTGAAACCAGGTGTTTTTTGGTGATAGCTCAAATGCTGTATATGAGAGGTTAAGGTTTATTAGCTCCAGCTGGCGGTTTTATAAGGTGGTTCCAGATACTTTTAACATAATCTAAACGCATGCGGTAAAATGCGGTATGACGAAAATGATGCGTTAAGAAGCATTTTGATACAACACGCCCACTGCGTTGTACCACAGCATACCCAGCTCGTTTTGAATTGCTGCATCTGTATGTATATGTTGTTGCTGATTTATAATTCTGTGGGTAATATTCTCCATGATATTTCATTCATAGAGTCCGTCTTCATTTGAACACAAGGTCTGTCCAGCTTTAACCAGTTTCTAGTGATTTATTTCATGGCTGCAGTATCTTTCTGCCTCTGAAGGCTGTTCATCTGGTGTTTGTCCCAGAAGAAAAATGACTCCTAAAGAGGATTTTTTATATTTCTTCAAGAATCTTTATTATTAATAAATAAGAATTTATTTTAATACCAAAAGGTGTTTATAATATGCCAGGTTTCCTCGCAATTCTTCCAACAGTTTGTGCTTCCACATTTATCATATTTTTCTTGTAATTGGTATTTCTTCCAATATTAAATGTGAACTTTTCACTCACATTCTCTCCCTGCATGTGAATTGGTGGATTTATGCAGATTTGAACGGTTTTAGATTCTTCAATTGCTGTGGATTTGCCAACCTCCTTTTCTCACCTGCGATTTACTCTTGTATTCCTCCCGTATTTTTATATTTTATATAAATCTGGAAGGATGTAGCTGTGGAAATAAGTTCGGTATGCAAAATGTACCAATTTGTTAATCTCTCATTTTAGAGTCTCGTTTACTTCTTTTCACATTTCCCCAGTGTTTTCTCCTCTCCTTTTGCTTAGACCTTGCCTGTTTGACCACGTCTTGGGCTGATCCCTGTGCTTTGAACCCTGCATGTTAAATGACTCTCCATCAGACTCTCCCTGGTGCTTTAATCAGTTCCACTCAGCTTAACCCCTGCCTTTTCGATCATGTCTCTAGTTTCACTTTCTTCTGGCTGCCCTGCTTGCTTCCAGCAGAACAAAGCAAAGCATTATGAAAATAAATTCTACAATTTAAATACAGTAATCACAAGAATTTGTATTGTGTAGAAAAGAAAGAAAGAAAGAGTCATTTTGAGGGGTTTATAGAAATAGTGTAGTGGAGCTAGTTTGGACATGGTGACGTCATCGCCCTCCCTGTGCGTAGCAGGGACCTCAGCCGCCTGGGATGAGGGAGGTCTCCTTTAGCTCATGTGGCTGGTTCCCTGTTGCATTATGCTGGAGACCCAGGTGTTGCAGGACGAACCAGCGGGGTGGAGCGCCAGAGGGCGCGAGCCCACGCAGAACCTTGACGGTCACAGTAGCATGGGACCCTGACTTTATACCACATAAAATAGACATTTTAGTAATGGTCACTGAGAGGCATAAGGAAGGTCTGGAACAAGACAGAAATCCTGGAAGTACCTTCATTCTTTCTGTCTTCATCCTTCTCAAGAATTAGACAGGCAGCAGTTTCCATCTATTGAAGTCTTGCTTGAGCTGATTTTCTAGCACCTCTTAATCACATTTTAATGTGTTTTCTAGGTTTCTGGGTATTGCAGTTGCTCAACATTTTATCTTATCCCAATCCTATTGTAAATTAAATTTATTTTTGACCTCCAGGGATATAGATTCCCCAATAAAATTGCTTCAGAATTAATCCCTATTCTGAAAAGTTGCTGTAGTCTGTGATTACATCTGTGAGAACAGAATTTCTGCTGTATATACTAACACCATCTTGATAAAGAGCCTGATTGTGTGTTCTCCTGCTATATCACCTCCCTCTGTATCCTTCTGTAGACGTACGCTCTGAGAGAATAAATCACTGGTGACAAGAATCTCCTTGTTTTGTTCCCTGTATGAATTAAAGGTGTCTGACAGAATACCATCAACCTGTTCCTGTGCATTTGGTTGCTTTTATATTGCATGTAGACAAACAATAAAACCATTATGAAAATCCTACAAGTTTCAAATACAAAAGACTGTAGTACCCTGTCAAATGCCTTATCTGGACCCAGAATGTATTCATTTCAGTTTTCATTATTTGTGTTTAAGGATACAGTTTAGTTTAGCATGATAAGACTACCAGCCAAATTGTCATTTTCCACCTAGAATGCTGTCCTCTCAAATATTTTATAATACCTCTAGAATTCAAAAAGTGATTATGTAGTAGAAGTATACAGTCTATAATAGAAGCCTGCGCTGGGTCAGCACGGACCTTACATCCCGGGCTGTCCTGATCCTACTATCCGGGACTCGGAGTACACTGATGAGATCATGGTCATGGCTGGGATGTCAGGCACTGTGAGAAACCCTAGAGGACTCTCAACTGTTGTCATCAACTGCTCACGGCCTGGCCTTGTGTCCTGCAGAATTGAGCGCAGGAGACCTCAAACTCGCCCTGGTCCTCTTTCTACTGATCACCTGTGGGGTTGACCTGTCCCCACTGCCTCCTTTCCTCCTCAGTCTGCTAGAGTAGTGGTGCTCTCTGTGTGTGTAGAGAGCAGGAGACACCCAGTCTGTCCTGGACTCCACTGTTTCTAACTCAGGGTCATGAGTGAGCCAGAGCCTATGCTAGCAAGCAATGGGCCCAACACAGGAGCCTGTACTGGTTGTCAGTCCATCAGGGGATCGACAGAGGAAACAAATGAGAACACAGAGAGAAGATACAAACTTCACACAAATATCTCCCCAGGTCCGGAGCTGAACCAGGGCCCTGGCACTGCGATACAGCCACGTTAACCACTATGTCCCCCTGCGTCTCCCCTCTTAAACAACCCAATAGCCACAATACTAGAATGGAGACAGAACTGGGCCACTTCTTATTCTTCACCAGCAGACTGTTCTGAGCCATTGTCCCCCAGTTACAACACCTGCTAGTCATGGACCCAGGCTGCTGGCACTGTGTGGACTGGATGTGAGCTACTTTGGGACTGTATTCCCTGCAGTGTACAGGCAGATATTCATGTCAGATTCTGTGTGCACTACATCACAGGGAATGCTGTTAATATAGGGTCATCTCCCTGATATGCTCCCTGTTTTCCCTGGCCTGCTGGGAACTGAAATAGTCTCATACTTTAGAGGAATGATCTCTGGCCACAGCTGAGGGGAAAGCTCTGTACAGGCTGTGCACCTTTCTCAGCTGCCATCTCTCCCTGACACTCCCTGGAAGCATGTGTGGGGATACTGCCTTCCTGGGAAAGCCTGTACAGCTTTCTCTCTGTGACACAGCAGAGAACAATTAATGCTCTACCGCTGGTCACCACTAGGGGGCAAAGATACCATCAATTACAGCCCTCTAACTTTCAGCTGTGCGTAATTTTTTTTTTCCATCTGAACCATTGACATCTCTAATTGAGAGCCCTGCATTAAAAGTTCAAGTGGCTGATTAAATTGTTCATCACAGAACCGCGTCGAAAGCTTAATAGGCAGAGGTGCACAACTTTTCTCTCTCTAACTTGAATTTTTGTTCTTATCTCGACAGACCTTTATCAATCATTCCTAAAATATTTAAACCAATATTTCACCCATGTATTAATTCAACACAGGCACTTTGTCTTCTTCGTAGATATCAGACAGTTAGCCGGTGGACCCCACACTCCCAAACACCCCGCATTGTCCAAAGCTGACAACTCACAGTGGGGAGTCTTGTGCACTACCATTGTTGTCAAGTAGTTTGTGTCTGTTTTAGATCCAGCAGAGTCTGTCTGTCCCTTCTGTAATTCTGTGTGAATTTATGTAAACAGTTTTAATATGGATTTTTTGTTGTTTTAGTACAGTATGTGAATATAATGTTAATGTAGACATGTTCAGGTGAAATGCAAGTTACATTGTAGTTCAACCAGGATAAATAAACATGTATTGTGCTCATTGAATTGGAGGGGCTCTGAGGCTATGTGACCCGAGAGAAAAAAGAGAGTGAGTATCTCGCCAGCACTGTGGAGAGATCCGGAGTATACGGATTGGCTAGTGAGCTCAGAGTGGGGTGAGTTTAAATGTAATGAACAAGTGGAGGAAAAGAGGAGAGATTATCGGGAAAAGAGAGAAAGAGAAGGGACTGGATTGGGATTGATAAAACGTCCGGAGAGGCTGAACATCATGCAAGGCATCCACTTTCATTCTCAAAACATTCAGGATCTGCGGAGAGCAGTGAAGAGGCAGCAAGTTTCTCGATCATCAGAGGCTGCGAGTAAAACTGATGATTAACAGCTGAGAACAGTGCACACAGGATACACATTATTCTCACTTGATTTATTGTAGTGAGGACTCAATCTATTTTCCTTTAGACAAGCGTACCAATGATTTTGTTTCTTTTGGTTTAAGAGACTCAGTGAATACCTTAAATTAAAATTTAAATTACAGAAAGTAAGGAGGTTATTTGTTGGTTGTAATAAACTGCACGGTAAAGTGAAAAACTGGGCACACAAACCTTGTGAAGTCATCTTGTGATCACTGTTAGAATTACAGTTGAAATTCCTGAAAAGCTTAATATCTTCACAGATTGATTCATGGCTGTTTCAGGAGGAGCCACTGCCAAATTAAAAGTTTATTTTTTTGTGCAATTGACTGAAGTGGGCCACAACATCGGTCAAATTAAGAACTTAGGTCATCCTATATCATATATACAGAATGAATTTAATGTTATACTTCTGGTTATAGTTACACTTCTTTGCAGAGAAACAGGTTCACTTTCACTGCTTCAATACCTGCTCCCATGATGAGTCTCTTCTCTAACCTTAGTTTGGCCTTCAGCAGCCCTGCTGTTGTGTTCAATGTGAGTTATGTCAGGAAGAAGTCACGAGGGAGGGAGTGAGAGTTTGAGGGGTTGGTGAAGAGCAGGATCTCACTAGAATTCCTCTAGTAAAACTGTGGAGATACTGTAATTGTTTGGGGTGCTATACTGTAAGGGTTCCAGTGAATACAAGCTATATTTTAGTTCAACCAGGTTAAATAAAAATGTACTGTGCTCATTGAACTTGAGGGGGTCCGAGGCTACGTGTCCCTAGAGTAAAAAGCTGGAGAGCGAGAATCACGACAGCACTATAGAGAGATCCAGAGTGTACGGATCAACTAGTGAGCTTGGAGGTGTGGGTGAGTTTAATTTCAATAGACAGGGGGGAAAAGGGAGAGATTATCAGGAAAAAAGAGGAACAGAAGGGACTGGATTAGGATTGGTAAAATGTCTGGAGAGGATGAACATAGTGCAAGGCACCCACATTCATTCTCAAAGAAAAAACACTCAGGATGTGCGGTTGTGTTCCGGCTGCTGTTGTGTTCAGGGTGAGTTATGTTAGTAAGAAGAGAATTGTACCCAGTGCACTTTCTGCTGGGCCAGACCCAAGTCCTCTTCTACAAGAGCAGGATAAACACAGTCTCAGGTGGAGGGTCTGTAGAGTGTTTGAGGGGTTGGTGAAGATCGGGATCTCTCTTAAATTCCTCTAGTAGGCTGGGCAAACATTTAAAGTGAAAATTCTTCCACAAGGAGGGTACCTTTAAAGCGGAGATGGCTCCAAATATTTTTGGTGCTCCCTCTATTTAAAGCCCTGGCCAAATACGAAGCCAGTACATAGAGTTAAAATTCAAACTGAACTAAGAACTACACATCCCATTTAAAATGGTGGCGCTTGTGATCTTTGAGTTTAGTCAATGAAACAGAGAGAAAAATCAGTCACATGACTTTGGGCCTGAGTTTGGGCAGCTTAACCTATCAGCAAAAAAGTGAAATTTACACAAAATGGTACCTCAAACTGTCAGTTACATGACTCTGTATGTCACTTAAGCCATTCCTAGTTGGATTTGTAGTTATGAAGGCAGGAAGAGGACCCACCTTCCCTCTGGCTGCCTGACTTGTTGCCATCTTTTACCATTCTGTGTCTGAATCGCAGTGGGCGAGAGAGAGTAAGGAGAAACACAGACAGAAAAAAAAGTGAATCCCAGTTACAATACAAATACATATTTGTGGTAAAGGGGAGTAAAACATCAGTATTTACTGTTAGCAATTAGATAAGATTTATAGTTTAAATTTGAGCCTAAATATAAAGTTAAAATCTCAACATACAGAGTAATGTTGGAAATGCACAATTTTTCTGGAGCAGAAATACAGATGCAGCCATTCAAAACAAGCAGGCGATACCGCATTATTTTGCGGTGCGCTTGACGCGGTATACCGCAAGTTATGGTATTAATACCGTATATTCTCGCATAGATCCACATGATACCGCATGATAACGCAGGTAAAATAATACTATCCGGAATTTCCGCAAGGTGGAGCTAATAAAGGTCAACCTCTCATGTTTGAGCTGTCGCCATCAAAGTCTTTACCGAAGATATTACTAATAGTATTTATAATGAATGACCTTGGACAAGCTGTAAACTCAAAGTATTGCCCTGGTCCACATTCTTTTTTTCATTGACCGTCTTTGTAAAAGTAACACCACAGCATTTCGTTGATTCAATCACGCATTTGTTTCCAATCATGCAAAGTACAGTTGTCACAATCTCCTCCTTGCAGAGTTTAGAGGCGTAGATAGAAGATTACAATAACGATGGCACAGCCACAATTGCAAAGATGTGGAATGGTGTTTTTTATGAGGAACTATGTTCCCAAAGTCCACACCCCAAAAAACTAAGTGAAAATCACAAACTAACCAAAAAAAACAAAAACAACACAAAGCTATAATACGAAATAGATACATTAATTACTGTACAAAAAAAACACTAGATTGTTGCAGGCAGCTCCAATTCTACCCCACAATCCACCTTCTCCTAACTCCCCCTTCCTAACTTCAAGAGCTCCTTTTCTAGGTTAAACTCCTCCCCCTAGAATATTCCACTATAAAGCACAAAAAATAATTTGACAAAATAATAATCAGAATTCTGATGTACACATTTCTACATTAAATATACAAATAAACAATGAACATATTATTACCAAAAATACAATATCATACTCCATTTCGTACATAACTGTTATTTTAGAAAATACTACCCCCTTTTAATGGTACCTTCATACAAATCAATCCACGCATGTGCAATCCTGAAACAGGCACTACTAAGCCAGTCCCTGTTGCCATGCCAAAATTGGGGTCCTACGGGTTTGCGGGAGAAACCATTATACCGGTGAGAAATCCAAACAGCTTATTTATTAGAGATGCGTGAGTTGATTACCAATTCAGTTAATTTCACTTCTAAAACAAGTGTTTGGTTTGAGTTAATGATTAATTTTCATAATACAGGAACAAGCTTACTTTACTCTGCGTGTGCACCCACAGAGCAAGCAAAGCTATCCCCTAATTCCAGACTAGTTTGTTTTTGTAGGAAACCAGTGTTATCGCCTTTGTTTTGATAGTGGAATGTTTGCATATGTGTGTGTGTATGTGTTCATGTGGCTACCTCTCGAGTGCCAGGCGATCTGGAAACGGAGTTTCCAGTCACAACAGTAATTTTTGAGAATCTCTGATTCACCATGCCTTTCACATGCTCATAAAAGATGTTTTACTGCTTAACATTATGATTTTTATTATTTTATTTTATGTTTTGTTATGCTTAAAACCCTGGTTGATGCTTTTTTCTTCAAATGGGAATGTTGTTTTTCTCAACATATCTACAAACAACAGTAACAAAATCTCCAGTTCACTTACTGAAGTGTTGGTAATTTACATTGGGATTAATAAACCTTTTGAAGAAAACAACATATAACCCCATAACTAACTAAACATAAATATAAGAAGATGACATATAATAAATGTGAAGCAATTTTTATTTTGGTTAAAAGTCAAAGTCTTTCTTTCTGTTCCCCTTTTCATTGTAGCTCCACGTGTCTCACTGTTTCCCAACTGTCTCTCTTCCTGACAGTTTTCTTCTCATCTTTCTTCTTCCTTCTGGACCCCAAACTTGAAACAGCTGTTGTCTTCATCATCTTCATCCATGGACACTCTGAGATGGATAATGCCATAATGTTTTATATTACTGCTGAGCTGGGTGTTGTAGTGAAGACTTGGAAAGAAGGATGTGGATGAGCTGTGCAGATGTTCAGCTGTGCTCCTGTCTTTTTGTCTGCAGGATGTGTAACTGTGAACTAACAGAGAGATGTTGTGAAGATCTGGCCTCTGTTCTTCAGTCTCAACACTCCAGTCTGACAGAGCTGGATCTGGGTCTCAATAACCTGGGGGATTCAGGAGTGAAACTGCTGTCTGCAGCTCTGAGGGATCCCAACTGTAAATTAACAACACTGAAGTAAGTGAACACTGGCGATTTCTTTGTTTTTTATTGTTTTATTTAGGTATGCTGAGACACAGAATATTGCCATTTTCACATGCATTAGAAAAGAAACACCGAGGAAGAACAGAACAAAAAAGAAGGGGGGCACCTAGAAATACAAAAAACTGCTACGCAATCTTATACAAGTTCTTGTTTGTGGCTTCTTTGTTAATATCTCATTACTGAGAGACACGACATGCAACCTTTCCCATTTTACCCATCCTTTTTTACACATGTATATGTTGTGGTTCATTTATAATTCTGTGGATAATATTCTTCATGAGATTTCATTCATAGAGTCCTTCTTCATTTGAACACAAGGTCTGTCCAGCTTTAACCAGTTTCTAGTGATTTATTTCATGGCTGCAGTTCTGACAGTTCTAAACAAGTATCTCTCTGCCTCTGAAGGCCGTTCATCTGGTGTTTGTCCCAGAAGAAAAATGACTCCTAATGAGGATTTTGTTTTATATTTCTTCAAGAATCTTTCCCCAATTTATTTTCATACCAAAAAATGTTTACAATATGCCAGGTTTTCCTTGCAATTCTTCCAACTGTTTGTGCTCCCAAATTTATAATATTTGGCTTGTACTGTAGTTGGTGTTTCTTCCAATATTGAATATGAACTTTTTACTCATATTCTTCCATGAATGTGAATTGGTGGATTTATGCAGATTTGAATGGGTTTTAGAGTCTTCAATTGCTGTGGAAAGGCCAACCTCCTTTTCTCACCTGCGTCTTACTCTTGTATTCCTCCTGTATTTTCTGATATTTTATATACATCTGAAAGGATGTAGCTGTGGAAATAAGTTAGGTATGCAAAATTTACCAATTTGTTAACCTCTCATCTTAGAGTCTCATTTACTTCTTCTCAGCTTTGATTTGTGTCCCCCCAGTGTTTTCTCCTCTCTCTGTGTGCTTTGACCTTGCCTGTTCGTCTTGGACTGATTCCTGTGCTTTGAACCCTGCATGTGTATGTGCTTTGACTCTCCTTCAGACTCTCCCTGGTGCTTTCATCAGTTCCTCTCAGCTCAACCCCTGCCCTTTTGATCTTTCGCCTGCCTGCCCTGCTTGCTTCCAGCAGAACAAAGCAAAGCATTATGAAAGTAAATTCTGCAATTTAAATACAGTAATCACATAGAAAATAATTTGTATTGTGAAATAAATAAAGAAATAGTAATTTTGAGGGGTGTAGCAGAGGTAGTTCGGACACGGTGACATCATCGCCCTCCTGTGCGTAGCAGGGACCTCAGCCGCCTGGGTTGAGGGAGGTCTCTTTTAGCTCATCCGGATGGTTCCCTGTTGCGTTATGCCGGAGACCCGAGTTTGCGCCCCAGGTGTTGCAGGACAAACCGGCGGGGTGGAGTGGCAGGGGGCACGAGCCTGTGTGGAACCGCGATGGTCACGGTAGCATGGGACCCTGACTTTAAACCACACAAAATAGACATTATAGTAATGGTCATTGAGAGGCATAAGGAAGGTCTGGAACAAAACAAAAATCCTGGAAGTACCTTCATTCTTGCTGTCTTCATCCTTCTCAAGAATGAGACAGGCAGCAGTTTCCATCTATTGAAGTTTTGCTTAACCTGATTTTCTAGCACCTCTTAGATACATTTGAATGTGTTTTATAGGTTTCTGGGTATTAAAATAGCTTAACATTTTATCTTATCCCAATCCTATTGTAAATTAAAAAAAATGTTTACCTCCAGGGATATAGATTCCCTAGTAACAGTGCTTCACAATTTCCTTTGTTTCCTATTTTGAAAAGTTGCTGTAGTCTGTGATTACATCTGTGAGAACAGGAAAAGATGTTGAATTTCTGCTGTATATACTAACATCATCTTTATTAAGAGCCTGATTGTACCCTTCTGTTGTCTTATACTCTGAGAGAATAAATCACTGGTGACAAGCATCTCCTCGTCTTCTTCCCCTGTATGAATTAAAGCTCTTTAACAGAATACCATCAGCCTGTTCTTGTGCATTTGGTTGTTTTTACATTGTATGTAGCTAAGCTATAAAACCATTGTGAAAACCAAATTCCCTACAAGTTTCAAATACAAAAGGCTGTAATACCCTGTCAAATGGAAACATGTTTTTTTCATTCCAGTTTTTGTGTTTAAAGATACAATTTAGTTTAGCCCAGCAAGACCTCCAGCCAAATAGTCAATTTCCACCTGGAATGATGTCCCCTCAAACAGTTTATAATAACTCTGCAATAACAAAATGTAATTATACACTAGAAGTATACAGTATACAGTAGAAGTCTTAGATTTCTTATACTGTATGACTTACTGTGTCCTCTCACCAGAAAGAAATATGCAGGATGAAAAAATCCCTGGTTTTTAAAAGATCAACTTTTCAAGTTGTAGCCTTGTCAGCCAGCTGAAAAAGTTTGTACATGTTACCATATGTGTACTAGCTTGGATAAAACATCGAGACAAATTGAAAATATAAAATAAATCAACATAAGTTCTGTGAATACAGGACCCGGATTGATAATGTTCACATACCCAAAATTATTATTTAAAAGTATTAAAAGCTATTCTAGTTATTGCTATATTACTATATAACCCCCCCCCCCCAAGTGTGTTGGGTATATTGTGTTATGTATTGCCTTGTAATTTGCACTATCTGCACTTTGCACTATGTGTATCCTGTTTACAATGTCTACTGTATGTCACCCCACAATCTGTATGTATTCGAATGCCCCAATATAGTGACAGGGAGACTATACTGTAAACAGGCTCTATCCTTTGAATGAGATGTAAAACCAAGGTCTGTCTGTGGTCATTAAAATACCAGGGTTTTCTCGAAAAGAGTAGGGTTATTACCCTGGCATCTTGGCCAAATTTCCCGTTGGACTTTACCTATCATAGCCTCCTAATACTCCCCATCTATGAATTGGCTTCATCACCCTGTTCTCCTCCTCACTGAGAGCTGGTGTGTTGTGAGCATACTGGTGCATCATCCAGATGGAGGTTGTATATTGGTGGTGGTGAAGGGGATCCCCATTATCTGTAAAGAGCTTTGAGTGGAGTGTCCAGAAAAGTGATATAAGTGTAAGCAATTCTTATTAATTATTGTCTAATTTTATGTTTTCATCAGCTTTTGATTTTTAGGTTGCATTTTGGTGTGTGAGATCATTGTTATTATCAGTTTATGATAATGGCATCTGTAGTAAAAATGCTGTACTATGGTGAAAGAAAACTTTTTGTCTGTTCATAATGGTCTCATGGTTTGTTTAAGAAGATATTGGAGGTGACTTGTAAGTTTTAGAAAATAACCTGATTAATTATGATTAAAATTAGTTTATGTTTTAGTGTGCAGCAGATGCTGGAGCCTCAGTTGTGTCACATCCTGCTAGAAAGCTTTCCACATGATGTAGAATAACATGACAAGTCTTCAACATTAGGGTTTACTGTTCTCCATAAGTCTAAGAGTCTATTAGATTGAATCCTCTTCAAATAATTACAGGTATTCCTGTAACATCACCTGCCAATAACTTTGCACATTAAGATGTGTCCTTCTTCATATACACTTACACCACGTACATATACTGTCCATAGTGTAGTGTACGTGTATACTGTATGTACACTTTCATCAGTGTTATGTCAGCATGTCCAATCTTTCCAAGGACATAATATATAGTCACAAGTAAAAGGTTTATTCCATGCTGAAAAAAAGAAGAAAGAGAACACAACGTTTCGTTCGTGGAGCCTTCTTCAGGTGTGAGAGAGACAAGGCAGTAGGCAAAGGTAATGTAGCGGGAGAACAAAGGCTGGGAGGGAGGAGGAGTGGGAGGCGGGAGCAGGGGACAGAAAGAGAGGCCAATCAAGAGGTGTGAAGTCAGAATAGGTTTAGAGAGGTGTGAAATGAAACTTCCAATGAATGGAGAAAATTTAAAAGAACAGTAGTCTGTCGTTAAGAGAAGGGAGAAGGTGTGATCCTAGCTGCAGAATCATTTTGGTTTCAGTAGTCTTTCTGATGTATGAGTTCGGAAAACCATCTTTGAGTACACAGACGGAGAGATTAGAGTGGTCGTGGCCGTCAGAGGTGAAATGAGAAACAATGGGCTTGGAGAGATCTTTAATCTTCACAGCAAGCAGGCCATACAGTATTGAAAAAAAGAACAATCTGCCAACCAACTAAAACACACTCATATTCATTTTAAAGTTTTGGCTTCTTGTTCGCTTACATCAACTAGTGAGCAGGAAGGGCCAGTTTTATATCACAATACTCGCAAACTCTTGCTCTCGCCAGGGGTGAGACCAGCAGATTCTCGTCTTCCTTCACCAACATGGTAACCATGCAGTACTTTCACTTAGTTCATGATTTTGAACTGACTGAAATTTGCAGAATTTTGCAAAACTACTTTGATACCAAGAGTTAAAACCCTGTCTGAGAGCTTGGGACATCTGAGTGAGGTGTGGGCAGGTGGGGTCATGATTTTGATTAGGAGCAAGTGGGAATTAAATAGAAAGAAAAGTTCTACTCAGTGCTTTATATTCAGACACATCTTTCTACAGTCTTCTCCATCCCACTGTGTCTCACCTTCCCCGTAATAAAACTGTGATGAGAAATATAAGATGCCTGATCTTGTGAGAAAAGCTTCCCCTCTCATTTCCTTGTCTCGCAGGTTAAAACCTGCTCCTCACTCTCTTGTTCCTCTTTAACTTTGTCCCTTTCTTTCTCTTGTCTGTTCTCCATCTGTCTCAATCACTGTCTTCACAGCAGTAATGCCAGCTAGACCCTTTTCTGTAGTGCTGCTCAGTCAGTATAGAAGTGGTAATTCACCAATAAGACCAGAGGGGAATAAGGAGCACTCTGCTTCAACAGTGTGGACAGTGTTGCACACACCTTTCCCCAAAACTTTAAAACTCTAAAATATCAGTGCTTTCCCATACTACAGGAGAGAGTGTGCCTGTGACTCCTTGGGAACACAGTGTGCACTTTGGGGAATCAGTAATATGCATTGAAACTGACTCCGAGACAATAGATATGTCCTAGGAATTAAGTTAAAAAGGATCAACTGGTGATTGGGATTTCTCAAAGCAAAATTTAGATCATTCTAAATAGTGTCCAATGAGAAGTGTATCCATGAGTGACACATCAATTTCCAGCTGTTATAGATCCTTAAGGATTTATATAATGATCTAAGTACAAAGAGTAACATTAGGACACTATTCACTAAGCTGTGTCCCCTGCATCTATTATCTTACATAAGGGGTGACCCAGAGCTCCATGTCCCAGGTAACCCCATAAAAACACACAGCAGAGGGAAGTAACAAAGAATGAAAGATTTTTTATATTATCCCTAACAATGGCAGATGCAAATGTTATTTCCCTTATTCAACAATTGAAGAAAAAGAAACGGGCATCCATCCGATAAAATACAAGTTTTGATGAAAAACTGGACAGTGTGAGCCCCTGGTAGTCTGATTTTAATGTCTTTCCACTAGGCACCACACTGTAATTGGGTACAAAACAATGGGGTTTGATTGTCATTCTTTAAAAGTCAAGTTGTAGCTCATGAAAATACCCAGATTTTTTTCCAGTGCTTTTCCAGTGCTACTCCAGTGTCTTCTTCTAAAACTGGGGGAACAAAGACAGCACATTCTGCATGAAGGTTTTATAAAGCCAGGTCCAAGGGTCTCAAAACCTTTTCAAAATCTAAAATTATACAGATACTTATGGGCAGTTATAGACACACAGTCATAGTTTTATAAGCAAATAGTAAAAGAGATGTTATCTTCTGGCAGCTCAGTTATAAATTTCTTAAAGATCAGAGTTTGCAATCCACTTTTTTCTTTGTAGTCCACAATTTCTGACAATATGTGGCCTTTTTGAGAGGTTTGAGGTGCCTGAAATGTATGAACAATAAGTAGGCCTAGCACACACCCTCATTTCATACACCACAGCTGTCACACACCTCTCTCACTTTTTCTGTAAACTTCGTAGCCTTGATATGTATTTCCATCAGTACAACTAGTGATATTACTGACCTGACAAGGTCTTAGCCTTTCTTAGCCTTTCAAAATAAAAATAAAATTAATATAAAATTCTGAAAATGTCCATTATTATTATCAGTGAGCTATTGGCAGTGACACTGACAAGGCAGACCTGTGTTGTGTATACACAGAGTGGCATCAGAGTGAGGAGCCAGGGAGGTTGTGTATTTGTTTTTTATAACGGAAAGTGTGTTGAGTCTCAGAACGAGTGGGATGTGATGAAGAGAGACTCGGGGTTGTTAATGTGAGAGGTCTGAGTGTGGGAGTGAGTCTCTGGAGACAGTGTGTGTGTGTGTGTGTGTGTGTGTGTGTGTGTGTGTGTGTGTGTGTGACTTAGCCTGGTGGCTTCAAGTGAGGATGTCAGAGGCTGGAGGTGGACCTGGAAGTTGGAGCGCTGACTGGCCGTAAGGGGACCAGTGAGTGTCATGTGGGAGCAGGAGGCTCCAGATCAGGGAAAGAGCAGGAGGCTGGTTGTGGTGACTCGGAGCAGAGGGTGCCATCTCCCTGAAAGGGACCAGCCGGAGGGCGTGTGAGAGGTGAGGCTCAGTGAGTCCAGGAATCTGTGACAGAAGGGCTTGGCTCGGTGAGGGACCTACATTATGATCTCGGAGGACATCAGACAGAAAGGCCAGTGGAGTCAGTGAGCTGGAGACTCAGGGCCTGAGAGTCTGTGAGCCAGGGACCCAGAGGTCTCTGAGGATGTGTGCCCCATGCTCTGGTGCCATGATGAGGGGCCAAGTACATCACCACTCTTGAAGGAGAGGGCTTGCAAAAAATGTGAACACATTCCCCAGCAGGCTGTGAGGGGTGTGTCTGGAGTGGTGGACACGCCTGTTTGTTGGGGTCACTACCACTGTGACATCACAGTATCATGGAGAAACGTGGTTAGTTTTCTAAATAACCTGGAATCTATATCAATGGTTGTTATGGTCCTTAGCTGGAGAGTTATTATTTTTTCCCTAATTGTTTTCTCCTTTTTCTCTGGGTGCTGTCAATTAAGATATTGAATTAAGCAAATGAGGCAGAAGCATTTAAAAGGGGACAATGAGACTGCAAAAGGGGGAATACTGAGAGATCAGAGATGGTGAATGAGGTTAGTTGAGTGGTATGTTTTAGGGATGGGGAAAAACATGTTGTGTGCTTTTCTTCTTTGCTTTTGGTTTGGTTAGTTAGTGTAGATATGAGTAGGAGGTGGAAGACTTTTTTGGTACAGCCTCATTGTTAGGCACGATCACCTTTCCGGTTCTAGCCTATCTAGTTGTTTTTTAAGTTAGTTAATTTGTCGGGGGAGGGTCTTTTCTTTGTCTTTCCCCTCCCAATTGGAATAAAAATGTGCACCTCTGCCTCCGTAATAAAGTTGATTTGTTTTCTCAAACATAATTGACTCTCTCTCACACATTATAATAGTAATTTTAACAGAACTAATGTACAGTACTCTATTGGCAATGGAGTCCAACAGTATTAATAATAATAGTATTCAAGTGAAATGTACAGATGGATCCCAAGTCTAAAGATTTCTCCTGTGGCAGACAAAGTCTGAGGCAGAATTCTGATTCATACAGACTTGCTCTCTCTTGACCTGCTGTTTTGTACTGAAGTTCAGTTTCATGACTCTTACAAAGTGGATGCAGTCACACGGTCGATTCCTCTGCCAAATTATGATTGAGATTGTTTATTGCTTCACATTTTGATTATGTGTTATAGTTATAACCTTGCTTGTTTTTGTTTAATTTTTTTATTTTCTTCAAAAGAGAATGTTGTTTTCCTCAACACATCTACCAATAACAATCAAAATCCCCAGTTCTTTTTCTCCAGTGTTGTTAATTTACATTTTCTATTAATTCAACCATGTGAAGAATAACAACCAAAGCTATAACTTTAACAAGACACCATAAAATGTGAAGCAATTTCTATTATGGTTAAAAGTCAAAGTCTCTCTCATTCTATTTCCCTATTCCAACCATTGTAGCTCCGTGTGTCTCCCTGTTTCCCAATGTCTCCCTTCCTGACAGTTTTTTCTAATCTTTCTTCTTCCTTCTGGAACCCAAAATTTGAAGCATGGACACTCTGAGATGGATAATGACATGATGTTGTATATTACTGCTGAGCTGGAAACTTGGAAAGAAGGATGTGAATGAGTTGTACAGATGTTCAGCTGTGCTCCTGTCTTTTTGTCTGCAGGATGTGGAGATGTGAACTAACAGAGAGATGTTGTGAAGATCTGGCCTCTGTTCTTCAGTCTCAACACTCCAGTCTGACAGAGCTGGATCTTGGTCTCAATGACCTGGGGGATTCAGGAGTGAAACTGCTGTCTGCAGCTCTGAGGGATCCCAACTGTAAATTAACAACACTGAAGTAAGTGAACACTGGCGATTTCTTTGTTTTTTATTGTTTTATTTAGGTATGCTGAGACACAGAATATTGCCATTTTCACATGCATTAGAAAAGAAACACCGAGGAAGAACAGAACAAAAAAGAAGGGGGGCACCTAGAAATACAAAAAACTGCTACGCAATCTTATACAAGTTCTTGTTTGTGGCTTCTTTGTTAATATCTCATTACTGAGAGACACGACATGCAACCTTTCCCATTTTACCCATCCTTTTTTACACATGTATATGTTGTGGTTCATTTATAATTCTGTGGATAATATTCTTCATGAGATTTCATTCATAGAGTCCTTCTTCATTTGAACACAAGGTCTGTCCAGCTTTAACCAGTTTCTAGTGATTTATTTCATGGCTGCAGTTCTGACAGTTCTAAACAAGTATCTCTCTGCCTCTGAAGGCCGTTCATCTGGTGTTTGTCCCAGAAGAAAAATGACTCCTAATGAGGATTTTGTTTTATATTTCTTCAAGAATCTTTCCCCAATTTATTTTCATACCAAAAAATGTTTACAATATGCCAGGTTTTCCTTGCAATTCTTCCAACTGTTTGTGCTCCCAAATTTATAATATTTGGCTTGTACTGTAGTTGGTGTTTCTTCCAATATTGAATATGAACTTTTTACTCATATTCTTCCATGAATGTGAATTGGTGGATTTATGCAGATTTGAATGGGTTTTAGAGTCTTCAATTGCTGTGGAAAGGCCAACCTCCTTTTCTCACCTGCGTCTTACTCTTGTATTCCTCCTGTATTTTCTGATATTTTATATACATCTGAAAGGATGTAGCTGTGGAAATAAGTTAGGTATGCAAAATTTACCAATTTGTTAACCTCTCATCTTAGAGTCTCATTTACTTCTTCTCAGCTTTGATTTGTGTCCCCCCAGTGTTTTCTCCTCTCTCTGTGTGCTTTGACCTTGCCTGTTCGTCTTGGACTGATTCCTGTGCTTTGAACCCTGCATGTGTATGTGCTTTGACTCTCCTTCAGACTCTCCCTGGTGCTTTCATCAGTTCCTCTCAGCTCAACCCCTGCCCTTTTGATCTTTCGCCTGCCTGCCCTGCTTGCTTCCAGCAGAACAAAGCAAAGCATTATGAAAGTAAATTCTGCAATTTAAATACAGTAATCACATAGAAAATAATTTGTATTGTGAAATAAATAAAGAAATAGTAATTTTGAGGGGTGTAGCAGAGGTAGTTCGGACACGGTGACATCATCGCCCTCCCTGTGCGTAGCAGGGACCTCAGCCGCCTGGGTTGAGGGAGGTCTCTTTTAGCTCATCCGGATGGTTCCCTGTTGCGTTATGCCGGAGACCCGGGTTTGCGCCCCAGGTGTTGCAGGACAAACCGGCGGGGTGGAGTGGCAGGGGGCAGGAGCCTGTGTGGAACCGCGATGGTCACGGTAGCATGGGACCCTGACTTTAAACCACACAAAATAGACATTATAGTAATGGTCATTGAGAGGCATAAGGAAGGTCTGGAACAAAACAGAAATCCTGGAAGTACCTTCATTCTTGCTGTCTTCATCCTTCTCAAGAATGAGACAGGCAGCAGTTTCCATCTATTGAAGTTTTGCTTAACCTGATTTTCTAGCACCTCTTAGATACATTTGAATGTGTTTTATAGGTTTCTGGGTATTAAAATAGCTTAACATTTTATCTTATCCCAATCCTATTGTAAATTAAAAAAAATGTTTACCTCCAGGGATATAGATTCCCTAGTAACAGTGCTTCACAATTTCCTTTGTTTCCTATTTTGAAAAGTTGCTGTAGTCTGTGATTACATTTGTGAGAACAGGAAAAGATGTTGAATTTCTGCTGTATATACTAACATCATCTTTATTAAGAGCCTGATTGTACCCTTCTGTTGTCTTATACTCTGAGAGAATAAATCACTGGTGACAAGCATCTCCTTGTCTTCTTCCCCTGTATGAATTAAAGCTCTTTAACAGAATACCATCAGCCTGTTCTTGTGCATTTGGTTGTTTTTACATTGTATGTAGCTAAGCTATAAAACCATTGTGAAAACCAAATTCCCTACAAGTTTCAAATACAAAAGGCTGTAATACCCTGTCAAATGGAAACATGTTTTTTTCATTCCAGTTTTTGTGTTTAAAGATACAATTTAGTTTAGCCCAGCAAGACCTCCAGCCAAATAGTCAATTTCCACCTGGAATGATGTCCCCTCAAACAGTTTATAATAACTCTGCAATAACAAAATGTAATTATACACTAGAAGTATACAGTATACAGTAGAAGTCTTAGATTTCTTATACTGTATGACTTACTGTGTCCTCTCACCAGGTAGAAATATGCAGGATGAAAAAATCCCTGGTTTTTAAAAGATCAACTTTTCAAGTTGTAGCCTTGTCAGCCAGCTGAAAAAGCTTGTACATGTTACCATATGTGTACTAGCTTGGATAAAACATCGAGACAAATTGAAAATATAAAATAAATCAACATAAGTTCTGTGAATACAGGACCCGGATTGATAATGTTCACATACCCAAAATTATTATTTAAAAGTATTAAAAGCTATTCTAGTTATTGCTATATTACTATATAACCCCCCCCCCCCAAGTGTGTTGGGTATATTGTGTTATGTATTGCCTTGTAATTTGCACTATCTGCACTTTGCACTATGTGTATCCTGTTTACAATGTCTACTGTATGTCACCCCACAATCTGTATGTATTCGAATGCCCCAATATAGTGACAGGGAGACTATACTGTAAACAGGCTCTATCCTTTGAATGAGATGTAAAACCAAGGTCTGTCTGTGGTCATTAAAATACCAGGGTTTTCTCGAAAAGAGTAGGGTTATTACCCTGGCATCTTGGCCAAATTTCCCGTTGGACTTTACCTATCATAGCCTCCTAATACTCCCCATCTATGAATTGGCTTCATCACCCTGTTCTCCTCCTCACTGAGAGCTGGTGTGTTGTGAGCATACTGGTGCATCATCCAGATGGAGGTTGTATATTGGTGGTGGTGAAGGGGATCCCCATTATCTGTAAAGAGCTTTGAGTGGAGTGTCCAGAAAAGTGATATAAGTGTAAGCAATTCTTATTAATTATTGTCTAATTTTATGTTTTCATCAGCTTTTGATTTTTAGGTTGCATTTTGGTGTGTGAGATCATTGTTATTATCAGTTTATGATAATGGCATCTGTAGTAAAAATGCTGTACTATGGTGAAAGAAAACTTTTTGTCTGTTCATAATGGTCTCATGGTTTGTTTTAGAAGATATTGGAGGTGACTTGTAAGTTGTAAAAAATAACCTGATTAATTATTATTAAAATTAGTTTATGTTTTAGTGTGCAGCAGATGCTGGAGCCTCAGTTGTGTCACATCCTGCTAGAAAGCTTTCCACATGATGTAGAATAACATGACAAGTCTTCAACATTAGGGTTTACTGTTCTCCATAAGTCTAAGAGTCTATTAGATTGAATCCTCTTCAAATAATTACAGGTATTCCTGTAACATCACCTGCCAATAACTTTGCACATTAAGATGTGTCCTTCTTCATATACACTTACACCACGTACATATACTGTCCATAGTGTAGTGTACGTGTATAGTGTATGTACACTTTCATCAGTGTTATGTCAGCATGTCCAATCTTTCCAAGGACATAATATATAGTCACAAGTAATAGGTTTATTCCATGCTGAAAAAAAGAAGAAAGAGAACACAACGTTTCGTTCGTGGAGCCTTCTTCAGGTGTGAGAGAGACAAGGCAGTAGGCAAAGGTAATGTAGCGGGAGAACAAAGGCTGGGAGGGAGGAGGAGTGAGAGGCGGGAGCAGGGGACAGAAAGAGAGGCCAATCAAGAGGTGTGAAGTCAGAATAGGTTTAGAGAGGTGTGAAATGAAACTTCCAATGAATGGAGAAAATTTAAAAGAACAGTAGTCTGTCGTTAAGAGAAGGGAGAAGGTGTGATCCTAGCTGCAGAATCATTTTGGTTTCAGTAGTCTTTCTGATGTATGAGTTCGGAAAACCATCTTTGAGTACACAGACGGAGAGATTAGAGTGGTCGTGGCCGTCAGAGGTGAAATGAGAAACAATGGGCTTGGAGAGATCTTTAATCTTCACAGCAAGCAGGCCATACAGTATTGAAAAAAAGAACAATCTGCCAACCAACTAAAACGCACTCATATTCATTTTAAAGTTTTGGCTTCTTGTTCGCTTACATCAACTAGTGAGCAGGAAGGGCCAGTTTTATATCACAATACTCGCAAACTCTTGCTCTCGCCAGGGGTGAGACCAGCAGATTCTCGTCTTCCTTCACCAACATGGTAACCATGCAGTACTTTCACTTAGTTCATGATTTTGAACTGAAATTTGCAGAATTTTGCAAAACTACTTTGATACCAAGAGTTAAAACCCTGTCTGAGAGCTTGGGACCTCTGAGTGAGGTGTGGGCAGGTGGGGTCATGATTTTGATTAGGAGCAAGTGGGAATTAAATAGAAAGAAAAGTTCCACTCAGTGCTTTATATTCAGACACATCTTTCTACAGTCTTCTCCATCCCACTGTGTCTCACCTTCCCCGTAATAAAACTGTGATGAGAAATATAAGATGCCTGATCTTGTGAGAAAAGCTTCCCCTCTCATTTCCTTGTCTCGCAGGTTAAAACCTGCTCCTCACTCTCTTGTTCCTCTTTAACTTTGTCCCTTTCTTTCTCTTGTCTATTCTCCATCTGTCTCAATCACTGTCTTCACAGCAGTAATGCCAGCTAGACCCTTTTCTGTAGTTCTGCTCAGTCAGTATAGAAGTGGTTATTCAGCAGTAAGACCAGAGGGGAGTAAGGAGCACTCTACTTCAACAGTGTGGACAGTGTTGCACACACCTTTCCCCAAAACTTTAAAACTCTAAAATATCAGTGCT
The DNA here is from genome assembly GCF_040954835.1 of Lepisosteus oculatus. Classification (NCBI taxonomy): domain Eukaryota; kingdom Metazoa; phylum Chordata; class Actinopteri; order Semionotiformes; family Lepisosteidae; genus Lepisosteus; species Lepisosteus oculatus. The sequence goes on from NC_090713.1 coordinate 12,721,040, forward strand.
TTCCCATACTACAGGAGAGAGTGTGCCTGTGACTCCTTGGGAACACAGTGTGCACTTTGGGGAATCAGTAATATGCATTGAAACTGACTCCGAGACAATAGATGTGTCCTAGGAATTAAGTTAAAAAGGATCAACTGGTGATTGGGATTTCTCAAAGCAAAATTTAGATCATTCTAAATAGTGTCCAATGAGAAGTGTATCCATGAGTGACACATCAATTTCCAGCTGTTATAGATCCTTAAGGATTTATATCAGGATCTAAGTAACAAAGAGTAACATTAGGACACTATTCACTAAGCTGTGTCCCCTGCATCTATTATCTTACATAAGGGGTGACCCAGAGCTCCATGTCCCAGGTAACCCCATAAAAACACACAGCAGAGGGAAGTAACAAAGAATGAAAGATTTTTTATATTATCCCTAACAATGGCAGATGCAAATGTTATTTCCCTTATTCAACAATTGAAGAAAAAGAAACGGGCATCCATCCGATAAAATACAAGTTTTGATGAAAAACTGGACAGTGTGAGCCCCTGGTAGTCTGATTTTAATGTCTTTCCACTAGGCACCACACTGTAATTGGGTACAAAACAATGGGGTTTGATTGTCATTCTTTAAAAGTCAAGTTGTAGCTCATGAAAATACCCAGATTTTTTTCCAGTGCTTTTCCAGTGCTACTCCAGTGTCTTCTTCTAAAACTGGGGGAACAAAGACAGCACATTCTGCATGAAGGTTTTATAAAGCCAGGTCCAAGGGTCTCAAAACCTTTTCAAAATCTAAAATTATACAGATACTTATGGGCAGTTATAGACACACAGTCATAGTTTTATAAGCAAATAGTAAAAGAGATGTTATCTTCTGGCAGCTCAGTTATAAATTTCTTAAAGATCAGAGTTTGCAATCCACTTTTTTCTTTGTAGTCCACAATTTCTGACAATATGTGGCCTTTTTGAGAGGTTTGAGGTGCCTGAAATGTATGAACAATAAGTAGGCCTAGCACACACCCTCATTTCATACACCACAGCTGTCACACACCTCTCTCACTTTTTCTGTAAACTTCGTAGCCTTGATATGTATTTCCATCAGTACAACTAGTGATATTACTGACCTGACAAGGTCTTAGCCTTTCTTAGCCTTTCAAAATAAAAATAAAATTAATATAAAATTCTGAAAATGTCCATTATTATTATCAGTGAGCTATTGGCAGTGACACTGACAAGGCAGACCTGTGTTGTGTATACACAGAGTGGCATCAGAGTGAGGAGCCAGGGAGGTTGTGTATTTGTTTTTTATAACGGAAAGTGTGTTGAGTCTCAGAACGAGTGGGATGTGATGAAGAGAGACTCGGGGTTGTTAATGTGAGAGGTCTGAGTGTGGGAGTGAGTCTCTGGAGACAGTGTGTGTGTGTGTGTGTGTGTGTGTGACTTAGCCTGGTGGCTTCAAGTGAGGATGTCAGAGGCTGGAGGTGGACCTGGAAGTTGGAGCGCTGACTGGCCGTAAGGGGACCAGTGAGTGTCATGTGGGAGCAGGAGGCTCCAGATCAGGGAAAGAGCAGGAGGCTGGTTGTGGTGACTCGGAGCAGAGGGTGCCATCTCCCTGAAAGGGACCAGCCGGAGGGCGTGTGAGAGGTGAGGCTCAGTGAGTCCAGGAATCTGTGACAGAAGGGCTTGGCTCGGTGAGGGACCTACATTATGATCTCGGAGGACATCAGACAGAAAGGCCAGTGGAGTCAGTGAGCTGGAGACTCAGGGCCTGAGAGTCTGTGAGCCAGGGACCCAGAGGTCTCTGAGGATGTGTGCCCCATGCTCTGGTGCCATGATGAGGGGCCAAGTACATCACCACTCTTGAAGGAGAGGGCTTGCAAAAAATGTGAACACATTCCCCAGCAGGCTGTGAGGGGTGTGTCTGGAGTGGTGGACACGCCTGTTTGTTGGGGTCACTACCACTGTGACATCACAGTATCATGGAGAAACGTGGTTAGTTTTCTAAATAACCTGGAATCTATATCAATGGTTGTTATGGTCCTTAGCTGGAGAGTTATTATTTTTTCCCTAATTGTTTTCTCCTTTTTCTCTGGGTGCTGTCAATTAAGATATTGAATTAAGCAAATGAGGCAGAAGCATTTAAAAGGGGACAATGAGACTGCAAAAGGGGGAATACTGAGAGATCAGAGATGGTGAATGAGGTTAGTTGAGTGGTATGTTTTAGGGATGGGGAAAAACATGTTGTGTGCTTTTCTTCTTTGCTTTTGGTTTGGTTAGTTAGTGTAGATATGAGTAGGAGGTGGAAGACTTTTTTGGTACAGCCTCATTGTTAGGCACGATCACCTTTCCGGTTCTAGCCTATCTAGTTGTTTTTTAAGTTAGTTAATTTGTCGGGGGAGGGTCTTTTCTTTGTCTTTCCCCTCCCAATTGGAATAAAAATGTGCACCTCTGCCTCCGTAATAAAGTTGATTTGTTTTCTCAAACATAATTGACTCTCTCTCACACATTATAATAGTAATTTTAACAGAACTAATGTACAGTACTCTATTGGCAATGGAGTCCAACAGTATTAATAATAATAGTATTCAAGTGAAATGTACAGATGGATCCCAAGTCTAAAGATTTCTCCTGTGGCAGACAAAGTCTGAGGCAGAATTCTGATTCATACAGACTTGCTCTCTCTTGACCTGCTGTTTTGTACTGAAGTTCAGTTTCATGACTCTTACAAAGTGGATGCAGTCACACGGTCGATTCCTCTGCCAAATTATGATTGAGATTGTTTATTGCTTCACATTTTGATTATGTGTTATAGTTATAACCTTGCTTGTTTTTGTTTAATTTTTTTATTTTCTTCAAAAGAGAATGTTGTTTTCCTCAACACATCTACCAATAACAATCAAAATCCCCAGTTCTTTTTCTCCAGTGTTGTTAATTTACATTTTCTATTAATTCAACCATGTGAAGAATAACAACCAAAGCTATAACTTTAACAAGACACCATAAAATGTGAAGCAATTTCTATTATGGTTAAAAGTCAAAGTCTCTCTCATTCTATTTCCCTATTCCAACCATTGTAGCTCCGTGTGTCTCCCTGTTTCCCAATGTCTCCCTTCCTGACAGTTTTTTCTAATCTTTCTTCTTCCTTCTGGAACCCAAAATTTGAAGCATGGACACTCTGAGATGGATAATGACATGATGTTGTATATTACTGCTGAGCTGGAAACTTGGAAAGAAGGATGTGAATGAGTTGTACAGATGTTCAGCTGTGCTCCTGTCTTTTTGTCTGCAGGATGTGGAGATGTGAACTAACAGAGAGATGTTGTGAAGATCTGGCCTCTGTTCTTCAGTCTCAACACTCCAGTCTGACAGAGCTGGATCTTGGTCTCAATGACCTGGGGGATTCAGGAGTGAAACTGCTGTCTGCAGCTCTGAGGGATCCCAACTGTAAATTAACAACACTGAAGTAAGTGAACACTGGCGATTTCTTTGTTTTTTATTGTTTTATTTAGGTATGCTGAGACACAGAATATTGCCATTTTCACATGCATTAGAAAAGAAACACCGAGGAAGAACAGAACAAAAAAGAAGGGGGGCACCTAGAAATACAAAAAACTGCTACGCAATCTTATACAAGTTCTTGTTTGTGGCTTCTTTGTTAATATCTCATTACTGAGAGACACGACATGCAACCTTTCCCATTTTACCCATCCTTTTTTACACATGTATATGTTGTGGTTCATTTATAATTCTGTGGATAATATTCTTCATGAGATTTCATTCATAGAGTCCTTCTTCATTTGAACACAAGGTCTGTCCAGCTTTAACCAGTTTCTAGTGATTTATTTCATGGCTGCAGTTCTGACAGTTCTAAACAAGTATCTCTCTGCCTCTGAAGGCCGTTCATCTGGTGTTTGTCCCAGAAGAAAAATGACTCCTAATGAGGATTTTGTTTTATATTTCTTCAAGAATCTTTCCCCAATTTATTTTCATACCAAAAAATGTTTACAATATGCCAGGTTTTCCTTGCAATTCTTCCAACTGTTTGTGCTCCCAAATTTATAATATTTGGCTTGTACTGTAGTTGGTGTTTCTTCCAATATTGAATATGAACTTTTTACTCATATTCTTCCATGAATGTGAATTGGTGGATTTATGCAGATTTGAATGGGTTTTAGAGTCTTCAATTGCTGTGGAAAGGCCAACCTCCTTTTCTCACCTGCGTCTTACTCTTGTATTCCTCCTGTATTTTCTGATATTTTATATACATCTGAAAGGATGTAGCTGTGGAAATAAGTTAGGTATGCAAAATTTACCAATTTGTTAACCTCTCATCTTAGAGTCTCATTTACTTCTTCTCAGCTTTGATTTGTGTCCCCCCAGTGTTTTCTCCTCTCTCTGTGTGCTTTGACCTTGCCTGTTCGTCTTGGACTGATTCCTGTGCTTTGAACCCTGCATGTGTATGTGCTTTGACTCTCCTTCAGACTCTCCCTGGTGCTTTCATCAGTTCCTCTCAGCTCAACCCCTGCCCTTTTGATCTTTCGCCTGCCTGCCCTGCTTGCTTCCAGCAGAACAAAGCAAAGCATTATGAAAGTAAATTCTGCAATTTAAATACAGTAATCACATAGAAAATAATTTGTATTGTGAAATAAATAAAGAAATAGTAATTTTGAGGGGTGTAGCAGAGGTAGTTCGGACACGGTGACATCATCGCCCTCCTGTGCGTAGCAGGGACCTCAGCCGCCTGGGTTGAGGGAGGTCTCTTTTAGCTCATCCGGATGGTTCCCTGTTGCGTTATGCCGGAGACCCGAGTTTGCGCCCCAGGTGTTGCAGGACAAACCGGCGGGGTGGAGTGGCAGGGGGCACGAGCCTGTGTGGAACCGCGATGGTCACGGTAGCATGGGACCCTGACTTTAAACCACATAAAATAGACATTATAGTAATGGTCATTGAGAGGCATAAGGAAGGTCTGGAACAAAACAGAAATCCTGGAAGTACCTTCATTCTTGCTGTCTTCATCCTTCTCAAGAATGAGACAGGCAGCAGTTTCCATCTATTGAAGTTTTGCTTAACCTGATTTTCTAGCACCTCTTAGATACATTTGAATGTGTTTTATAGGTTTCTGGGTATTAAAATAGCTTAACATTTTATCTTATCCCAATCCTATTGTAAATTAAAAAAAATGTTTACCTCCAGGGATATAGATTCCCTAGTAACAGTGCTTCACAATTTCCTTTGTTTCCTATTTTGAAAAGTTGCTGTAGTCTGTGATTACATCTGTGAGAACAGGAAAAGATGTTGAATTTCTGCTGTATATACTAACATCATCTTTATTAAGAGCCTGATTGTACCCTTCTGTTGTCTTATACTCTGAGAGAATAAATCACTGGTGACAAGCATCTCCTCGTCTTCTTCCCCTGTATGAATTAAAGCTCTTTAACAGAATACCATCAGCCTGTTCTTGTGCATTTGGTTGTTTTTACATTGTATGTAGCTAAGCTATAAAACCATTGTGAAAACCAAATTCCCTACAAGTTTCAAATACAAAAGGCTGTAATACCCTGTCAAATGGAAACATGTTTTTTTCATTCCAGTTTTTGTGTTTAAAGATACAATTTAGTTTAGCCCAGCAAGACCTCCAGCCAAATAGTCAATTTCCACCTGGAATGATGTCCCCTCAAACAGTTTATAATAACTCTGCAATAACAAAATGTAATTATACACTAGAAGTATACAGTATACAGTAGAAGTCTTAGATTTCTTATACTGTATGACTTACTGTGTCCTCTCACCAGGTAGAAATATGCAGGATGAAAAAATCCCTGGTTTTTAAAAGATCAACTTTTCAAGTTGTAGCCTTGTCAGCCAGCTGAAAAAGCTTGTACATGTTACCATATGTGTACTAGCTTGGATAAAACATCGAGACAAATTGAAAATATAAAATAAATCAACATAAGTTCTGTGAATACAGGACCCGGATTGATAATGTTCACATACCCAAAATTATTATTTAAAAGTATTAAAAGCTATTCTAGTTATTATATATTACTATATAACCCCCCCCCCCCCCCCCCCAGTGTGTTGGGTATATTGTGTTATGTATTGCCTTGTAATTTGCACTATCTGCACTTTGCACTATGTGTATCCTGTTTACTATGTCTACTGTATGTCACCCCACAATCTGTATGTACTGTACCTATCATAGCCTCCTAATACTCCCCATCTGTGAATTGGCTTCATCACCCTGTTCTCCTCCTCACTGAGAGCTGGTGTGTTGTGAGCGTACTGGTGCATCATCCAGATGGAGGTTGTATATTGGTGGTGGTGAAGGGGATCCCCATTATCTGTAAAGAGCTTTGAGTGGAGTGTCCAGAAAAGTGATATAAGTGTAAGCAATTCTTATTAATTATTGTCTAATTTTATATGTTTTCATCAGCTTTTGATTTTTAGGTTGCATTTTGGTGTGTGAGATCATTGTTATTATCGGTTTATGATAACAGCATCTGTAGTAAAAATGCTGTACTACGGTGAAAGAAAACTTTTTGTCTGTTCCGGTCTCATGGTTTGTTTTAGAAGATATTGGAGGTGACTTGTTAATTGTAAAAAATAACCTGATTAATTATGATTAAAATTAATTTATGTTTTAGTGTGCAGCAGATGCTGGAGCCTCAGTTGTGTCACATCCTGCTAGAAAGCTTTCCACATGATGTAGAATAACATGACAAGTCTTCAACATTAGGGTTTACTGTTCTCCATAAGTCTAAGAGTCTATTAGATTGAATCCTCTTCAAGTAATTATAGGTATTCCTGTAACATCACCTGCCAATAACTTTGCACATTAAGATGTGTCCTTCTTCATATACACTAACACCACGTACATATACTGTCATAATATATAGTCACAAGTAATAGGTTTATTCCATGCTGAAAAAAAGAAGAAAGAGAACACAACGTTTCGGCCGTGGAACCTTCTTCAGGTGTGAGAGAGACAAGGCAGTAGGCAAAGGTAATGTAGCGGGAGAACAAAGGCTGGGAGGGAGGAGGAGTGAGAGGCGGGAGCAGGGGACAGAAAGAGAGGCCAAACAAGAGGTGTGAAGTCAGAATAGGTGTAGAGAGGTGTGAAATGAAACTTCCAATGAATGGAGAAAATTTAAAAGAACAGTAGTCTGTCGTTAAGAGAAGGGAGAAGGTGTGATCCTAGCTGCAGAATCATTTTGGTTTCAGTAGTCTTTCTGATGTATGAGTTCGGAAACCATCTTTGAGTACACAGACGAAGAGATTAGAGTGGTCGTGGCCGTCAGAGGTGAAATGAGAAACAATGGGCTTGGAGAGATCTTTAATCTTCACAGCAAGCAGGCCATACAGTATTGAAAAAAATAACAATCTGCCAACCAACTAAAAGACACTCATACATGTATTCATTTTCAAGTTTTGGCTTCTTGTTCGCTTACATCGACTAGTGAGCAGGAAGGCCAGTTTTATGTCACAATCCTCGCAAACTCTTGCTCTCGCCAGGGCTGAGACCAGCAGATTCTCGTCTTCCTTCACCAACATGGCAACCATGCAGTACTTTCACTTAGTTCATGATTTTGAACTGAAATTTGCAGAATTTTGCAATACTACTTTGATACCAAGAGTTAAAACCCTGTCTGAGAGCTTGGGACCTCTGAGTGAGGTGTGGATCAATATTGCAGGTGGGGTCATGATTTTGATTAGGAGCAAGTGGGAATTAAATAGAAAGAAAAGTTCCACTTAGTGCTCTATATTCAGACACATCTTTCTACAGTCTTCTTCATCCCACTTTGTCTCACCTTCTCCGTAATAAAACTGTGATGAGAAATATAAGATGCCTGATCTTGTAAGAAAAGCTTCCCCTCTCATTTCCTTGTCTCGCAGGTTAAAACCTGCTCCTCACTCTCTTGTTCCTCTTTAACTTTGTCCCTTTCTTTCTCTTGTCTGTTCTCCATCTGTCTCAATCACTCTCTTCACAGCAGTAATGCCAGCTAGACCCTTTTCTGTAGTGCTGCTCAGTCAGTATAGAAGTGGCTATTCAACAGTAATACCAGAGTGGAGTAAGGAACACTCTGCTTCAACAGTGTGGACAGTGTTGCACACACCTTTTCCCAAAAATCTCAAACTCTAAAATATCAGTGCTTTCCCAGACTACAGGAGAGAGTGTGCCTGTGGCTCCCTGGGACCACAGTATGCACTTTGGGGAATCAGTAATAAGCATTGAAACTGACTCCGAGACAATAGATGTGTCCTAGGAATAAAGTTAAAAAGGATCAGCTGGTGATTGGGATTTCTCAAAGCAAAATTCAGATCACTCCAAATAGTGTCCAATGAGAAGTGTATCCATGAGTGACACATCAATTTCCAGCTGTTATAGATCCTTAAGGATTTATATCAGGATCCAAGTAACACAGAGTAACAATAGGACACTATTCACTAAGCTGTGTCCCCTGCATCTATTATCTTACATAAGGGGTGACCCAGATATCCATGTCCCAGGTAACCCCATAAAAACACACAGCAGAGGGAAGTAACAAAGAATGAAAAATTTTGTATATTATCCCTAACAATGGCAGATGCAAATGTTATTTCCCTTATTCAACAATTGAAGAAAAAGAAACGGGCATCCATCAGATAAAATACAAGTCTTGATGAAAAACTGGACAGTGTGAGCCCCATGTAGTTTTATTTTAATATGTCTTTCCACTAGGCGCCACACTGTAAATGGGTACAAAACAATGGGGTTTAATTGTCATTCTTTAAAAGTCAATTTTCTAAAGTTGTAGCTCATGAAAATACCCAGATTTTTTCCAGTGCTACTCCAGTGTCTTCTACTGAAACTGGGGGAACAAAGACAGCACATTCTGCATGAGGTTTTATAAAACCAGGTCCAAGGGTCTCAAATCCTCTCCATAATCTAAAATTATACAAATACTTACGTCCAGTTATAGACACACAGACACACAGGGAGCTCAGTTATAAATTTCTTAAAGATCAGAGTTTGCAATCCAAATTCTTTTCTTTGTAGTGCACAGTTTCTTCCAAAATGTGGACTTTTTGAGAGGTTTGAGGTGCCTGAAGTGTATGAACAATAAGTAGGCATAACACACACCCTCATTTCATACACCACAGCTGTCACACACATCTCTCACTCTTTCTATAAACTTCGTAGCCTTGATATGTATTTCCATCAGTACAACTAGTGACATTACTGACCTGACAAGGTCTTAGCCTTTCTTAGCCTTTCAAAATAAAAATAAAATTAATATAAAATTCTGGAAATGTCCATTATTATTATCAGTGAGCTACTGGCAGTGACACTGACAAGGCAGACCTGTGTTGTGTATACACAGAGTGGCATCAGAGTGAGGAGCCAGGGAGGTTGTGTATTTGTTTTTTATAACGGGAAAGTGTGTTGAGTCTCAGCACAAGTGGGATGTGATGAAGAGAGACTCTGGGTTGTTAGTGTGAGAGGTCTGAGTGCGGGAGTGAGTCTCTAGAGACAGTGTGTGTGTGTGTGTGTGTGTGTGTGTGTGTGTGACTCAGCCTGGTGGTGTCAAGTGAGGATGTCAGAAGCTGGAGGAGGACCTGGAAGTCGGAGTGCTGACTGGCCGTGAGGGGACCAGTGAGTGTCATGTGGGAGCAGGAGGCTCCAGATCAGGGAAAGAGCAGGAAGCTGCTTGTGGTGACTCAGAGCAGAGGCAGCCATCTCCCTGAAAGGGACCAGCCGGAGGGTGTGTGAGAGATCAGGCTCGTTGAGTCCAGGAATCTGCGACAGAAGGGCTTGGCTCAGTGAGGGACCTACATTATGATCTCGGAGGTGATCAGATAGAAAGGACAGTGGAGGGAGTGAGCTGGAGACTCAGGGCCTGAGAGTCTGCAACCAGGGGACCCAGAGGTCTCTGAGGATGTGTGCCCCATGCTCTGGTGCCATGATGAGGGGGAGAGTACATCACCACTCTCAAAGGAAAAGTTCTCCAGCAGGCTGTGAGGGGTGTGTCTGGAGTGGTGGACATGCCTATTCATGGGGGTCACTACCACTGTGATAGCACGGTATCATGAAGAAACGTTGTTAGTTTTCTAACTAACCTGGTATCTATTTCAGTGGTTGTTATGGTCCTCAGTTGGAGAGTTATTTTTTCCCTAATTGTTTTCTCCTTTTTCTCTGGGTGCTGCCAATTAATATATTACGCAAATGAGGAAGAAGCATTTAAAAGGGGAAAATTAGACTTCAAAAGGGGGAATACTGAGAGATCGGAGAATGTGAATGAGGTTAGTTGAGTGGTGTGTTTTAGGGATGGGAGAAAGACATGTTGTGTGCTTTTCTTTTTTGCTTTTGGTTTTTTTGGGCTGTTAGTTTGTCGGGAGGGGGGGGGGGTCTTTTCTTTGTCTTTCCCCTCCCAATTGGAATACAAATGTGCTCCTCTGCCTCCCTAATAAAGTTGATTTGTTTTCTCAAACATAATTCACTCTCACACATTATAATAGTAATTTTAACAGAACTAATGTACAGTACTCTATTGACAATAGAGTCCAACTGTATTAATATTAATGGTATTCAAGTGAAATGTACAGATGGATCCCAAGTCTAAAGATTTCCCCTGTGGCAGACAAAGTCTGAGGCAGAATTCTGGTACATACAGACTCGCTCTCTCTTGACCTGCTGTTTTGTTCTGAAGTTCAGTTTCCTGACTCGTACAAAGTGGATGCAGTCACATGGTCGATTCCTCTGCCAGATTTTGATTGAGATTGTTTATTGCTTCACATTTTGATTATGTGTTGTTATAGTTATAACCTTGCTTGTTTTTGTTAAAATTGTTTATTTTCTTCAAAAGACAATGTTGTTTTCCTCAACACATCTACAAATAACAATCAAAATCTCCAGTTCTCTTTCTCCAGTGTTGTTCATTTACATTTTGTATTAATTCAACCATGTGAAGAATAACAACCAAAGCTATAACTTTAACAAAACGCCATAAAATGTGAAGCAATTTCTATTATAGTTAAAAGTCAAAGTCTCTCTCATTCTATTTCCCTATTCCAACCATTGTAGCTTCATGTGTCTCCCTGTTTCCCACTGTCTTCCTTCCTGACAGTTTTTTCTAATCTTTCTTCTTCTTTCTGGAGCCCAAAATTTGATGCAGCTGTTATCTTCATCATCCCCATCCACAGACACTCTGAGATGGATAATGCCAAGATATTTTATATTACTGCTGAACTGAGTGTTGTAGTGAAGACTTGGAAAGAAGGATGTGGATGAGCTGTGCAGATGTTCAGCTGTGCTCCTGTCTTTTTGCCTGCAGTATGAGGCTCTGTGAACTAACAGAGAGATGTTGTGAAGATCTGGCCTCTGCTCTTCAGTCTCAACACTCCAGTCTGACAGAGCTGGATCTGAGTTACAATAACCTGGGGGATTCAGGAGTGAAACTGCTGTCTGCAGCTCAGAGGGATCCCAACTGTAAATTAACAACACTGAAGTAAGTGAACACTGGTGATTTATTTTTATTGTTTTATTTAGATATGTTAAGACTCACAGCATTCCATTTTTCACATGCATCAAAATGTAACACCTAGAAAATACAAAACAAAAAAGAAGGGTGACATATAAAAGTATTTATTGTCTAATTTTATACAAGTTCTTGTCTTTGGGCTCTTTGTAAACATATGATTACTGAGAGGCTCAAAACACAACCTTTCCCATTTTTTAAAATATATACTGTATATGTTGTAGATTTTTAATTCTGTAGGTAATTTTCTTCTTGAAAGTGATTCTAGATTTGAACACTAGGTCTGTCCAGCTTTAACCAGTTTCTAGTGATTCTCTCCAGGAAGGTGAATTAGTGGATTTATGCAGATTTGAATGTTTTTAGATTCTTCAGTTGCTATGGGAGTGCCAGCCTCCCTTTCCATTTGAATCTTACCCTTATCTCTTATATTACTCCCTTTTTTATAATATTTTATATACATCTGAAAGGAAGTAGCTATGGAAGTGAGTTAGATTTGCAATATTTATCAATTTGTTTATCTCAAGGTTCTTCCGGATGCTATTATCATATTTTAATTTGCATGCAGTATGATGCGCCACGCCCACCGCGTTTTGATGCAGTGTACTCCGTGCATTTTGAAAGGCTGGATCTGTATATTAAATACAGGGGACCTGTGATGCTTATTTTACATTTTGGGATTATAATGAATCTGCAATGATGAGTGCATTTCAAATCATAAGGAAACTACCAAGTACAAGATAACATGTACCATAACAATCTCCAATTTATATCACAAAACAGATGAAGTGTCAATGTATGGGTAGTGCCATATTGCCATCATTGTCTGTGATTCAGAATGAGGCATGCCTTAGACCAAGTGAATTTTGCTACTATGTTAATTCTAAATATTTTCATTTAACCGACACATACAAGACAACATGTTTTAGATTCTTTTAAGTATTGCAAAAAAGAAACCTGCCACCCAACTAAAACACACTCATATTTATTTTCATTTCATTTCTTGTTCACTTGCAGCGACTAGTGAGCAGGGAGGGCAGGGTTAATGGCACAATTTGCCCAAAATCTTGCTCTTGCCCTTGGTGAGACCAGCTGATTCTCATCTGCCTTCGACAACATGGCAACCATGCAGTACTTCCACAGAGTTCATGATTGTGTACTTAATTTGAAATTAGAAATTTTGAGATACTATCAGTTTATTTTGTATCGGATATTTAAAACCCAGTCTAAGAATTTGGGACTGCAGTTCCCCTTTTAGATGGTGTGGATCAATAATGCAGGTGGGATCATGATTTTGATTGGGAGCAAGTGGGATTTAGTTCCACACAGGGCTACAGACTCAGACACATCTTTCTAAAGTCCTCGTCATCTCAGTGTGTCTCACCTTGCCCAGTAATAAAACTGTGATGAGAAATATAAGATACTTGATCTTGTAAGAAAAGCATCCCCTCTCATTTCCTTGTCTGACATGTTTAATCCTGCTCCTCACTCTCTTGCTCATCTTTTACTTTGTCCCTTTCTTTCTCTTGTCTGTTGTCCATCTGGCTCAATCATTCTCTTCACAACAGTATCTGCCAAACATAACAACAAACAAACACAATCTGCCAGGTGTTTGTCAATTAATTTCTATCTAATGTTTTTAATTTTGTTTGATGATTCCCCAGTGTTTGCTAATCCAACTAATTTGGTATCATGAAGAGATCATTGGTATAAATTAAGAAGAGCAGTGGTCCTAGTACAGATCTCTGTGGTACTCCAATAATTACATCACTGCAGTTTGACTCTTATCTTATTTCCTTTCTCTATTTATTAAATAATTCTCAATACAAACGCACATTCTCTTTGCCTGTAATTTGAGAATTAATATTTTATATTGAACTTTATTAAAAATCTTCTGAAAATGTAAATACACGGTATCATATCACCAAGCTTGGTTATGTAAGACCTACCTTCTCTAAATCCCTGTTTACTTTTCCATGTATGTGATCCTCTAGTTTAGTTTTTATAATTTGTCCTTCCATGTAATAAAAATCAGACTTTATTGGTCTATAATTTCTTGGTTCAGTTTTGTTATCCATCACGTGGATTGGCACTACATTTCCATTTCTCCAGTCCTTGATTTTAGTGTCTGTTGGAAGAGTTGTGACAGTGGCTTCTGAATACATGTACTCTGACATAATATAATATGATTTAAGCATTAATATTATTAGCCATAAACACTGTCATGCACAAATCCTTAAATGAATAACAATAATAATAAAACAATGACAATCTGCAAGAGTTCAATTTTTAGATCCATTCATTGTGTTTTTTTGTTCTTACAGAACATGAGGATTTAAGCCTAACATTGAAGAAGATTCCTTAACAGAGCAAGGCGGCAGAATTTCTTATCTTTAAGAGACAGAACAAACTCCTCCAGATGTTCATCAAACACCACAGTCTGCAGACCTGCTGATCAAACCCCTCTGAGCAGACTGTGTGAAGGACTGTGTTTCCATTGTGCTCTAGTATATGTGGAGGGTAGAGACAGGTCTCTCTCCTGCTCTGGGTCTGGACAGTGTGTAATTGGATGAGTATGAGTTTGTTTCTAATCTCTAGAATTAAAAAAGATTGTCTTAAATATATAATTAGTTCGGTTGGTTTGTTATGCACATTTTGTCTTAATAAAATTGGATTTTGCATACAGTACATGTAAGTTTTTTATTTTGTGCAGTTAATTCCTAGGAAGACAACATGGTAGCACACTGGTTAGTATTGCTGCCCAACAGCACTGGGACCCTGGATTGAGTTTCAGGATGCTATCTGTGTGAGGTTTTTATATTCTCTTTGTGTTTACATGGGTTTCCTCCAGCTGCTCCGGTTTCCTCCCACAGTCGTGTCCCATCCAGATTGTACCCTGCTTTGTGCCCATGGATTTCTGTGATAGGCTCTGGCTCCCTCATACAATTTCAGTAATAAGATTATTTCTGTGTGTAGAGTGAATGATGGTGTATGCAGTTTGTCTATATAAAGGGATCATTGCAGGGATGTGGATTTGGACTGTGTAAACTGGGTCCACTCTGGCTTAGGCTGGTAATAATAATGGGTTGAACATGTATTTTCAGTTTTTCCCATAGAAAGGTACTGCTGGTTCTTCTGTAGGTCCATGATGCACCTGAACCAGACATAGTGCAGAACAGGAATGCATGAACATTTGCAAAAGCTTAAATATAAACAGTGTGTTACAAAAGAACATGGTTCCTTGAAGACCTTCCACAGGTCCCCGAAGAGGAGAGGGCAGGGCTAGAGAGGCCTCTGTCCCTGGAGGAGCTCTCCACTGCACTCAGTGGCTTGAGCAATGGCAAGACCCCTGGCCTCGATGGCCTGCCGGCCGAATTCTATCGTGCCTTCTGGGCTGTGCTGGGACCTGACCTGCTGGATGTATATTTGGAAAGTCTGGAGCAGGGGGACCTGCCACTGAGCTGCAGGAGAGCTGTTGTCACCCTGCTGCCTAAGAAAGGGGACCTGTGTGACATGCCCTGCTGTGTGTGGATTATAAAATCCTGTCCAAGGCTCTGGCCAACAGGCTGAGGGTGGTGCTGGGGTCCGTGGTGCACTCCGACCAATTGTACTGCGTGCCCGGAAGGTCAATCTTTGATAACATATTTCTGATTCGAGATGTTTTGACCACCTCCAGACTATTGAGTTTAGATACTGGTCTCATTTCGTTAGACCAGGAAAAGGCCTTTGATAGGATTGAACATCAGTATTTGTGGAGGACCATGAGGTCCTTCGGGTTCAGCCCCGTCTTTGTTGCCATGATTCAGGTGCTGTTCAGTGACATCTTCAGTGTGCTAAAGGTCAACGGAGGGCTGAGTGTTCCGATTCCAGTGCGGAGGGGAGTCAGGCAGGGCTGTGCACTCTCAGGAATGCTCTACTCCCTTGCCATTGAGCCTCTGCTACATCAGCTGCGCCGGGTCATCAGGGGCCTGTCCATCCCGGGCCTGTCCATCCCGGGACCATCCTGTGGTCGGAGGAGAACAGGATGTCAGGGCGCTACAGACAACTTTAAATGATTTCCAGCGGCTATCATCAGCCAAAGTAAACTGGGCCAAGAGTAGCGCCCTACTCCTGGGGGAGTGGAGCGAGATGGGTCCCCCAGTCTTGCCAGAGAGGCTCAGCTGGACCAGAGGGGGACTCAAATACCTGGGGGTGCACCTGGGGGATGAGGCCAGCGTGAAAAAGAACTGTGAGGGGCTCCTCGAAAAAGTGAAAGGTCGTCTGGACCGCTGGCGCTGGCTGCTCCCCCAGATCTCCTACAGAGGCTGGGTTCTGATTGTCAACACCCTGGTGGCTTCGATGTTGTGGCATTGCCTGGTGTGCCTGGAGCCACCAGCCGGACTGGTCGAGGAGCTGCAGGCCACGCTCCTCGACTTCTTCTGGGACGGACTGCACTGGCTGCGGAGGGGCATCCTCTATCTGCCCAGAGAGGACGTAGGGCAAGGATTCATCGACATCCGGAGCCGGGTGGACGCCTTTCGCTTGCAGACAGTGCAGAAGCTGCTGTTCGGCCCGGCCTCGCTGTCCTGTAAGGAGCTGACCTTTACCCTGCTGCGTCGAGCAGGACACCTCGGGCCCGACTGTGTGCTCTTCCTGATGGACACCAGCAGGGTTGACCTGTCTCCACTGCCGCCTTTCCAGCGCAGTCTCCTGGAGGCCTGGCGGCATCTGCGTGTGCAGAGAGAAGAGGAGCGGCCCAGTCTATACTGGACACTCAGGGAACCGTTAATACACAATCCACGAATGGACATAGAACCGGGCCGCTCCTTGGACTTTACCAGCAGACTGGTCTGCGCCAACATCACACAGGTCCACCACCTGCTGGACGTGGATCAGGGCTGCTGGCACAGTGTGGAGTGGGCGTGTGACGCGCTGGGACTACACTCGCGGCGGTGTGTAGACAGGTTTCTTAGTCAACTTCGCTCTGCTCTGCCTCTCGAGGAGATGCTGCTGGTCCAGGGTCTGTTTGAGGACCATCGCCTTCCAACCACACAGCCTCCTTTCCCGGGTCTGCTAGTATCTCCTGCGCTCAGTCCCGGACCGACGGGATCTCTCCTTGAGCCCCTTGCTTCAGAGGAGAGGTCTCTAGCTGGTGTTGGGGGGAAATGTCTGTACAGACTAGTCGTAACATCTAGACACCAGGCCCAGCTGTCTGCACTCCCTGACACTCCCTGGAGGGGTCGTCTGGGAGTGCCGGATGACGTCCAGCCTGCCTGGGGTAGCCTCTACAGATTTCCCCTCAACAAGAGGGCTAGTGCAATGGAGGGTCCCGCACACCATCCTGGGGGTCAACTCATTTGTGTCGGTTCTGGACCCGGCGGTGTCTGACGCCTGTCCCTTCTGCGCTCAGAGGGAGACGGTGTTCCACTGCTACAGCACCTGCCCCCGCCTGTCGCCCATGTTTGCCGTACTGATCCGGCTCTTCACCAACCTTGGCCTGGTCTTCAACGACGTTATTTTCGTGTTTGGGGCGGGTCATACGAAAAAACAGAAAACTCAGACCCTCCTCGCCAACCTTCTGCTGGGCCAGGCCAAACACACCATCTACAAAACTCGGAAAAATAAGATCTCTGGTTCCGGGTCTGTAGACTTGGTGAGGATGTTTGAAGGGTTGGTGAAGAGCAGGATATCGTTAGAATTTTTGTTTTATAAATCTCATAATGACCTCGGAACGTTTGAAAAGCACTGGTGTTTTGGAAATGTCCTGTGCAGGATTGTAAATAACGAAAGATTATTATTCCAATTATGATTTTATTTTCTTAATTCTTAAAATGGGGCTTTAAAACTCAAGATTTATACTTTGGTTTTTTTTTCTGTCAATAAAGTTTGATTGAACTCTCTCTCTCTCCTCTCTCTTTTCCACTCTGTTCTTCCTCTCTCACACTCTTCCTCTCCTCTCTCTTTTCTGCTCTATTCTTCCTCTCACAATCTTCCTCTCCTCTCTCTCTTTTCCACTTTATTCTAGAAAGCCAGGACCAGCTACTGGAAAGCTGTCTGATCAGGGTGAGTCTGTGAAGTCCAAAGACTGGTCAGTTACTAAACTGAGAGATCTGTAGCAACTCCATCACAGGCTTGAAGCTCCGCAGTGATTAATGTTTGGGCACAACACACCAGGGTATAGTTCTGCACATCTGTGCCACTCACATCCTCTCTAGAGCTCAAAGCTGTTGGCCTTTTGGTATTGGTCCCTTCCTGTATTGTCCAATCTGAATTTTTCTTAAGTCTTGACATCCGGCAGGTTACATCACCTCATCAGCTGTGCCTAAGGGCTGCACAGTGGTGCAGAGCTGAGCATAGCAGCCCTGTGGACCCCAGGTTCAATCCCTGACCTGGAGTGCTATCTGTGTGGAGTCTGCATGTTCTCACCTTGTCACATGGGTCTTACAGTCCAAAGCTGTGCTGGTGGGTGTGTCTGTGTGTGCCCTCTGATGGCCTGGAGTCTCTTTGCCTGACTTGTAACAGAGGTCTTAAACCCAAGCAGGAGTTAAAATATAGGTATCTAATAAACAATCTGTCAGAACTAACGCTTACCGTCTACAATTTCAGTAGCAGGCTGATATACAATTTTGGCTCTGCATAAAGGAGAAAGGGCATTGAGTTAAATGACAAAGATGTTGGATATGTACATGTGCAAGAGAGTAGTTCAAGACAGGGCAAACCCCCAGTCCTACTGAAGCCTTCAATGACTTTTCTTCTGCGCCATTCTTTGAGATTAAAGAGAGAATTCCCCCCTTGATGTTACCAGGTTAGATGTTTAACCAAAGTGAAACAGGAAAAATACCCTTTTTTTCTGTCATTAGGGTCTTAAGGCATTAAGGATCTGTGCCTGTGGCTGGAAGGGTTTGCAGGTTCAAATCCTGCAGCCAGCAGAGGAATCCTACTCTGTTGGGCCCCTGAGCAAGGCCCTTATCCCCAACTGCTCCAGGGGCGCCGTATAAATGGCTGACCCTGTGCTCTGACCCCCAGCTTCTCTCCCTGTCTGTGTGTCTCATGGAGAGCAAGCTGGGGTATGCAAAAAGACACATTCCTAATGCAAGAAATTGTGGCTGATAAAGTGATCTGATCTTGTCTTACACAAGGAAACTCCAAGGCGATGATTACAACGTAGGAGTTAAAGAGGACATTAGGCGCCCTCTCATGGCTTTGGGCAGAATTACAGGCTGCCCTGCCGCACCTCAGAACAGAAGTTACATCTTTACACAAAGGGTGGTGGGGGTGTGGAACCAGCTACACAGCCATGTTGTTGAAGCCGATACCCTGGCTTCTTTCAAGAAACAGCAGGATGAGATCCTCGGATCATGACATGGGGGTGGGGGCAGTTCTATACACAAAGAGTAGCGGGGGCGTGGAACATGCTGTTGAAGCCAATGCCCTGGCTTCTTTCAAGAAACAGAAAATGTCTGCTATGATTTTAAGATTCTGCTGGATGATGCTCAGATGTGGGCCTTGCTAGCCTGGCGTGATTCAGTTCCTGGGTGAAAAGGGAGAGTTTGGTGCCCAGCTTGTCTGTGGTTCATTGCAAACGATCACCCTGCTTACTTACAGCCTGGAGGAGGGAGGTAACTGTCAGGTCTCACCACTGGAGGTGTCTATGTTCACTTTGAGCCTCTGGGCAATACATGTATGTGTATTTACAACTCTCCAGACCCTCTGCAGACTGACCATTGGGTACTACTGGCTGCAGAGTTTGTCGTGAAAGTCGTGAACTTTGCAAAAGTACCGTTTGTTGCAAACTCGCATTCAAATTCCCACTCATTGCAACATGAAGTGGCCCTTCCTGCTCACTAGTCCCTGTGATGACTAATGTACCGAGGTGTACGAGTTAATAAGTTCAGGTTCCAGCAGAAATGTTCCAGCCTGATCTGCAGGTAGAGTGAACCAGTGAGTAGTATTTAATAATAATAAGAAGAAGAAGAAGAAGAAGAATAATAGCTTACACTTATATAGCGCTTTTCTGGACAGTTCACTCAAAGCGCTTTACAGGTAATGGGGATCCCCTCCACCCCCAGCAGTGTGTACCCCCACCTGGATGAGGCGCCAGTCCGCTCCCCACACCCCAGCTCTCAGTGGGGAGGAGAGCAGAGTGATGGAGCCAGTTCAGAGAGGGGGGTTATTAGGAGGCCATGATGGGTAAAGGCCGGGGGGAAATTTGGCCAGGACACTGGGGTAACACCCCTACTCTTCTCAAGAAACACCCTGGGATTTTTAATGACCACAGAGAGTCAGGACCTCGGTTTTACGTCTCATCCGAAGGACGGCACCTGTTTACAGTCTAGTGTCCCCCGTCACTATACTGGGGCATGGGGACCCACACAGACCGCAGGGTGAGCGCCCCCTGCTGGCCCCACTGACACCTCTTCCAGCTGCAGCCTCAGCTTTCCCAGGAGTCTCCTCTCCAGGTACTGTCCCCCTTTAAAAAACAAACTGTAAATGAACAGAGTACCAAGGGGAACCCTGTCTTTCCAGAAGCCACGCTTATTTGTGTTGAAAACAAAGTTCTGCTGTTTTCTAAAAAGTCATAATTAGGCTGGTCACGAATCCTTCGACTCTTGCTGGACACAAATGACCGTAAAACATCTACCGTTAAAATCAGAAGGAATTGTTAATCTCTTTATTTTTTACCTGCTCACGGGTTCAACCTGTAATATTTTAGCGGGTTAAAATGTGTGTTTATTACATTTAACAACATTCAATCGCAGCCGCGCCGCTTTAAGATGAAATATGTTCTTTTTTTCAGACGCGTCTCTCCCACTGTGACGAATGGAGTGGTCTGAAACCCCCCTCAATTTTCTGAGTAAAATTGAAAGACATGTCCAAGCACACCGAATAATCAACGGGCCTCCCTTTAACACGGCAAATGAACCAGCTCCAGGCGCACAGTGGTCTGAAAGTCTACTTTAACAGAAGTTAAATATTCTTCGTAATATTTTAGAGCGCAGGGCGCCTATTTTTACAGTACATCAGTGCACCTCAGGGCGGTGTTCATCAGGTACCTAAGCGATATTACCTCAGTGTGCCGCTGTAACCAGGAGCGCAAAATTATTATTTTTGCCATTCCACTCTTGCTGTTTAAGTGCTCACGGGGCGGAAGACAGCCTGTGCTGTTTTGGAATACACGTGAGGAGCTGGCCTGGCTGTTTTTGTCCGATACAGTTTGCCCTGAAAGGCGCAGTGATAACTAAATGGGTCTCGTGGGTCTGTGGTCCCTGCAGGCAAAGTGATCTCCTATTCCGAGCTCAAGGCCCTCCTGGGGAAGAGCCCGGACCTGCTGGTGGTTGACGTGCGCACCCAAGAGGAGGTGGACAAGGGGAAAATTCCGGGCTCTATCCACATTCCCGGTAAGCCTCCTACAGCCCGGCTCTTGAAAACACAAGGCAGGTCCTAACGAGAGGAGGGGGGGGGGCATTCAGCCATATCGAGCCCATTCTTGAACAATAAACAGGGTGTCGGGTTCAACAGCCCGGCTGTGCAGCTTGTTCCATACTCCCACCACCCTCTGTGTAAAGAAGGACCTCCTGTCCTGACTGAAGGATCTCACCCAGCTGTGTCTTGAGAGCAGCCAGGGTAGGGGCTTCAACCACAGGGCTGGGCAGCTTGTTCCACACTCCCACCACCCTTTGTGTAAAGGGCTATTCCCTGCCCTGACTGGAGGATCTCACCCAGCTGGGTCTTGAAAGCAGCCAGAGTAGGGGCTTCAACCACAGGGCTGGGCAGCTAATTCCACACCCGCACCACCCTCTGTGTAAAGAAGGGCCTCCTGTCCCGACTGGAGGATCTTATCCGGCTGCGTCTTGAGAGCAGCCAGGGTAGGGGCTTCAACCAAAGGGCTGGGCAGCTTGTTCCCCACCCCCACCGCCCTCTGTGTAAAGAAGGACCTCCTGTCCTGACTGGAGGATCTCACCCAGCTGTGTCTTGAGAGCAGCCAGGGAAGGGGCTTCAACCACAGGACTGGGCAGCTTGTTCCACACCCCCACCTCCTGTCTTGACCGATGGATGGCATCCAGCCATTTCTTAGAAAGCAGCCGAACAGAGGAGTTTTAAAGCCCCCTCCCTGGTCTGGATTTATGTTTTTTGACCTCTTTGTGTAAAAAAAATTGTAACATTCTGAGCCAGAAGACCGTGACTAACATCATCTGGGTTTCTCACAGGCTAGAGCACAGCTGGGTCTTTCATATATACTGTCAACTCCCTTCAAAGAACGATCAAAGAAATCAATAACCAATAAAAAACTCAAATCTGAGCGATAATGTAAGTCCTGCACCTATCGCAATGTTTTGCTCACTTTCCACCCAGAAGCCTGAGGAGTCTTAAGTATAAATGAGCAAAAAGCTGGTGTTAAGGACTGTTTTTTTTAAATCTTTTAGGTTAGATACTAAAATTAAAAGTGAATTCATATTTAAGTGCCCACACTTAATTTATGATGTTGCTGAAGCTTCATCAGGGGATGATTAATAATCATTTATCATTTTATTACTAATAAAATAAGTAATTGGAGCGGTGGGTAAGGATCTGTGCCACTGGCTGGAAGGTTGCCGGTTCGAATCCTGTGGCCGGCAGAGGAATCCTACTCCCTGAGCAAGGCCCTTCACCCCAGCTGCTCCAGGGGTGCTGTATAAATGGCCAACCCTGCGCTCTGACCCCCAGCTTCTCTCTCCCTGTCTGTGTGTCTCCTGGAGAGCAAGCTGGGGTCTGTGAAAAGACACATTCCTAATGCAAGAAATTGTATATGGCCGATAAAGTGATCAGAACTTAAAATTATATATATAAAAACAATGATTTAATTAATTAAATAAATGGAATCTGGTTCTGTTTGAATATATTTCCATTCCCTTATGTCCTACATGACTTCCTTTCAGGTTTTTATCACTGTGAAGGTGCCCTGAGCTTTTGCTCGGCCTCACTGCGTGCCCGCTTGCTTTAATCTCGTCTATCCGAAAAGGCCTCGTACCCGGAACCCCACCCTCGTCCCCGTTTCTTCCGGATACCAGGGACTGTACTGTACCAGGACTGTCTGACCTCCCAGCTCTGCAGTTCTGTTTGTAATGCAGTGGCGCGTTTCCTCTCCCGCCCTGTAGTGGGTGCTGTGGAGCGGGAGCTGGCCCTGGACCCGGCAGCCTTCCAGCACAAGTACGGCGTGCAGAAGCCCCCCCCGGACGCCCCTCAGCTCGTCTTCCACTGTCAGATGGGTCGCCGAGGAGCAACGGCCACAGAGACAGCACGCGCCCTCGGATTCGAGAAGTATGCTTTCCTGGCGATCCATTTCGCCCTGTGCCTCTTAAAGCTATTTCAGTACAGGCCTTGCAGTCAGCTGCTGAGCCGCTAATTTGCTCCTTCTATCTGATTAATTAATCATGTTGGTTCAATTTGGTAATTAATTGATTAGCAAGCCACATCTGGGATGGATCACCCCGTCCGACAGCACCCTGTCACTGGATTAGAGGGTGTCGATGAGGAATTGCTGTCGTTGGTGATAGAGGGCGCCTCCTACTGGTCGACGCCAGGAAGTACTCCCGACAGCTTTGGTCTTTGAGTTGGAGCTGGGGTCTCCTTGGAGTTTCCCCTGGGAAAGATCAGGGTTCTCCCAGGGTGGGGATGACCAGTAGGTGTGTTGGGAAGAGCACCTCCTAGTGGTGGACACTGAGAATACCGATCGGGTCAGTTCAAGCTTAGCTCCTGGGATGACTGAAAGTTGTTATTGCAGTTATGTCATGTAAGTAGTAATGAAACTAATTCAGTTCATCTTCGTCAGAGAAACCAGGACATAATATTGAGAGGAAACGGTATTTGAAGTTTCTTAAGGGAAACTTGCTCTCCAGTGCATCACAGTGCATGCCACCTGGTGTTTTTTTCCTGCTGCTTCTTGGTCCTTCGTAACTGAGGGCGTTTTCTCTCTCTCTCTCTCTCTCGTTACTTTCAGGGCCCGGAATTATGCTGGCGGGTATAAGGAGTGGGCAGAGAAGGAGAGGTGCTGAAGTTGCCAGCATCGCTATAAAACCCTGCAGGTTTTTGGATCTCCGTATTCCGAACTTGCAACCTAGCGAAAGTGATCAACACACACACTGCTGTGGAAATGCCTACACTTATATAGCGCTTTTCTGGACACTCCACTCAAAGCGCTTTACAGGTCATGGGGATCCCCTCCACCCCCAGCAGTGTGCAGCACCACCTGGGTGAGGCGCCAGTCCGCTTCCCACATCCCAGCTCTCAGGGGGGAGGAGAGCAGATGAAGCCAATTCATAGATTAATCCACAATAGCAGATGAACGTTTTCAGCGTCAAAAATGTACCTACTGTAACAGTTCCATTCGAGTTTTCTAGCATTTTGAACAGCTCTGATCTAGTACTGCTACTCGGTGTGGGGGAAAACTAGGTTTCAAATGTCATCATCGAGTTAAATCTCAAATTCCCTCCGGCAAGACTGCTTAACGACGTGGTCACGAGATAAACTACTAATGAGCGGCCAGCAGAAAGTGTTGCAGTGGCTGATCGCAGCGGCTTTAACCATCTGATTTAATTGGCTCGTAGGCGGGTGTCCTCATTAACAGCGTCCTCTCCTCTCTATACATAGTTTAGAAAATTTAAAAGGCTTCTGGCTGGGCTGCAGAAACCCAGGTCAGGACAGTCTGTTAGCATGAAGCATGAAATTGCAGTAGGCGATACCAGAGGCAGGGTGTAATCCGAATTCACGAGCGCATTCAGTAATTAACGAGAAACCGTAATTAACGAGCCCAGGACAGCTGCCCTAACAAGTAGAAGAACTTCCTGAGCGCCGTATCCGGAAGGAATATGATGAAGATTCGTGTTGCTTTGACTACAGAGCCTTCCGATATTGCTAATCGGTCAACACTGTTGTCTTCAATTAGGCTGTGAAGCTCTTAGCTTCTAGCAGGAATGTCGCCTTTAAATTTTATCTATATGTAATATAATTCTTCACAGCAAAGAGAAACTAGATCCAAGACACGGTTTTAGTCTCTTTAAGCCTGAAATGACCAAATGCAAAATATCCCAGACATCTGCACAGCAGAGTGTATTTTCACGAGGTCAGGAGATGCTAAAACGTCCTTATTTTAGATTGTTAAACTGGAACTGAAATAAAGCCATTTTCCGTTCTGGACATCTGGTCGGTTGTTTTTGTTCGACGGGCTTGACAAAACAAAACGAACGTTTTGTATTCCATACCGAAAAGAAATGAGACACCGTCGTGGTTGAGAAACAGCTGGCCCTGTTTTCTGTTTTTCAAGGGTCTTTCTACTTTGGGCTTGGTGCAGTTTCTCTCTTTTAAAAAAAAAAACACCTTCACCTCCTCTGGATCACAATCCGGTGTTTCTCCGGCGCGGCGTGTCGGAAAGCCGAGCTGGTGGCTGCTGTCGGGACGGATCTGTTGCGACGTTTTTTTCTGTCTTTCTCTCCTGCTGGTTCTCTATAATCTTTTTTCCCCCCTGGTAGGTTTTCCCCTCTTTGGATCTTTGAGTCCTGGTGCGCTGTCTGCTTTCTCTTCCCGAGTTTTTTTTCCCTTTCATTAGTCTGCTCGAGCCGTTTAGTATGGAAGCGACTTAGTAATTCTTTAGCTCAGCTGGCAAGACCTGGGTTCGAGCCCATGCAGGGAGGCACGAAGTAGGGTGGGAGAGGCGAGGGCACAAGCCCTAGAACCCGAATCCGTTACCATAACAAGAGGACAATGAAATATGGGCTTTTTCGAAGTCGCAAATGTGAGATATAAAGTCGCAATTCTGAGTTACCATAGCGCGGTTTTTTTTTACTTCCTGGCGGAAAAGGGCTTCCATAGGTTTAGTCCATACTTTTGCTCCGCTTGGACTTAAGCGTCTTGGGATGGTGAATTTGTTTTGTTCCTTTACGGTTCTGTTTCTGAAGTATAACCTTCCTCCCCCCGTCTCTGCCCCCCTCGGTTCATCGCAAGCTCTGCCACCTTTCCTTTAACGTAGCGCTTTTCTAATATTTGAAACCCCCCTCTTTTAAATCACCTTTAGGCCTTGAACTGGGCTACATTTTTATTTTTTTGAAGAGTATTCTGTCATTAGAAATTGCAGTGTTGAACGGTGTTCTCCATGAGCATTGTTTCAGGGTTAAATAGGTTAAGAGTCAGGAATAGCCCATACATATTAGCTGTAACTGTTAAAAATGCCAGTGCATTACATGCCAAACGCAACAGTTTGAAAAGCTGAAGCCTTTTCTTTCAAACTTTTGCTTTTAAGTCATCATTCCCATTTAGGGCAAAGCAGTGCAGAGAGCCATATAGGCAAGAAACAAATTGTGAAGATATAATATCACTTTTCCTAAAAATCCTTTCTGTCCTAGAACACAACCATGCCATCAAACATCCTCCATGTTTTCTAATTATCCTAACCCTAGCTAAGGGTTTGACTAAAGTCCGTTGCCTTCAGCAGTTGGTTGAAAGGGATCGGCTCAATAAGACGATCTCCTCTCCTCAGGATGAAATGTTTCCCTCCAACTTGCTCCTTTGCCACTCTGATGGTGCTGCAGCCTGCCTGCTCGGATGTCGTCCCTAGGGGGTGCTCTTACAGCTGGGGGGGGGCTCGATTTCAGCTGTAGCACCCTCTTTCCTGACGCTTCCTCGTCCTACAGGCGTCTGTGTCCGTGTCAGGTGGTCTTCAGCCACACGCGGGAGGTAGCAGGTGGTCAGAGAGCTGTACCAGATCGCCATCATTACGGAAATAAGCTCTCTATAATGACAAGAAACACCTGCCTTTGCATTTAATAATAATGATGATGTTGCTTTATCGGCCCTATACAATTTCTTGCATTAGGAACGCGTCTTTTCACAGACCCCAGCTTGCTCTCCATGAGACACACAGACAGGGAGAGAAGCTGGGGGTCAGAGTGCAGGGTTAGTCATTTATACAGCGCCCCTGGAGCAGCTGGGGTGAAGGGCCTTACTCAGGAGCCCAACAGAGTAGGATTCCTCTGCCAGCTGCTGGATTCGAACCGGCAACCTTCCAGTCGCGGGCACAGATCCTTAACCACAGAGCCGTATAGCCAATTTGGACCGAGATCTTCGCCGACCACAGTCCGTTCGGGAGATGTGAACCCAGACTCTCGCCGACCGCAGACCAGCACCCTTCACGACAAGCCACAGCACCACAATTGTCTCGCGTTTGCCCACATTTGTCTCAGGCGGCCCTCCTCCAGCCTTGCAGGTGCCCCTGGGCTGACCCCTCCTGGGGGGGGTGTGGGGTTCAAGCCTCCAATGGCCAGGAGGGCTGCCCGTTAACCAAGCAGGTTAAGCCAGTCGCACAGTGTCGTACCAAGAATTCCACGCGCTCACTCCTTGGATGTTGGTGTCCCCGGTGAGCTATCGACGACACCTCAACACTTTAGCGTTCCCAGCTTGATTTTAAAAGCCGGCATCCTTATGCTCCAGTGCTACAGCTTGAAGGCTATCGGGATGTGAGATTGAGTCCCGCACGTCACCATTAACGTGCGCCCATTAATTCTTATTTATAATCATCGCCCTTGCTGTTCTCATAATAATCATCTTCATCATTTTGCACTTCTATAGCGCCTTTCGGGACCCTCCACTTGGAGCTCTTTCCAGGTCATGGGGATCCCCTCCACCCCCCAGCAGTGTGCAGCCCCACCTGGATGAGGCGCCAGTCCGCTCCCCACACACCAGCTCTCAGTGGGGAGGAGAGTAGAGTGATGGAGCCAGTTCAGAGAGGGGGGTTATTAGGAGGCCATGATGGGTAAAGGCCAGGGGGAAATTTGGCCAGGACACCGGGGTAACACCCCTACTCTTTTTGAGAAACACCCTGGGATTTTTAATGACCACAGAGAGTCAGGACCTCGGTTTTACGTCTCATCAGAAGGACGGCGCCTTTTTACAGTCTAGTGTCCCCCGTCACTATACTGGGGCATTAGGACCCACACAGACCGCAGGGTGAGCGCCCCCTGCTGGCCCCACTAACACCTCTTCCAGCAGCAGCCTCAGCTTTCCCAGGAGGAGTCTCCCCTCCAGGTACTGGCCAGGCTCCCACCTGCTGAGTCTCCAGTGGGGCTGCGGGTTTGTCCTTTGTCTTGTACTAATGCAGTAGCTCCAAGGTTCTGCACTGTCATTTCCTGTGCTTCTAGCTCTGTTTACGTTACTTTAAGCGACACACTGACGGCAGACTCTTGCAAGAAGACACGGGCTGTATTTTGACACTTTATTGGCAAAAACGTGGAAAAGTGCAAGTCTAACAGTCAATAATAAGACTGAAGATTTAACGAGAGGGAGCAGTAGAAAAAAAAGTAGGAATCCCATATAGAAATGCAGCATAAAAAATATTCAAAATGCCCTTTATTTCCAAAGTCAGCATTTCACTTTGTCTGTGACAGGTGCAGATCAGCTTTAGGCTGCTAACAATGTTTTTAAAAGCAAGTTTTACAGATTTTTAAGGTGCAGATCTAGCAAGAGAACACAGAAGAGAAATGCCATCTTTTCACAGGATCTTTTTAATCTTGCCTATGGCTTCTCCCCTAGAGTAGAAGGAGTAAGAAAAAAGATGAGACTCTTATTTCACATGCTGTGCGTTAAAACAACCCAGGAGACAGGCACTGTTGTTCAAAAGCTAGAGATATTATTCTCCATCAGGCTTTCTGCCGAGTACTTTTCCAACTTGGTGTGGAAACAGTCCGGATCTGTTACCGTTAGGGGCAATTAAAACCAATTTTTTTAAGCTTACAGTGGATTACAAAGGATCTGTACTCTGCAGTACAAAAAAGCAGCCTTTTATCATGATCTGCAGAGAAGAGCAAAAAAATGTTCATGATGAGGGATTGCCTGTCAATTAGGCCTGGTTGATTCATGCAATTGAACAGCTACTGCAATACTTCCTATTGGCTGCATATGTACTGTATAGTTCACCTTGAGTATTCGAAGACTCGACTGCAAGGTAAATTAAAGGTTTAGAAGCCTCATCAGAGTGCCCTTGCATGGATAACATCCCAAATTGCTAGAATAACTGAAAACACAACTGAAGGCACCCCGAGTCTCAAAGCTGATTCCTGGAGAGTGTGGTGTGTTCTGCTTTTATGCATGGATGCTCCAGCTACGGTGCTCAAGGGAACGTTTCCGCAGGTCTTTCCTCCCGGCGGCTGTCAGGGTGTATAACGCTGCCCTAGGACGAGGCTAGGACTGTTAGCCCCTCATCTGCTAATCTATGGACAGCATGGTGCTCCATTGTACTTTTTGAACAATCTGAATGAACCATATTTGCACAAATTTTATTGTTTTTACAGTGACTATGATCATCATATTTTGCACACACCTATGTATTTATTTTTATTTATTTTGTATAATTTTTCATCTATTCTGATGTCTGTTTTTGCTTGTCTTGGGCTAGACTGTTGTAACACATCAACTTCCCTTTGGGATCAATAAAGTCTTATCTATTTATCTTAAGGTCCAAACTCAGTAAGTCAACCCATTAACCTCATTATGGACTTCATTGAACTAATAAAGGTTTTTTTCATTTCTTAAGATCTTTCACAGTTGGTTACAGTACACGTTGGTACACCTCCGAGCCTCGTTAGGATCACTGTCATTCCTGTTTGTTAAATAATTAGAGCAGGTCCTGACACCCCTATTCTAAGTGAAATGTTGATGCTCGTGTTGCCCACTGGAACTCCTGATTGTGTCTAGGATGTCTGCACTGCAGTGTAAAGAGCAGCTGCCCCAAAATGCCTTTTACAGCAATCCACTGCAGGGTGGTTTGAGAGGAGAGAAATAAGTATTACAAAGCTGACCTCAGACTGAAAGAAATTCATATTTTAAAAAAGCATGACACCTGTGCTCAACTGAGTAAATACTGCAACACATTTTTTTTCATGGATCAGTTATTGGAAATAAGGTTACAAAACCAACTGAAAATAAGTAATTCAGTGGTTTTCAAAACTATGCATATCTGTCAGAAAGTAAGAATCACAAAGTCCACATACTTCTGATGCCTCTGTGAGCATGAGGTCACAGTTCCCAAAGGGTGACTCTCGTTGTACCGAAGACAGGAAACAACGTGTTGAATTATCAAGCGCCCTGGCATGCTTTAAGTGCTAGTAAAGTATAATAAATCTCTTTTGGTTTTTGAGAGCTCTTGTCTCAGGTGAAATCGCACGTCTTGCCTTAAAGCCAGGTCTTCATCCCCGGTCCTGAAGAGTTTCGCCAATTCACTGCTTGGAATCCAGCGATGGCGAAAAACCATGTTTACTCGAACCAAGATCCTTTTAATAAGGTGACTTTTTTTTAAATAAAGCACTTAAAAGATCATTTGGCACCAAAAAACAAAAGTGAAGATACAGCATCCCTCCAGCTAGACTCGAGTTCCCTTTAATTAAACCGGTGACCTGCTTCCTTGATTAACTTACAGGTGTCACCCAGTTGAGAGACGATAAAACAGGCGATTCAAGATGACTTAGTAGACCAACTGTCAGGACATCCTGTGACCCTCGTCCCACGCCAGAATTCCTAAAAACTCGGAATTCTCTCTTTTACCTGGACCATCATCTCTGGAGTCGAGCTTCCAGTCCAATTTTTTTTCCCAGGTAGTCAGGAAAGGGCAGCTCTTGTCTCAAAGCGAGACAGACCTACGACCTGCCCGGACGAGAGCTGGGACGTTTGTTCGTTTTTACCTCTGTGCTCGCGGCGGCCGGGTTTTGAAGGAATCTTGGTCCTCGATGTTTTAAGGTCACAAGGGGAGGGGGGAACAAACTTATTCTACCAAGGGATCAGCAGCCCTTTTTATTGGGGGTCTTTGTTTCAGTCTCTGCACTGGTCTCGGAGGGGGGGGGGAACTGTGGGGGGTCAGCTCGAGCAGAAAGAGAAATCCGCCAATGGAAGCACCGAGTGGAAAGCGTGAGTCCCGCCCCTTGGCGTTGTCGGACGTGGCCGGGAAATACGTTTTATTCATGTTTTTGGTGTCTGTCATACAAGACGTCTGCGCTGCGTCCAGACGGTTTTGCTTCACTCGTCCGGGAGACGATAGGAGAACAGCCCCTTAGGAAGAGGCCTCGAGTTCAGTCAGGATTGCGGGGACGCGCGAGTCGACTCGCCCCGCTGACGGCTCCTTCCGGACAGGCGGCCAATCAGGACGCCGGGTGGCAGAGCCTTCTGGGAGTCGGCCATTTTAAATAAGGTACCTGGGGCGGGATGCTACAATCTGTGTGCGGGCCTTTCGGCGTCTCTGTGCCGGTCCCACCCCCTCCCCGACACGACGACAGCCGGGAATCTGTGTCGCCCGTGAACTCTACCTCTCCCCTCCTTCTCGTCTCGGCAGGGCCCCAGAGGCACCCTGCCACAGGAATGCTGGGAAATGACTGGAAGCAGAAGGACAATGACCTGCTGGGAGACCCGTGAGCTGGACGAGCCTTGGGGGGGGGAAAGGGTGGGGGGAAGGCAGAGGGGAGCTGGGGTGAATGGAGACAGAGAGAGACGGGGGGGGGGGCAAGGGGGAGAGAGAGCGCAGGCGCCCAGCGGGGGGCGCTAGGGAGCCCGGCCGCGGCGCACGCAGACGTTGGGCTTGGCGGCATGGCTGAAGCCCTGCTTGCACAGGCACTTGTAGGAGCCCGGGACGTTGACGCAGCGGCCGTTCTGGCAGGGGTAGGCCCGCGCGCTCAGCTCCGCGCACTCGTCGATGTCTGGGGAGAGGAGAGAGAGAGGGGGGGGGGGAACACGTGTCAGCGACTCCATTTGGCACCGCCACCTCCCGAGGAATTCTCTGCTCTTTCAAATGTGTGTCCCCACAACCCTAACTTTAGACTCCACCGAACCCGTCCCAACAGTCACTGCGGGGGGGGCCTGGTTTAGTAGCTTGAATACACGCAACACAGCAAAAACAGACTGAGCAGGACTGTGAAGACCAGCACCATCGCTGGTGCAAAACAGCTACAGAAGGCAGAAACAAGCAGCGCAGAAGACCAGTACAATCACCGCCCGTCATCACCTTACACAGCGGAGATCATTTCGAACAACATGACACCTTCCATCCAGATCTATCGATTTAGACCACCTCGATTCAAGTGCAGTACAACTAGGTTATCTTTTATTCCCACAGCTATAAACCTGCTTTATTTGGAGAAAAAAAATCATTGCATATTTTATTTATATTTATATTTAATCTCCTAATGCATGTCTCTTATTAGGTAATGGGTTCATGTGGTGTTAAATGTATTGCGTGCTTTGTTGATTCTGCCTGCAAAGTAAATTTCGGTATCTGGGACAATAACAGGAAGGACGTTCATTTTTCGGCCCAAAACTAATCCAAAACTAAGCAGCTGTTTGTGTTGGGAGAGCCTGGTGGGGGGGGGGGTGTCTAGCCCAGTTACTCTCTCTTAAGTGCTGGAGCACTGTTCTGCCATCACTACGGCCAAAAGAGAGGAGAGAGAGATGGATGATGGGAAAGGATGCAGCAAGAGGGGGAATGATGGGAAGGGAGGAAGGAGGAAGAGAGATGGATGATGGGAAAGGACGCAGCAAGAGGGGGAATGATGGGAAGGGAGGAAGGAGGAAGAGAGATGGATGATGGGAAAGGACACAGAAAGAGGGGGAACGATGGGAAGGGAGGAAGGAGAGAGGAGTTTGGAGGTTCTGTTCTGTAGGGTACCTACCGATGCAGCGCATCCTGGTGTGGTCGAGCCTGAAGCCAGGGTTGCACTCACACATGGTGCCCAGGTAGGAGCGCACGCAACGCCCGTTGGCACAGCTGCACTCGTCCGAGTCCTCTTCCGAACTGTCTCCTTCTGGGAGAGAGGGACAGTGAAGGAGGAGGAGACAGAGAAACAGGTGGTGGAGAGAGAGAAAGGGATGATGGGAAAGGGCACAAGAGGGGATGATGGGAGGGGAGAAAGGAGGGAGACGTATAGGAACAGAGAGGAAAGAGGGATGATGGGAAGGGGCACAGCACGAGGGGGGGATAATGGGAAGGGAGAAAGGGGCACGTGAGATGGAGCAAGGGAGGGGTGGCAGGAAGACACAAGTAAATGAGAACGAGAGAGTTAGGGGGAGGGACAACATAGCAACATGCTAACTAGGTACAATTCTGATCCTGGTGTCCCGAACTCTCTTGTACCTTTAACAGTCAATGTCTTGACTTCATACGAAGTAAAAGACTATATGTATTAACTATACTATAATAAACTACAATTTACTATACTATAATATATACTATATTAAAAAATAACTCTTTAATTGACTAGTCAGGTTGAAATAAAAACCAGAAGGCCCTGCGGGATCTGGACTGGAGAGCCCTGCTTTAGAGGGATTTAACTGGTCATTAACTTGATGAGACCCAGAATCCAGGAGCACCCAGGCCGTTCGCCCAGTTCTGTGCAGTAACCAAGCCCAGAGGCGTCTGGGGCCGACGGCGCCAGCTCACCGGGCTTGTAGTTGGAGAACGCAGCCAGGAACTCGCCTTCCCCGTCCGACTCGGTGTCCAGGTGCAGCTCGCACAGCCGGTTGAAGATAACTGGCCGGGACAGAAAGGGAGATGGTTGGCCCCCCTGTCCGCCTTGCAAACGAATCGTCCGGGCTTCGCGCATTCGTAGACACAGAAAGGCATGCTGGGAGGGAGGGGGCGCAAACCAGAAAACTGCGCCCCCGGGTACACCAAGCAGCTTTCCGATCATGCTATGTGTGCTGGGGACCACATTGACGATGGTGACCGGTCATGAATCCATGAATTGAACCGGCACTGATTTTGCAACACAGGGTAACAGTTCTAGCCTGCCTGTACGCATTTCTTACGAACAATACAACGGTAACAATTTAAAAATATATATATTTTTTTAAATGGGAACCGTAGTCCCAATTTCTCAGACCGGGTATTAGATCTCGGTGACAAAAATAAATCCACTGACAGTATCGCAAAATTTGACAACATTCCGAATTAGGCACAAAATACTTTTGGGAAAATGCTGGAGAGTCTCCGTGTTTTCGAGGGTTTGCACAAATTGTGTCATGAAGCAGCCCTTCCTGCTCATTAGTCCCTGTGATGACTAATGCACTGAGATGTACGAGCGAATAAGTACAGGTTGTGCAGCAGACATTTCAGCGCAGAAATGTTCCAGCGTGATCCGCAGGCAGAGTTAACCAGTGAGCAGTATTTGCCACTGAAACCGCCTGGGAGAGAAGAGCAGTATTTCTACTGGATTAGAAGAGCTGGGTTCACAAGCCTGCTTGTATAGTGTCACAGGGCCTAGGTTGGTTACCCTCATCCTAACCCTAACCTTAGCCCTAGCCCTAGCAGCAGGGCAGGGAATCCTGATAGCTTGACTGCACCCTGGGTTGCTGGGGTAGTCTGCTGTACTTCTTGGAAACTCTACCATGGCGAAGGTGCAGCAGATGGGGGTACCTGAGTTGCGCTGGGGGCAGGTGCGGCACTCGGGACCCCAGCCCCGGCCGTAGTGGCAGCAGCACTCGGAGTAGGTGACCCGCAGGCGGTTCTGGGGCATGCTGCAGATCAGGTCCTCGTCCACCTGCAGGAAGCACACGTCCTTGTGGGCAGCAGTGCGGTCTGGTGGAGGAGGAGAGGGAGAGAGAGAGAAAGAGAGACAGAGACGCCTTACAGGTCTGGGAGCGCCTTCCCAGAATGCCCTCGCTGCGGAAGAACGCTCGCGTCAAGAGCTACTGCGTGTTCTGGGGGCGGCTTGTCAACTTGAACACCTGCTTAGCTTCACCCGCAGCCCCACTGGAGACTGAGCAGGTGTGAGCCTGGCCAGTACCTGGAAGGGAGACTCCTGGGAAAGCTTAGGCTGCTGTTGGAAGAGCTGTTAGTGGGGCCAGCAGGGTGCGCTCACCCTGCGGTCTGTGTGGGTCCTAATGCCCCAGTATAATGACGGGGACACTATATTGTAAAAAGGCGCCGTCCTTCGGATGAGACATAAAACTGAGGTCCTGACTCTCTGTGGTCATTAAAAATCCCAGGGCGTTTCTCGAAAAGAGTAGGGGTGTTACCATAGTGTCCTGGCCAAATTTCCCCCTGGCCTTTACCCATCATGGCCTCCTCATAACCCCCCTCTCTGAACTGGCTCC
This sequence comes from Lepisosteus oculatus, assembly GCF_040954835.1. Taxonomy (NCBI): domain Eukaryota; kingdom Metazoa; phylum Chordata; class Actinopteri; order Semionotiformes; family Lepisosteidae; genus Lepisosteus; species Lepisosteus oculatus. The sequence continues at coordinate 12,755,613 of NC_090713.1, forward strand.
ATCACTCTGCTCTCCTCTCCACTGAGAGCTGGTGTGTGAGGAGCGGACTGGCGCCTCATCCAGGTGGGGCTGAGCACTGCTGGTGGTGGAGGGGGATCCCCATGACCTGTAAAGTGCTATATTGGTGTTGTTATTATTCAAAACGCGTCTCTGAGGAGCAGGCCAGGCCAGATGGCGTCGCTGAATCCGTTCTCGAACCCTGCTTCCGTTCTCGACTGCTTCAGGATCAGCTCTGAAACAAGCCCCCCTCCCCTACCAGATCCTGCTCCCCAGCCTTTGCTGACGGAGGCAGCTCTTGACCTTTGGATCGGTCCGGTACAGCGGCCAGGCTGGCGAGACGAGCGGAACAGGTCCGCTCTGCGGTGTCATCTCTGACCTGTTTGCGGCACATTCCTGTATTGACGAATCACCCAGAAGCCAGCAGGCGCGTGCGAGAAACCAAACAGGGCCAACGGGGCTCTTGTGCTCTGGTATGTTCTGTATTAATCAAGGGATTTCAAATCTCCTGAGATTGCATCACTACGACCTTTAACACCTGACATTGATTCGTTTTAGCTAGATTTGTACGGCATACTGCCTTGGACTTTCTATAGGGACCTTCATTCGGATTTGAATCAAGTGTGTAGGATTGGTGTGCAAATCCACACGCATATACCTGTTTGATAAACCTGGTGACATTTTTAGCTGCTGCAACAGTACTTGCATACAGAAGATGTAGGAGAACAGCACTGTTCAGAAGCCGGAGAGAACACCCTGAGAGAGCAGGCAGGCATCTATTTAAATACCCGAATTACCTTCTGCACCCCTCCAAAGACTGCTGGAATGCACTGGAATTCAATAATGGTGGAGTGTGTGGAAGTGTTGTTGTGCTAGGCTTAAGGAATTGAAAACAAAATGCTTAAAAATCAGCCCTACATTCTCGTTTTCACGATGCAGATAAATGGTAGACATATTTCTAAATAGTAAACTGTCACATGGGAATTAGTGCTTACTGCCTCATCGCTTCTGGGTCCCGAGTTTGATTTGGGAGTGAGATACCTTCTGGGTGGAGTCTGCATGGTCTGTCCCATGTTCTTGTGAAGAGTGCATGTGTTCTTGCCCCTACTATTGGGATTCAATCTTGATCGCTCACAGCACAGTGCCCCTCCCTGGACAGGGGATAGCTCCTCCACCATGAGAGAGTTCTACATCTTCCACATGGCCTACATTGCGGGGGGGGGGGGGGGGGGGGTGATGTGATGTCACTGCTAGATGTGATGTCACTGCTGGAACTGGCTCAGGCGCGCTGAGGCCCGTTACAGTCAAACGGGTTGCTTCCTCTTTCTCCCACCTTCCAAAAACCTGGCGTCTCTGAATTTATCCCTGTGTGCTTGTGTGTGGTACATCGGTATGGGGTATGGGGGTATCGGCCTGCCTTAAGCCCTAAGCATCCGGGACTTTCACCAGGAATGAGAGCATTTTTTGGGGGGGAACAGGCGAACCGACAATTTGGGGATCGGATCCTTATAGCCGACAAAATCCACATCCACTGGAACAACAGATCCTGAAGTCAACAGACTAGCCGCCCTATTCACCCAATGCTGACCTTCGTCTTCGCAAATACAGCAGCCTCACTCATGCAGTTTTAGAGCATGCAATAAGTATTCTGGGTTTTTGATACCGAAAACACTCACGGCCAAGTCAGATTGAAATGTAGAGGGGTGCTCTCTTTCCATGGTGTTAAACTATGAGGTTAAATGACATGCGCTAAGTTAGACGTTCCCCCCAGTTCATGAAAACATAAAGAAGTTATAAATGAGAGACAGAGAGCTGGCCTGCCCAGCTCATCGAGTTGCTAGTGGATACAGTAAGCGACCTACTGATCTCCCTTACGAAAACCTTCAATGTGAAGAGAATTTCACTGCTTTCCTTAATATACCCCAATCTAGGGTCTGATGTTTATTAAAGTAGTCCGGTCAATTCTTTCTTCCAACAAGCACTCTACTGCGTCTGTCCATTTGGACTTTGTCCCTGAGCCCTACATAGGCTCAGAAGTCCTGCTGGCCAGGCCTGTTCCAACCCATAGGGGATCCCTGGTGCTCATCATCACCTCTGCCTGTGGTGTAATAGTTCTTTAGATCGACTTATCTGACCTCTTCCCACCTCTTTGCTGCCATTTTCAGTTAACAGTACCCAGAAAGGTAGGGTATGGAGGTGCAGTGGCAGGTGTTACTGCCTTACAGCGCTGGGGCCCTGGGTTCAGGTCTGGACTCGGGGTGCTATCTGTGTGGAGTTTGCATGTCCCCCTCCCCCGTTGGCATGGGTTTTCTCTGGGTGCTCCAGTTTCCTCCCACGGTCCAAAGACGTACTGGTCGATGTAACTGGCTTCTGGGAAAACTGGCCCTGGTGTGAGTGTGTGTGTGCCCTGTGATGGACTGGTGTCCCGTCCAAGGTGTATCCAGCCTTGTGCCCATTGCTTTCTGGGATAGACTCGGGCCCCCACGTGATCCTGAATTGGATGGAGCAGTTAGAATATGTATGCATGGTTACAAGAACCCCACTGATGAACCATTTTGTATTATTCCTAGTCTTGCTACTGACAGCTACTGTGTATTTAACTTGAAGCCTGCCTGCAGGATTGTCGCCTCTCCTTCACATCGAGCGGTACTGCTCAGACTCCTAACAGGAGCTCCATAACGACACTTTCTGTGTGCACATTTCATTACCATGTAAATCCCTAAGATACCAGCACATGTGACCAGAAAACATCTTTAATTATATATATATAGAACCTATAAATATATATTTTCAGGTCAACAGTAAACTGGTCACTTCATCTTTTGCTAGAAATTTACAAAAAAGATTTAACAGTTTTACAAACTGTAATAACAACACTCTGCTGAGATACAAAGGGTCATAATATTGTTAAGAAGCATCTCCAGGGTGTTTTAATTTTATGAGATTTATGGATGTTAAGGAGCTGATGATGGGGTCTTTTTACAGTATCTCAGCTTTGAACGATAAGAGTGAAATGTTCCTCTTTAACTCGTGTCTTTTTTGGGGGAACTGAACTTGGCCATTGAGCACAAGCGCTAAAACCATTCCAGAAAATCAATTTAGTGGAGGAGATGAGAGATGAGAGATGAATCGCTTTGCGTGGGTATTAACCGACCAGAATCAGTAATGCCACAATGCTGAAGATAAGCCGAGATGATATTAGGGGTTTTCTAGAAGCAGAATGGTGTACCCAACATGAATATTCGGAGTACACTGTCTACACAAAATACAAACTTATAATTCAGTCAACAGAGCATTTTTCTGACTACCCTGTACATTCAACTAATATACTGCCTCTTCACAAGTCAACCAGATACAAACATCAAAGCAGTATATAATCTATACTGTAGTATTGCCTAATATAGTGTTTTTATAAAGTCTAAAATCTGGAATATAGACTACAGGACAACACTTTGGATCAGGGATTTCAAATGGAATTTACAACTACTATGAGAGAACAGTCCTGTCAGGACCACATTCCCCAGAACCCTCTGGGGGAGTGAGCTGCTGCTCTCAAGTCACCTGACCAGTTGCAGGAAGACAATTGGTCAGGTAACGGTTCAAATCCCAGGAAGCAGAGGCGTCCTGTGTCAGTCTGTGTGAATGGATGCCTACTGTCTTGAGGGGCTGAGGGCGGAACCCCTGTCTGCACCAAGACCTGAGCCAGGTAACTTCTGCTTACTGCTTTTTTTAAACAGTCATCTGATCCATTGTCTTTGGGCGACCAATCAGGTGACGGAGAGCAGCGCCTTACTGCCCCCAGAGGATTCTGGGAAATGCAGTCCTGACAGGCCTACTTATAAGGAGCACTAACTTATATATATATCCTGAAGCATTAACGGCGAGACCATGATGAAATATTAACTAGGTTCTGCTGTCGACTGGAATTAATAACATCATAATCCTGACCACAGCCTGAATCATGACAGTCCTAACTCAAAACATCTAGTTATGCAACATTGTTTATAACTTTGCATTACATCATCAACAACATTATTTTAGACATGAATACATGCTATAATATACAACAGTATCCTATGTTATTACTTTTTATAGTAATTTATATTATGCAATATCATATTCCTATTATATTATATTGCGGCGCCCTTTCGTACTGAATACAAACTTTGAACCGTTTTTTTAACCTGAATGGTTCACCACTCAGAAAAAGGGATGGGTGTCATGTTATTAACGGGCAGCAGGGCGAGCGCCTGTACGCGGTTAATCATTTTGTGAGGCCATCACCGCCAACGGTTGCCGGGTCACATCTTTTCAGAGCTCAGCCACCTCCAGATGCAGGAGAACAAGGCGCTTCAACGGAAAGCAGCGTAGCAGCGTCAAGCGCCTGGCAGGAGGGGGGTCATTAAAAGCTGTTAAATGGATTAAGCCGCAGGGCACTGATCCCAGCTGCGCCCGCGCGTGCAGAAGTGCCAGGCAGGAATAGCAGATCCAGGCTCTCTCAGCTTTCCTGCCCAGGAAGATCACAAGCGGGCGAGCCGATCACAGAGCGGGAGATCAGGTGTGAGAGAGAGAGAGAGACATGAGGACTTGAAGGAAGAGAAGGTCCTTCCCCACTTTCCATCCCTTTAAGAAGGACGAGGAAGAGGAGGGAGCTAGCCTGGCTAAAGGTGAAAGGGCAAAGGTCAAGGGGCAGTGCAGTGCCTAGGGGGTGGACTGCTACAGTATTGTAACAGACATGGATGGTGTAAAATAATTTTGCCAAAAAAGTTAAGACAATATCAGAAAACTCCTTGGTTTTAATTCCCCAAAGAGTATATAAAGATATTCATGGGGGATTGTAGATATCGCAGTCATGTTTTCATAAGCCCAGAGATACTGTAGAGTACAGGGTTCTGAATTCCCTTTCAGTGAATCATATGCAGTTTTATGACCAAAGGCTTTTGAGCAAGAACTTACCTTTTACCTCTCCTTCTAACTTCAGATATTTACGTGACCCAAGTTTAGATTTTACAGGTTCTAACCTTTAGTATTTGTAATAAACGCTTTGAAATTCCTGAGAAATCAAAAGTATAAGGCTTGCGATACACTAGAGGTTAAATATGCGATGGTATAGATTCTGTGAAAACACTGAAGTACAGCATTGCAAATATTAAAGTCAATGCTATAATATGCTGTATAATATATAATGTGCTACAGTGTCTGCTGACCCTCGTCATGTCTATCAAAGCAGGTGAATATCAATATCAATATTGATTTTGATACGGCAACACCAAGACACCCTCTCCTTTAGGGCTTTCATGTCAGCTGGAGGACGGACACCCAGAATTCCAGATTATGGGGGCTGACATCCCTTTGTTCCCAGTTGCATCGGAGATCTCGTGTTCCAGTCGGAAATGAGTTAGCCAGAGTCGGACGGGTTCGAACCCGCACACCTCTGCCCTCTGCATCTGAGCAGTGGCTTTTCCGTGATGAGATAACAGCTTGGAGGCTGAGAAACACGCATGCTCGACGGGTTCTTCGGTGGGGGTAGATTCTATACTTGTTTGCTGGTGTACCATGGTAAAGGTGGATTGCAGTGCAGTAAAGCATGGTAAAACCACAGTGAAAACGCAGGAAAGCTCCGCTCGCACAGGAACAAAGCTGCTGCCCATTTTTTTGGGAAAATGAACCCAAGAGCAGGGGACAGGTATACCAGATGGCACAAGCAGGGGAAAGCAGGCGAAACAGAAATCCAGAGTCTGTGGTCAGAAACTGGCTGTGGTCAAAGCTGGTACTGGACACTGTAGCGAAACACAAACAGTGTGTACAGCAAGCCGGGGTCTAAGCTGAGATTACCAGTGTAGAGAGAAACCAGAGCAGGGGGTGATCCAAAAGACATGGTTGAAAACAAAATGCTGTCAGGAATCCGAGGAAGTACAGGACAGGAGATGGGGGAATTATAAAATTGAGGGGCTTCGAGCGACACTCGTAGAGCAGACTCAGTCATAGAGGTCACCTCTGTACCCCCTTCCCAGCAAACCTTAGACATTCTGTACCACCTGGTGCGGCTGTTGATGCAAATCGCCCTGCAGGTGATGCAGGTTTACTGGTGGACTGTACTTCCCATGGTAACCGGTACAGTGTGACAGGCTCGTGGAGGGGTGGCTGGTTACTGTGGCAAATGCCAGCTGACCCTGCAGAGCTCCAACCCCCTCCACCCCACCCCACTTCCACAGTGGGAGCAAGCCTGACAAGTGACAAGGACTGGACAGCACTGCACACACACAAACACCAAGCAGCAGCCATGTTACCCTGCAATTCACATCTGGCAAACTTCTGAAGCTCATAAGGAGTGATCCTGGCAAGTACCTGGAGGGGAGACTCCTGGGAAAAACCAAGGTTGCTGCTGGAAGAGGTGTTAGTGGGACCAGTAGGGGGCGCCACCCTGCGGTCTATGTGGGTCCGAATGCCCCAGTATAGAGATGGAGACACTAAACCGAGGTGCTAACTCTCTGGGGTCATTAAAAACCCCAGGGCATTTCTCGAAAAAAGTAGGGGTGTTATCCCACTGTCCTGGCCAAATTCCCCCCTGGCCTTTACCCATCATGGCCTCCTAATAACCCCCCCTCTCTGAACTGGCTCCATCACTCTGCTCTCCTCCCCACTGAGAGCTGGGGTGTGGGGAGCGGACTGGTGCCTCATCCAGGTGGGGGCGGCACACTGCTGGGGGTGGAGGGGATCCCCATGACCTGGAAAGAGCTCTGAGTGGAGGGTCCAATAGGTGTAAGCGATTCTTATTATAATCACAGGAAACATTCATGGGGGGCTGTTGATTTTTACTGCGCTTTCCTCCTTTCCGCGATTCTGTCAAGCTATGAAATGTCGCTCTTCCGAGTGGCGAAACTCAAGTTTTACCGCCTGCCTTCCCGACAACTGAACAAGCACACGGCGCACAAAAAGCAGCTGCAGCCCGTCCGAAATTTGGGACTGGGGAATTGGGAAAGGGAGGGGGAGAAACCCGCAATCTCGATTCCCGGTGACGACCTCCTCCCGGACGCACGAGACGCCACGCTGATGGCTTCCTGCCGGCCAGTCGGCGGCCTGAAGGAGGCTCTGTTGTGCCGAGGGTCGGCCCCGACCCCCTGGGCCCGTCACTAACGGGGGCACCCCCCCCCCTCCTGCAGTCAGTACGTGGCCCAGCCTGGCCAGCGCCACTCCCACCCTGGCAGCAGCTAGCCCTCACGCTAAAGTTGCTCAGCAGCGTTTGATACCCACCGTCATAGACGCACTGTTTGAGCGCAGCGCTGAAGGTGAAGGGCTGAGTGCAGATGCAGTGATAGGAACCAGGTGTATTGATACACACTCCATTCTTACAATAGGATGGGTCCTGACATTCATTCACATCTGCAAGGGATCACCACAGACATGGGGGTTACACAAGGCAAAAACAATCCGGGTACATCGCACAGGTGTCTCTCTCTCTCTCCCTGCTGTCTCGCCCCAACAAGCGGCACGGGCAGGCAAAAGCAGGACAGCCTCGCCTGGGTCGAGCCCCAGCCCCTCCCCCCCCCGGCCATGGGGGACGTGGAAGAGGGGTGGGGGGGGTAGCAAAAGAGGCATGTGTTTCGGCCCCCAGGGCGAAATCAAAGGAGGGGCTTGAAACACAACCCTTCCTCGAGCCACAGGCATGTGCGCACAACACTAGAGCAGACTCCCTGATCGGCTGGCTAGTCAGGCAACTGATCGCGCTGATGACTGCAGGTGGTGCAGGGCAGAAAGACGGGGCGCTCTCGTTGGGTGGAGGCAGTGTGGGGGAGCTGATGCTGAGACTCGAAGTGACGTCATAAAAAGGACAGAGAAACCAACAGGCTCTTTGATTTCTGGGGGTTTGATGGATGCAGATCGATGCAGCATGACCACATACTGTATAACACCTGATACACACTCATTCCTGCTCTGCTCACATGTCACAATCTGGGTGTTTTGAGTTACTCAAAACCTGTGCTTTTCTGCGCAGCGATTTTGCACTCTGCAGGGCCTAACGGTTGAAGTCTAAACTCAAGAGATAGATCACTTTTTTGGCCATATACAATGTCTTGCATTATGAATGTGTCTTTTCACATACCCCAACTTGCTCTCCATGAGACACACAGACAGGGAGAGAGAAGCTGGGGGTCAGAGCACAGGGTCAGCCATTTATACAGCACCCCTGGAGCAGTTGGGGTGAAGGGCCTTGCTCCTTGCTCAGGGGCCCAATGGGGTAGGATTCCTCTGCCGGCCGCGGGATCTGAACTGGCAACCTTCCAGCCACAGGCGCAGATCCTGAGCCACAGTGCCATCGCTCTGCCCGAACTGGTGTCAGGTTTAAAAAAACAGCACTATAAAGCCTTTTCCTTATCTTCTGTGATAGACACAGTGTCAGGGGGCCTCTGTCTATCTGATTTTCAAGGATACCTGCTTTCGAGAGTCTCCTAGCCTACTTAGAACTGACAGATAAAGACGTGTATATGCTGACGATCTCTCTCAAGACAGACGAGAGATATCTTGGTAAACTGATCATTGTCTTGTGACAGTTCTGTGGCTTTCCCATCATCATTTCCTGGGGGCCAGTACTATAGTAAGCAAGTGAAAACAGAGTAGAGACCCCCTAGAGTCCACAGCAGGAGTATGGTAAAATTGTGGTAAAAGCGCAACATTTACCAGTGTAAAGATCAATAAGAGGTATCCGGTTTGCATCCTGCATTACAAATAGTGGCCAAAACACATACTGGAACACATTTATCAAATGTTAATGACCATCAACAAATATGCATTTTTAAAACGCATATCATTATATCTCAGACATCTGTCATTATATTTCAATGTATACTGACGTTACTCCCGCAACGTTAAAAGACGGATTTTAGACTGCATTCAGATTTCCAGTATCTGGGCACTGTGCAGGATGCACGTTCTACCAATGAAGTGCATTTTCTGCATTGCAATGTTTTTTCACGTGTGCATTCGATATGTTTTTATCTTGGTCATTCCATCCGTATGGCAGCAGGTGATGTACTGTAGTTTCCATATGTGTGAACTATTGAAGGAAGGAAGACTGAGGAATGTGTGATCCCTGCTCTTGATGTGGAAACCTGTTTCTCTCAACACTGCAGACAACATTCGGAATTTGCCTCGTGGTTGGGACTCGGCTGAGCTGTGTGCGTCAGTCACACTTACCTGTAACGTTCGGGAGACAGTTATCATCTCATCCTTCTGCTCTGACTGAACTGCCCCAGCTTAGATCTCCCCCCCTCCCTGGCCCTCCCTCGTTAATCGCCCATCATGGATTATTCAAGCGCAGGGGTCGTACCAATATTCATATTTTCAAAGAACCCCTTTCGCCTCTTTCAATCAGACAGGGATCGCTTGAAATTGAACGGAACCTGCCAAAACCGGGGACGGCGCAATTCGAGTTCTCCTGTCCCTCTTGTTTTCATCTTGCTGTTAATACCTATTGGCTGACGGGTGACCTCCCTCTGTCAGCCCGACTGAGGAGATCCCCTGCTCGTCTGACGCCCCCGAATCTTTTGCAGGATCGCGACGATTGATTTCTGCCTGGCTCGTCACGGGGCCAGGCAGGAAGAACAAGGGCACAAGTCGGAAACCACAGAGCAGTGCACTTAAAAGTGAGAACAGGGGGCAGGAGCCTTTACACTAAGAGGAGTGGGAGTCTGGAACACGCACTCAGCCACGTCACTAAAATGAACACCCTGGCCCCTCTTATTTGTACCTTTTTTATGCTCTTATCACAGCCTTGCTGAAACCAATTTAAAAAAATACCGGAGTAACAGTACATGGCCAGAAACACATTCAAAAAGGTGTCTACCCATTATGTGAAATCTGCTTATTCCTGGTAAGAGTAGCAGTGACTCAACGCCTATCCCTGGATGGGCCATCGGTTCTTAAAGGGTACGCACACACGCCCAAGCACACTGGGACATTTTAAAGACCCCGACATGCCATTGGAAGACGAGCCAACAACGGAACACCAAAAAAAAAAGAACATGCAAACTCCACACGGAAGATGCCCCAGTCCGGAACAGAATGAACCCGGGACCGAAGAGCTGCGAGGTGCTCACTGCTGTGCGGATTTAAATATCAGTGAACATATTTAACAATTAGAAGTTTCTACAGTTCCTAAATTCCCTAATTTGGGCCTCTTTTGTTCTTAAAAAAAGAAAAACCACAGTGCCTCACACATGCTTTTCATTGTATGTTATATGCGATGTCTATGCTGTAAGGGGCTGACTGGTGTAACATGCACCCACAGTAGTTTAAGGGATTAATTTACCCCTGTTTGCCCTCTGATCTGGGGCTCTGGGTCAGCTCTGCTACTAAACCAGGAGCCGTGATCAGTGGAAAACCACGTTCAGGAAAGGCACAGATTTCAGATCGTCAGCGCTTGGTTCGTCCCGAAACAGACCCAGGGAGAAGGACATCCAGAACAGACTAACTCAAGCTGGAAATGTCTTTAGGATGCTTCACAACATTTGGAAGTCACCCCAATATAGTACTCGCACCCTGCTGAAGCTATACCAGAGCTGTGTCTAACCCTAACTCTTCTGTATGGCTCAGAACGTTGGGGCATGGCGCAGGGAGATCTGAACCAGCTCACAACACTTCATCCCACAGGCTTGGGAAGGATCCTACGCCTCTCCCGGAACAAGGACTACCTTCGGGCGAAGAAAGCCTAGCCCCCCCATGCCATCGAGAGAGTACGGCCACCGTCGGGAAGAGAAGACGGGGGAGACGGATTGCGAGAAGGGAGAACTCCATCACTAAGACTGCCCTGCGCTGGACCCCTGAAGGGGTAAGACGCCAGCGAGGAAGACCCCGAAACCACCTGACGGAGATCTGTGGAAGGAGAACCTGCAGGCCGTGAGCCGTAGCTGGGATACCATAGAAAAACTGGCTAAAGACCGACGGATCTTTGCTGCTGCTCTACAAGCCAGCAGGCGTGATATAAGAAGACCCCAGGGAGACTGGAGATGAAGGCCAAGGGAGGAGGAGGAGGTCCCGTCTTGCGGCGGTTTTCAACAGGTCCCTTTCCATTTTAAGCAACACCCGCCGGCTTAAAATCGCGCTGAAGGGGTCGGGGTGGGGTCGGGGTTGGGGGGGTTGGGGGGCAGTCCTTCGAATATGAAGATGGGTACGCCCTTACTCACCACCCTGCTCCTCGGGGGGGATGCAGCTGTTGCGGTCGGTGGCCAGGGTCCAGGGCAGGGAGCAGATGCAGTAGTAGGACCCCAGGGTGTTCAGGCAACGCCCGTTCTTGCAGTTGGCCGGGTCCTGGCATTCGTCCACATCTGCAACGGCACCCTGCCGTGTTAGGCGGGGGTGGGGGTGGGGGATCGCCTCCAGACAACAGCACACAACACAGAACGGGGCTTCCCAAACTCACTTCCCAAAGTGTGTCCAGCGATGGACTGGTGTCCCGTCCAGGGTGTGTGTGTGTCTAGTGATGGACTGGTGTATCGTCCAGGGCATGTGTGTGTCCTGTGATGGGACTGATGTCCCGTCCAGGGTGTGTGTGTGTGTCCTGTGATGGGACTGGCATGTCCAGGATGTGTGTACGTGTCCAGTGATGGACTGCTGTCCCGTCCAGGGTGTGTGTGTGTCCTGTGATGGGACTGCTGTCCCGTCCATGGGATGTGAGTGTGTGTGTATCCTGTGATGGGACTGCTATTCCATCCAGGGTGTGTGTGTGTCCTGTGATGGGACTGGCATGTCCAGGGTGTGTGTGCGTGTCCAGTGATGGACTGCTGTCCCGTCCAGGGTGTGTGTGTGTGTGTGTGCGGGTGTCCGGTGATGGACTGCTGTCCCGTCCAGGGGGTGTGTAGATGTGTTTGCGTGTCCAGTGATGGACTGCTGTCCCGTCCAGGGGTTGTGTTGGTGTGTGTGCGTGTCCTGTGATGGGACTGGCATGTCCAAGGTGTATGTGCATGTCCTGTGATGGACTGGCATCCCGTCCAGGTTGTGTGGGTGTGTGTATGCGTGTCCCGTGATGGACTGGCATCCCGTCCAGGGTGTGCGGGTGTGTGGGTGTGTGTACGCGTGTCCCGTGATGGACTGGCATCCCGTCCAGGGTGTGCGGGTGTGTGGGCGTGTGTACGCGTGTCCTGTGATGGACTGGCATCCCGTCCAGGGTGTGCGGGTGTGTGGGTGTGTGTACGCGTGTCCCGTGATGGACTGGCATCCCGTCCAGGGTGTGCGGGTGTGTGGGTGTGTGTACGCGTGTCCTGTGATGGACTGGCGTCCTGTCCAGGGTGCGTGGGTGTGTGTACACGTGTCCAGTGATGGACTGGCATCCCGTCCAGGGGGTGGGTGGGTGTGTGTGTGTGTGTGTGTCCAGTGGTGGACTGGTGTCCCGTCCAGGGGGTGGTCTTACTTTGTGCCCTGTGCTTCTGGGACAGCCTCTGAGGTGCTGTGGCCCTGACGAGGAATAAGCGTCTTTCTGACACTTTCTAAATCTCGAAGAGCCGCGCCGCGCTGCTGCAGTGTACCGGCCAGGACCGGTCTGCTGCCCTTCAGAACAGGACTTCACCCCTTGCCACGTACCTACGACCGCGGGCATCACACACTTCTTCTTGGACGAGTCGGAGGCCCAGGGGGGGGTGCAGGTGCAGAAGAAGGAGCCCCTAGTGTTGACGCAGGCCCCGTTGGCACACAGCGACTCGTCGTGGCACTCGTCCACGTCTGGTGGCACAGAACAGCGCCCGATCAGGGCAAGCTCCCCCTCTTCATCGCGGCACCGCAGCAGGGATAGACCCAACTCTCGTCGGCTGGGGGGGCAGGCCTGCATCTCAGGCTACCCGTGACCCCCAGCTTAGTAAACGACGGTGGGCTTTTAAGTGACGTTTCAGAGGCGTGCCCACCACCAGTGTTTTGTTTTTTTCAGCTAGCCTAACCTTGCTCATATACAGCACATAGGTGTTCAAAAAGAGATCTTCGACACAGCTTTTAATCATACAAACAAAAAAACGACATGGCCAAACGTTTTGCCATTTCAAAAGCCATTTAGCTGGGCAGAGTGGTTGGCATGGCGGCCTTGCGGACTGGGGTACTGTCTGGGTGGAGTTTGCATGTTCTTCCTAAGTTTGCATGAGTTTCCTCCTATAGTGCAAAGACATCCTGGCTGGGGGGTTAAGCGGCTTTGGGAAAATTAGTCCTGGTCTGAGTGTGTGTCTGTGTCTGTGTGCGTCCTGTGACGGACTGGCATCTTATCCAGGGCGTTCCCTGCCTTGTGCCTGTCGCCTGCTGGGATAGACTCTGGCCCCCCAGCGACCCTGAATTGGATTGAGCCGTTAGCAGATGGAAGAATGGCCGGAAAAGCCCTTTAATTTGCGAGAGTCCCCAGCACAGTGCCAGTTGTACCTGTTGGTTTACGCAACGAAGGCAGACGCGAAAAAATAAAATCTTCGTCCCCTGCATGATCGCCCCAGACACTCAGACGACAAGACAAGAAGAAAGGCTTGTTATCCGTCTCTCTGACTGGACTTGTCAATGCTCTCCCCTGCTTTTCCAGTTACTATCATTTCCAGGTATGGAGACTGAGACCGGATAATCGCTGAGCTACAAACTGCATTGCCTTCGAGGAACGCCCGGAAGGCAAAGAAAAAAGCTATTTTCCTTTTCGGAATCAAAAGTTCACCTCATTGACCGTTCGCCTGGTTAACTAGTTAACGATTTGGCTGTTGTGACCTGTGCGGTAGTGAGTTGTTCGTTTTTCTGAGGACGTCATCCAGCTGTTTCTTGAAAGAGGTTCAGCTTCAACCACATGGCTGGGCAGCTTGTTCCACACTCCCACCACCCTCTGTGTAAAGAAGAGCGCTTCCTGTCCTGACTGGAGGATCTCTTCCAGCTGTTTCTTGAAAGACGTTCAGCTTCAACCCCATGGCTGAGCAGCACGTTCCACACTCCCACCAACCTCTGTGTAAAGAAGAGCGCTTCCTGTCCTGACTGGAGGATCTCTTCCAGCTGTTTCTTGAAACAAGCCAGGGTATCCGCTTCAATCACACGGCTGGGTAGCTTGTTCCACACCCCAACCTCCCTCTTTGTAAAGAAGGGCCTTCTGTCCTGACCGGAGGATCTCACCCAGCTGGGTCTTGACAGCAGCCAGGGTAGGGGCTTCAACCACAGGGCTGGGCAGCTTGTCCCACACTCCCACCGCCCTCTGTGTAAAGAAGGGCCCCCTGTTTTCACTTTTAAATGCGTTCCCACACAGCTTCCACTTGTGCTCTCTGGTTCGGGTTTCACTCTTCAGTCGCTGACTGAAAATCAGCTGCGCTATGGAAAGTGGGGGATACCTCAGCCCAGCTCTGGGGGTGCTCAGGCAGACAGGAGCCTGTGCTTGGGAGCAGGCAGTCAGAGTTGGATAAACCAGCAACCAACAAGCTCAGGATGATGGGATGATACTCTTACTGGCTGAGCTGATCAGCTGCCACTGAGGTAGACTGTGCAAAACGACTGCCCTTGCGTGAGACGTGTTTGATTTGATCTGTCCTCTTTTTGATTGCAATCGATGAAGGGAACTCGTCTCCGTCTTAATTCTATCGGAACCATTTAGTGGCTTAAACAGCAAACGTTTCTTCTGCAATGCTCCAGTGATTTACAAGGCAAACTCGCCACCGTTGGATGTCTGCTCCAAAATCTGGAAAAATATTCCCCTTTAATTTTGTTTTCCCAATTTGGGGTTTTATTCTGGAGGGCTAAGAAAACTGTGCCAGGACACCTGATTTTATAAAGCCTCACGCAGGATCTGTCTATGAGTCTCAATGTTTGTATCCGAAGGAGGAGACGGGGAAAAGCCCTGGGAAAAAAACTGCGGCACTCCACACAAGCTACAACTTGCAAAACTGACTTTCGAAGAAAGAAAACTGAATGTTGTTTGTTGTTTTGTTTTTCTCATTTCTGTTTTGGCTGTTTCTTTCTAGTGTGTGTAGTGAGACAAACATAAAAACAATCTGATGGTTCAGACCTGGTGCCCAACGTGTTCCCTTGAATTCAAGCCCTGAACCGAGCCTCTTCCAAGTTTAAGGGGAGCTGCAACGCCATTTTTAAATTTTGAGGTTAGAAAAGGTCGGCAGTGATGAGTGCATTTCAAACTACAGTGAAAGTAAATTGTGCACAGTAACTTGTAAAACCTCCTGTTTTCATCATTTCCAGGTCTGCTCAGCGCCATGTTTCTGCGATTCAGAACGAGGCAACAGGACTTCCGGTGAGGTGAAGCGGCCCTGTGACCCTGTAAACAAGCAGGCTTGTGAATCCAGCTCTTCTAATCCAGTAAAAATACTGCTCTCCTCTCCCAGACGGTTTCACTGGCAAATACTACTCACTGGTGAATTCTGCCTGCAGATCACGCTGGAACATTTATGCGGTGAAATGTCTGCTGCACAACCTGTACTTATTCGCTTATACATCTCAGTACATTAGTCATCACAGGGACTAGTGAGCAGGAAGGGCTGCTTCAAGTCGCAATTCTCATGAACTCTCAACAACATGGCAACCTTACAGCACTTTCACAAAGTTTATGATTGTAGACTTAATTTGGAATTTGTCATTTTTTTCTAGAACGTCAATGAATTTATTGCGTTCCGAGATTTAATAAACTGGTGTGAGAGGTTAGGACTGCAGCTCCCCTTTTATGCAAGACGTATAAAGGTGGAAATTGCCTCTAGACTGCTAAGAGTGGGTGACGTTTGAAACAGTTTTCTCTCTCTCAGGCCTCTTTGAGGTAAAGGCACTGTCTGGTACCATGTTGAGAAACCACTGGTCGGGGCCAGGGACGAGAGCGAGAGTTCAAACCTCTTCCTTCCTGCTCACTAGTCACTGTAAGCAAATGAGAAACGTGGTCTCCTAACAATGTTAATTATTATGAGTGTGTTTTAGTTAGTCGGCGGGTTGCTCTTTTATTCCAATGCTTAAAAGTACCTAAAAAATGTGTCGCCTTGTATGAGCCAGTTTGATGAAAATATTTTACTGCTAATATCGTAGTGAAATTCGCTTGGTCTAAAGAATGTTTACACTGTTAATAGGGCTGTGTTTGCGTCAATAGAAGTTTTGTTGCCTTGCTCTGAAGCACAGGCAATGACAGCAATATGCTGTGACGCATACTGTGAAACTTTCCATCTTTTTGGATGTAAACTGGAGCTTGTACACCTTCTCGTGTACTTGGTAGTTTCATAGTGGTTTGACATGCATTCGTCATTGCTGAAGCGTCATAACCCCAAAATGTAAAAAGAGCTTTGCAGTTCCCTTTTAAGATGACCTCTATGCGCCCTCTTGTGGCTTTGGGTAGAACTACCAGCTACATCTCACCTACCTCTGACTAAAGCTCAGACAGGCACCACAATAGAGAGAACTGAATTACCAATGCACTCCAGCAGGTTACTGTCGTAGTAGAAGCCTTGCTGACAGTAACACTCATACCCAGGCTGTGTATTCACACAGTGGCCTTCTTTACAGATCTCTTCCTTGAACAGCACACACTCGTCGATATCTGGTAAGACACAGAGAGAAACCAAAACACCCAGCAGGAATGAGACAAAGCATTCATGTGAGAAGAGAGAGCCTGAAACTGCACCTACTGTGTGCCAACAGATGCCCATGCCCTCAGGAGAGCTTACTCCCCTGAAGTGCTCAGTTTGGCAAAAACCATTAAGATATGTTTAATAATAATATTAATCGACTCAAAGCTCTTTACAGGTAATAAGGATCCACTCCACCACCAGCAGTGTGTACCCCCACATGGATGATGCGCCAGAACGGTCCCCTCACCCCAGCTCTCAGTGGGGAGGAGAGCAGAGTGATGGAGCCAGTTTTTACAGTCTATTGTCCCCGTCACTATGCTGGGACATTAGGACCCACACAGACCACAGGGTGAGCGCCCCCTACTGGTCCCACTAACACCTCTTCCAGCAGCACCTTTATCTTTCCCAGGAGGTTTCCCAGTCAGGTACAGGCCAGGCTCACAGCTGCTTTTGTTTGAATACAATTAGACTTTGCATTTTCCACCACAATGCTGGATAAGGGTGGCTGTTGTTGTTGACAAGCAGTTTATTGAAGCACTTATGCGGAGAAATTAAATCTGCAGGATCTCTATAGTGCACTCCGACAATCAACATGTTGGGCACATTAATTACATTAAGTAATACATTTTGTGCTGTCTAAGACAAAACAAACAAAAAAGCTTGTATCGGAGGGGGAAGTTCAGCTGTATAACAGAAATAGGGGTGTGTATGTATCTCTTGTTTTAGCGAGAACCTACCTCTGTGCGCTGGCAGCCCATACTCTGTGATGCTCTCCTCGATGTAGAAGCCTCTTCCAATCGGACACAGGGAGTGGAACTCCGCTGCGGAAAACAAGCATCGGAAAGGAGCTTCAGGGAAAGAACACGACGGTGTCACAGTTTAAAGCACTGCTGCCTCGCAGCGCTTGGGCCCTGGGTTCAGATGTGGACCTGGGGTGCTTGTCTGGGTGGAGTTTGCATGTTCCCCCTGTGATCATGTGGGTTTCCTCCCACAGCCCAGAGACGTGCTAGTAGGTTAACTGGCTTCTGCCCTGATATGAGTGTGTGTATGTGTCAGTGTGTGCCCTGCGATGTACTGGCTCTTGCTGGGATAGGCCCCAGCTCCTCTGTGACCCTAAAATGGAAGAAGCTGTTTAAAAAAGGATGGAAGGCTCATTAGGGTTCACACTGCTGGTCCAGATGTACACTGTTTTTTTTACTGGTTACACACACCTTTCCATAAGTGAATTGTTATTTCACCATTCTATTATTATTATTATTATTATTATTATTATTATTATTATTATTGTGTTCCAGGATGACTGAAACAAACACCTTAGACCGTTAGACCGTTCCCTTATGTCAAGCTAGCAGGCAGCACAACGACTTTCTCTGAAACTAGATGCTGGAATTTATATTCTCCAGGTCCATATGTTCTTCTGCCTTGTCCTGTGCTGTGCCTGTCCTCGATCTATTCATGAGAACACTGAGGGTATGCCTGTTCATACAAGCAGGGTCTCAATGTCTGCAAAATGAATGATTTAGTCTGTCCACTGGGGGGTTTGGGCTGGAATCAGAGCAGAGCTGGATAAAAATGAGACAAAGGTTGCTCATTTCAATGTCCAAATGATCTTGCACAGAAGATATGAATCTGAGATGAATCTGTAGTAGTTTCTGAGCTGCCCAAGTACCAGCAGCTCAGCCTGCACTGGAATGGACGCTCCAGGTTCTGTGTCAGCTGTGTGGGGAATGACAGTTTTATTGCCCACTTCATTACAGTGGGGCATGCTGATCACAGAGCAGAGAGAGAGAGAGGGATTCACGTTGTTTATTGTAGCTGATTACTACACATTTGTGATTGCTGTTGTTTGTTTTAGTTGATCAGTATTATTTTACTTAACTTAAAGCCAATGCATTAGTGTTTTGTTATATAAGAGCTTTACTTATGTCTTTTAAACTGAGTACTATACTATAAACTGCAGTAGATTATGTGGTGGTATAAATGACTTAGACTTAGGTTCTCTGCACCAAACCTTCGGGAATGTCTAGACCCTGCTATACCATTCTTTTTTATGTGACTGGGGTGACTGATCCTGCTCAATGATGAACAGAAGTTTAAATAGAAAGAATCACGACTAGATCTAATTTAGCAAAGTTAGAAAGCTTTGATACTGCCTAGCTTCAGAACCAATTTAATTAGGCCTCATTGCTTAGTATCAGTCTCTTATCTTTTTGCACGTTATTGGTGGAAATAAAGCTGCACTGACGTTTGAACTGATAAGACTGAATTTAATATATTTCCCCATTCATTTTAAAGGCTTGTTGCAAAACTGGACACACACACAGAAGTGGGCTGAGTTAAGGGTGGGGGGAGTAGACGGTCGTACCGGAATTGTGGATGGGACAGGGGTAGATCTCGCACCTGTCCCCCCAGCCCACCCCGACAGTGCAGCAGCATTCCTGCTTGGTGATGTTGACGGCCAGGACACTGTCGCAGAACACTGTGTCGTCCAGGTTCAGATAGCACTCCTTCTTGTCGTCGTCGTCCGTCTCGATCTCTGCAGAAGAAAACAGGAGTTTGTCATGCTGGCACCCCCCCCATGGATCACCACTGAGCCCCCCAGCTAGCATTGCCACAGCATCCAGAGGAGTTTCTACTGGTTGCAGGGGTTATCTGATCCGACAGGAAGCCTGTTCCACCTGTCCACCATTTATGACCCAACCCATCTCAGGTGGAGCAGGCTTCCTGTCGGATCACGTAACCCTGGCAACCAGTACCTGGGCTCTGTTATAGAATATAACTTATAGAGTTCCCAAGCTTTGTGTTCCCTTCCGTGTGTTACTCTATTGGCTTCCTAGCCTACCTTTGTCTCAATTTCACCTTTCCACTTGTGCTTCGCTCTCGAGTCTACTTGGATTTCATTCTTCCTTTGTTAGACCACAACTCTGGACTGTTTGCTTGCTCGTATCCACTGTGCTGCATCCTCGAACCGCTGCTTTCCCCCCCATATAAGCAGCGGCCACTACAAAGCTGGCTAGCTTGCCTTCACTCGTGACCTCCTTGTATAAAAGCATGTTCTCCAGCTGCCCATGGTCTGAGCAGTCCTTGTTTCCTCTTGCAATTCTGTGCACTCGAAGCAAAGGTCTTGGTTTCAGAAGGAGAAGATTTGTTTCAGGGAGTCTTTAGCACTGGATCTGGTGAGGATCCTTTTAGCGGGGTGTAGCAAGGTGCCTGTTTATTCCACCCCAACCCACAAGAGGGCACCCATGTCTTCTCAATTCTCTGAACGTGGTTCCTCTCTTAGTGAGCAGTGGTACGGAAACGACATCACCAACAACCTGCCAGCTCATCTTTCCTGTTAGCGGGTGGAAAATCCAACACTTGATTTCCCAGCTAATTGCTTGGAAACGCATAGATCCAATGCATGATGAATTCCCAGCTAATCACGTTTAAAGATACGGATCAATTCAAATGCTGATCCGTTACGGAGGTGATCTTAGAGAGCTGCGATAAAAAAAATCTGCAAACACTTCTTCTCACAAGGACCAGACCAGAGTTTTGAGCTTACTGCTTTCTTAAAGGTGTAATGAAATCTGTACTTGGGTGCTGGAAGTCTTGGGATTTTAAAAAACAGGGACACATGAGAGTGGCTCAGCTGATGAAAGGCAGATCAGAGGATGCAGGCATTCCTCGAGTGGTTTAGATCTGGACAGCATCATTGTGACTGGGATTCTCCCCAGAATCCAGGTTACACCACAGGGAGAGCTTTGTTGGGGCTGAGCCTTCTCCATAGGGAAGCAGCTTCTGTTGCTGTTAGCTTGCAGTGAAGACAGCTCCTCAATTCAGTGCTTCGCTCTACCGGATTTGAAGGCTGATGGTGGCCTGTTTGTTGAAGGACATCAAGAGGAGGTCTTTGTCATTCTTTTGGAATTCCAATCCATGACTGTTAGTATCTAGGTATAACAGATCCTCCTGTCACGTAGCCCGCTTCCTGAGGATTCACACACATTAAACCCATCTTCTCTCAGATATTAATATGGGAGGTACTTACTGAGTTTCGGACCAACCTGATATCTTACCCTTCCTGCCCGAGTTAGGTCCTCAACCTTCGCTGTTCCACTTTCCCTGTTACATCTTGATTAAATAGATTTTTAAATCACTGGCAGATCCTGTTTGGCCAGAGGACAAGACTTGAACTTCGGTCATCTGGCAGTTAGAAACGGCAACCTTCAGTTTTAATTTTCCTCTTTACTTGAACAGTCTCCGTAAATGCCCCTTGTTGTGCCTAACCTGAGATATCACTGTTCTATCTCCCTGGGTGTGGCCACTCTCCGTCTGGTTTTGTTCCCCTGGTTCACAAGAAAAATCAGCTCCCTTAAGGTGCTACTGAATTCTCTCATTCCCATGTGAGGAATGCGCCCCGAGACACTTCTTTGATTCTCAAGAGTTGACACGTTGGCCCAGCTGTATGAGCCCAGCTCATCACTGCACTCCTTCGTGTCACATCAGGAATGCCCGACAAAGCCGATAACTGTCGGTTACACCTCTCGGCAACATTCAGCTTTTTGATGACCCGGCCACTCCGCCATGCCTTATGGGATGGGTAGCACCGAGTGATGATGTCATGTGTTTCGGCGGGTCACCGTTTAACCAAATCGCCATGAAGGCCCTGGCTGACTAACGTTCCTCCTACCCCTTTGGCAGAATGCCTACTGCTCAGGGAATCCCTGCTACGGCAACTCAAGACCCAGGTTTGATTCAGCGTTGTCTGGGCCTAAGGACCCATGGTGTGTTCCGAGTGAATACATTTACTGGTTGAGTCCTGGCTGCAAAATAAAGAAACAAAAGCCAAAGAAACAGCGGGGAAGGTGGCAGGTCTTTTTTCGCAGATCACAGATGTAATCTACCTTCACAGCTGTGCTTGTCCTCTGAGCTGATGAAGCCCTCATGGCACAGGCAGATATAGTTGCCCTCCACATTCTGGCACAGCCCGTTCGGCTGGCAAAGACTCCTGTCGTGGGCGCACTCGTCGATGTCTACGAGGGGACAGAAATAACATGAAGGCAAGGCTGCCAAGATTTCACCTTTACTATGACCAAGAATATATATATATAAAAAAAACAGATTTCCTCAAAGCTGATCCAGACCTTACAAGCAAAGGAGGCAGAGAGTCTACGTGGCCTCCTCTTGTCTCTAAACATCATTGTTCGGCCACAGAGCCGTACAGATCATGGACTGGAAACCGGATACGCATGGACCTTGTTTCAGAATATATTAACGCAGTTAAAGATCTGTACTAGGCTGAATAAAAACTCATTCCACGCTGAAAGGGAAAGAAAAGAGACAACGTTTCGGCTGTGGAGTCTTCTTCGGGTGTCACATACACCTTTACCTGTTCCTGGACAAAAAGCAGTTGCTACGCTATGGAGGGTTTAGGATATTTCAGAAAGCTGCACAGTGTGACAGGAGTTCAGGAGGCCTCCAGTCACTGGACAAAATTTTGCTACCAGAAAGACGGCTTCTCTTTTCCTGTCTTAAAATCCAGCAAGCCAAGCAATTACCCTCCCCCCCCCCCCCCAATTAAGACTAAGCTAAATTTGTATCAATCCCGAAGTCAGCATTCTTAGGGGATCAACAGAGGAGACCGGACCAATGCTGAGACAGTAATTAACAAAGAGAAGAAAGAAAAACAGGAGAAGGATCAGGACCACAAGAGAGCAGACCTCAACTGACAGACCGTAAGAACGGAACACCAGTTAATCTGAGCACTAAACTCTAGGCTTTAGGTAAGGGACTGTTCTCTTATCAATGTGTAAATACCGATTTCTTATAGGTAGATAGGACTTTATTGATCCTTAAGGGAAATTGATGAGTGATCGTCTCTCGCTTGTTTAGTGATGTCAAGTTTGGAGTCGGGAAGAGGTTCCCCACTCATTTAGCATCCATTTGAGGAAGAAATTTAGTATTGAACAGGATCTTTACTTTATAAAGAACGACATCCCCCATTTTCCTATATACAGTATTCGTGCCTCACTACATAAGAGGAACCCGATAACTCGTACTTTTATTAATATCTAAACAAAATAGATGTAGATGTTGTGCTTTGGGGTCTGTAAATTATTGCAAGCAAATATTAGTTTGTTTTTTTTACATTTGCTGCCTGGTTTCTTCGCCCTGCCAGACAGAAAAGAAATCATTTGCCGATAGGCCTTCCCGTTTCTTCATTCCTGACCAGAGGGAATGTGCAGTTCTTAACTTTTTAAGGATTTGCTTGACAGGCAAACCTTAGCCAGCAGCCCGATTTTAATCTGCTTCTCTCTTTTTTGATGCCCTACATGAAATTACTCACACCCCCTAACCCATTACGATACCTTCTGATGGATGATGAGGTTCCAGAAAACAAGAGCAGGAAGGGAAGTTTTATTTGTGCTGGAAAATGGCGGGCTTTCACAGGAAATAATAATAATAACTGCTTACACTTTTCTGGACACTCCCCTCAGAGCTCTTTCCAGGTCATGGGATCCCCTCCACCCCCAGCAGTGTGCAGCCCCACCTGGATGTGGCGCCAGTCCGCTCCCCACATCCCAGCTCTCAGTGGGGAGGAGAGCAGAGTGATGGAGCCAGTTCAGAGAGGGGGGTAATTAGGAGGCCATGATGGGTAAAGGCCAGGGGGGAAATTTGGCCAGGACACTGGGGTAACACCCCTACTCTTCTCCAGAAACACCCTGGGATTTTTAATGAGCACAGAGAGTCAGGACCTCGATTTTACGTCTCATCCGAAGGACGGCGCCTGTTTACAGTCCAGTGTCCCCCGTCACTATACTGGGGAATCAGGACCCACACAGACCGCAGGGTGAGCGCCCCCTGCTGGCGCAACTAACACCTCTTCCAGCAGCAACCTTAGTTTTAACCAGGAGGTCTCTTCATCCAGGCACTGACCAGGCTCCCACCTGCTGAGCTTCAATGGGGCTGCCAGTTATGAGTTGCAGAGCGATATGGCTGCTGGCTTGAAATGAACATTTGGACTGGGACATGCTTTCTCTGCTGCACTACAATCACCGTGTCGGACACTAAGCTCAGGGAGACGCGGCCCCTGTGCCCGCTAGTGTCACTGGTGATTATATCTCCTGACCAATGGCAAGCACCAGCCTACCTTGGCAGAGACGCCCACTGACCAGCTGGAAGCCCTTGGGGCACTCGCACCGGTAGGAGCCCATGGTGTTGATGCAGCGGCCCCTCTGACAGTTCGAGGGTCTCTCACACTCGTTGATGTCTGCATGGGGAGGGGGGAGGGGGGGGGAGAAGCCAAACCTGTCAATCTATCAATCAATCAAAGTTGATTTATCAAATGCACAAACAATACAGCATGCAGCAGTAGTTGCTGGCAATGAAATGTATTTTCGACATGCTCAAAGGGAGTGGTATAAATCAGAAAATGAAAGGTTACATAATAATAGATAATAATGCAATAGAAATGGAATAAAATAAACTCAAGACAGAGCTCAATATACATAGAGCTGCAATGCGTCCAGGGTGTATGCAATACATTATGTCTAAGTAGTGCAGCAGGCCGAATACAGTGAAAACTGTGTGTCAATGTAGCCATTACAGGTGATTTGCTGAAGGTGACTGCAGCTCGGCTATTTAGCAGTCTTATTGGAGGTAGAAGCTGTTCTGTAATCTGTTAATCTTTGACTGAATGCTTCGATACCGGACGGTAGGTAATAATAATAATAATAATAATAATAATTGCTTACACTTATATAGCGCTTTTCTGGACACTCCACTCAAAGCGCTTTACAGGTAATGGGGTTCCCCTCCACCACCACCAATGTGCAGCATCCACCTGGATGATGCGACGGCAGCCATAGTGCCCCAGAACGCTCACCACACATCAGCTATCAGTGGGGAGGAGAGCAGAGTAATGTAGCCAATTCATAGAGGGGGATTATTAGGAGGCCATGATTGGTAAGGGCCAATGGGAAATTTGGCCAGGACACCGGGGTAACACCCATATTCTTTTCGAGAAACGCCCTGGGATTTTGAATGACCACAGAGTGTCAGGACCTCGGTTTTACGTCTCATCCGAAGGACGGCGCCTGTTTACAGTCTAGTGTCCCCGTCACTATACTGGGGCATTAGGACCCACACAGACCGCAGGGTGAGCGCCCCCTGCTGGCCCCACTAACACCTCTTCCAGCAGCAGCCTCAGCTTTCCCAGGAGTCTCCCCTCCAGGTACTGACCAGGCTCACACCTGCTGAGCTCCAGTGGGGCTGCCAGCGGTGAGCTGCAGGGCGATATGGCTGCTGGCATTTCAAGGCTGAGAAAGGAAAAGGGTCCCATCTACCTCACTGACTTTCTGCTTTTTCAGACTTCACCCCTTTCTTTATGATCAGGTCAGTTTAATCTGCTGCAGGTCCCCAAACTACCTGCTCTGGGTTCCTCACTGGAACAGCCAGACAAGAAGTTTTCCACTGAGACCTTTAAAGGATCTTAACATCCTTCTCTACCAACAAGCTGCTCAACTCCCAGTACTATAAACTGTCTGATTTCCCATCTTTTTCCTTCTTAGTCATTTTCAAGCTCCTTGACTTCTCTTTTAGCTTTTTTTTGTAATTTCTAACTGTGTGGTTTTGCGTGACGTTAATGATCCCTGGCCTCAAAGGAACATCTTGCGGATGACCGAATCCCACTGGTCTGGAACAGAGGAATTTAATTTCTCCAAGCGGTGCGTTTTTCTAGTTGAAGCGGTGCAGTTATCCTACGTAAATTTCATTTGTGCCCAATTTTTTCACGGGGCTAAGCATTTTCAATTCAACTCCAAATACTTTATTCATCTCCAGGAGGGGGTAATTTAAGCCGCAGGCATGCAACAATGACTCATTCCACATAAAATAACATTACTAAGAAAATATCAAATAAAAAACAGCCAACAGACCATAGAAAAGTTGCAGGTGGTGCTTTTGCCTGTATAGAATACCCGGTACCATATGGGGTTGGATTCAAACTGGGCCCAATCCTCCCGGCATAAAACTGGCGCCACATCCACAATGCCGACATGCACTGCAGATCTTGAGCAACCCTGGGAGGGACGTCACCCTTAAAATATCACGTCGAGAGGGCTCATCGCACCCCGTTATTAATATACTGTATACTGTTGCGTAGTGTCAAAGAGTATACTGTATACTATACTGTAAACAGGCGTTGTCTTTCAGATGAGACGTAAAACCGAGGTCCTGACTCTCTGTGGTCATTAAAAATCCCAGGGTGTTTCTCAAAAAGAGTAGGGGTGTTACTCCAGTGTCCTGGCCAAATTTCCCTCCTGGCCTTTACCCATCATGGCCTCCTAATAACCCCCCTCTCTGAACTGGCTCCATCACTCTGCTCTCCTCCCCACTGAGAGCTGGTGTGTGGGGAGCGGACTGGCGCCTCATCCAGGTGGGGCTGCACACTGGTGGTGGTGAAGGGGATCCCCATTACCTGTAAAGCGCTTTGAGTGGAGTGTCCAGAAAAGCGCTATATAAGTGTAAGCAATTATTATTATTATAATCATTATTATAAAGAGTCAGTTTTGAAGGACATGCCGCAGTGATCTCACAGCTTTGACAGTGACGTTCCTGGCAAAGACTTGCAAACCACCCCCCACCCCCCCCCAAAAAAACAAACAAAATCTCCACTTCTTTTCTTTAAAAAACACAAAATAAATGAACCGAAATGGCTAACTGGCCACATCAGAACTAGAAATCATTTTGGAAACAGTATTAAAGTGACATGTTGATACTGGGTGCTATGTAAGGGAAATTAATTCTAATGCTGTCAATGCTACAGCTTCCCGGGGGAAAATACGGCACCGTGAAATTGAGGAGATCTGTCCTTTTCTTGGAAAACCTTCTTGATGGGACAGTCTGCCTCCTCACCCCCATCTTTCTTTGTACAACTGTCTGGTAGAGGCCAGATGCGCAAAACCTGCACTTGAAATTTGCCAGCAGCCATATCACCCTGCAGTTCCCCACTGGCAACCCCCCCCCTGAAGCTCAGCAGGTGTGAGTGTGGTCAGTACCTGGAGGGGAGACTCTTGGGAAAATTGAGGCTGCTGCTGGAAGAGGTGTTAGTGGGGCCAGTAGGGGGCGCTCACCCCATGGCCTGTGTGCCTCAGTATAGTGATGGGGATACTATACAGTACTTTAAAAAGGCACCAATAAGACATAAAAATCATTAAAAATCCCAGGGCGTTTCTCGAGAAGAGTAGGGGTGTAACCCTGGTGTCCTGGCCAAATTTCCCCCCTGGCCTTTACCCATCATGGCCTCCTAATAACCCCCCTCTCTGAACTGGCTCCATCACTCTGCACTCTTCCCCACTGAGAGCTGGGGTGTGGGGACCGTTCTGGTGCACTATGGCTGCCGTCGCATCATCCAGGTGGGGCTGCACACTGGTGGTGGGGGGAGGGGATTCCCATTACCTGTAAAGTGCTTTGATTGGAGTGTCCAGACAAGCGCTATATAAGTGTAAGCAATTATTATTATTATTGAAATGATTTGATCATGAGATACAGATGTTCTCTAGGTGAGAATTAAACAGAGATTGTGTCGGGAAGCTCAGGGCTGGTGCCACAGCTCGTTAATCAAGCAAGTTCTAAAACAAAGGAAGGAGGCATACTCACACGAATATTTTTATTCCACAAGTGAACATCCCTGACTAATACAAGCTCTGAGTGTGTGGCTCATTCTTCCTTTTTAATTCTACCTTGCTCCTGGCTGTTGTCCTAACTGTCTTTACAGACATGGTAAGGGTGTAACACTAGTTAAAGTGCAGGATAATATTCTGAGTGCAACAATAATATTGATAGACAAACTTGAACAATTTCAGACAGTGAAATGTTTTAATCTGATGATGCATGCATACGTTGAATACCCCCAATGCATTCCTAGTTTTAATCTGATGATGCATGCACACGATGGTATCGAAATCTCCAGAGATGTCTGACTTTTATGGGTTTACGGTCAAAGACTGCACAAGACGTGTTAACTAACATAATACACCATTTCGGTTCAGTCCAAAATGTTGTTCAGGAATGTTGTTCTACTGTTCTATGTGTGCTATAACTTCTCCATATGAACTCTCCATTGATAATGCATTTAAACGAAAAAAAAACAGTGTTGGTGAATTCTACAGGTACATGCTATAACCCACAATTAGCAGTTTTGGTGCCAAACTACCCAAGCAAACTGGAAAAGTACCTAAATGCAATGGGCTGATGTCCGGTTATGATCGCTTGGAATGAAGCGAAGACTTTTACCTCTATTTGAATGGGTATTGTAATGGGTGTCGCTTTCGCAGGTGTTTTGCTTCTGAAAAAGAAATTCGGGCTCTAACTGCGCTCGTAAAGCTGGGGATGAGGGTGTCTATTGTCGGGACTCGTGCTTTCTTTCTCCCAGGTTATTTAGGCAGAGCTTTGCTGAAACGTGGTGAGAACGGGACAGGGCAGAGGGAGGCCTACCTTCGCAGTGGCTGCCCTCCTGCGTGGGCTGGTACCCGGGGTAACACTGGCAGTGGAAGGAGCCTTCGGTGTTGATGCAGTGCCCGTTGGCACAGAGCCGGGCATCCTCGCACTCGTTGATGTCTGTTGACAGGGAGCACAGTGGTGGTGGTGGGGGTGGGGATGGGAGTCACGGGCTGGCACAGACCATCACCACGGCGGGAGGGGGGGGGGGAGTGGGCGGATCTCACCTCGGCAGCCCTTGCTGTCGGACTCTGGGACGAAGCCCTCGTGGCACAGGCAGCGGTAGGTGCCCACCAGGTTCTCGCAGTGGCCGTTGGGGCACACGCCGGGGGTCTGGCACTCGTTGATGTCTGCAAGATTCCAGCAAGGCGAGGGTTAACCCGCCTGTTTCCCCCCGCCCCCCCCCATGATTCCCTTCACCCACCCCGAAGAGAAACGTCAACCAGCCAAAATGTCAAGAGATCCGAGTCCAAGCCACCTGCCAATCCACCACATCAAACGCAGAACCACCTGGAAACATAACTATATTTTCTAAAAATATAGTTAAATATATAATAATAAAAATATTTTTATCATATTTATCTCTTTTATCTTTAAAAGAGGCTTCTTAAAGCACTTGACAGTAATGGGAAGAAAAGCACACAGCTGGAGGAGAGAGCAGGATTAGACAATTAAAACAAAGGTTTGGAATACAGCAGGAAAGCAGAGGGACAGACACAGAACCCGTTAAATCAAACCCTTCTGAAGGAGAAGAAGCTGTGAGTTTGGATTTGAGGGAGTTTAGAGAAGGTGGCTCTCCGATATCCTTGGGGACAGAACTCCAGAGCTCTGGAGCGCAGCAGGAGAAGACCCTGTCATCCAAAATATTTACTTAACATTAGTTTGATTTAAATGTATATGGAAATGTTTCAAATATACATACTATCATGTACAAAATTATGTAAAATTATGTCTAAGACAGTTAACATTAATGTCAGTTTTCATGTCTGAAATTTAAGATTAAAATATCTAAAATTATACACTATTGTTTCTACTTTTCTGCAGTATACTGTAGAACACTTATATTTTCTAATGGTCTTTTTTCATATAGATATAGATACGTGTTTAATACTGCAATGCTTCTGAAGTGTCCCTCTGCAGACATGTTCCTGCCGATTTTATCAGCGATTGTCAAATTGTGAAAAATGAGGAGATCTGACTGGTTACTTGGATAAGTGCCCGTAAGACAGTAAGGATGAGCGGTGGAATGGAACTGGCTGGGGAACTGGCCCTCCTTGAGGGCTGGAGTCGGCCTATCCTGATGAAAACCGTCAATCCACGCCCATCATCCTTGTTGAAAGAGCAGCCCATTTGTGATTGATTAAAATCATCAGGAAAAATAGGATATACACCTTCCAACTGAACAGGATAATTACTAAATTAAGCACCTTACATTGGGCTTTTATAAATTTTCAAAAAGTCCATGTATTTTGACATATATACGTTATTAGTATATTGACTTCAGTGGGACACTTTTCCGATCAACAGTGCAAAGGTGCTCCTTTAACTGGCAGAGATTAAGCAAACAGTGATCAGGAATAGTCTGTAAAAATGGTGGCGATGCACAGTGTTAATCTGCAGGAAAATGACCAGCGTAGACAGTTTATTCAGTACGCTGGTTTACGTTGTGCAAACTGTTTTTTGGCATCTCCTTTTGACCTACTCCCAGAAACATCAGCTGAATTGATAACTAATCCCACTTATAAGAACATAAAAACAATCTAAGTGAGGAGATTGGCACTTTTGCCCCGTTAGGTTAATGAATCCCAGGATCTCCTCCAGCTGTCTTGAAAGAAGCCAGGGAACCGCCTTCAACGGCATGGCTGGGTAGCTTGTTCCACGCCCCCACCACCCTTTGTGAAAAGCAGCGTCTCCACACCCGGCACTGGGCAATAAGAGCAGCCCTGGCCCGGCAGACTTTGCAATAAATGTACTATGGTAGGAACACTAGAGTCAAAAAGCCCCGAGATTATTATCGAGGGAAACGTGCAGAGGCAGTGTCTGGCTGAAAAAGAAAAGACCCTTAATTTACGAAGAGAAAGACGAAACCGTCGGAAGAGCCCAGCGTCCCACGCCATGTTTCAGACAGCTCCCAGCATCCCCTCGAAACAGGCCACGTCTATTCTACAGAGGAAGGAAACAACGTTACTGCACGTGCTGGCTGCTCCGCATTCCCCTGGAGAGAGAAGGTTATCCAGCACCCTGCCTCCTCCCTCCCGCTGGATTGCACTCACTGGCCAAAATATTAGGAACCCCCTCAACGGGTTCGGGCTTCGGCAGCAGGAACAACCAGAAATGGACTCGAAACACTTGCCGCCCGATGTTCCCCCGCAGGATCCCCTTCAGTCCAGGTTGTGAGGAGTGGGGGGTTGGACTGCCGGCCCGCCTGGATCCCGCTGGGGATCAAAGTCCGTTTTACCGCTCCTCGAGGCCCAACCACACCTTGCCGGCCACCGTGGGTGCACGGCAGGGCCCGGCCTCCTGCAGATATACCCTTCCCGGATTCGCAATCCAGTCGGGTCGAAGCCGGGCAGAGCGGGGGGCGACACCAAGCCCGAGGTTGGCATGTGCGGCGGCCCAATTAGCGCCGTGCCGGACCAGGATGGCGAGACGAAATCGAGCGAGCGAGCGAGCCTCTCCCTGCCCCCTGCCCAGCTACCCACTCCCCAGCACCCGCAGCTCAGCCTGCTCAGGGTAACACACCGGAGCCAACGCTCCAGGTTCTGTGTCAGCAGTGCTGGGAATGACAGGCCGGAGACGACTTTGCAGGCTCTCTGACAGTTTTATCCTTCATTACAGTGGGGCGTGCTGATCACAGAGGCAGAGAGAGACTGCAGGCATCCGCTGCACAGCAGAGGAGGGATTCATGTTCTTTATTTTAGCTGATCACTATCAATTTGTGTTTGCATTTGTTCGTCTCAGTTGATCGGTTTTATTGTGCTTATCTTAAAGCTAACGCATTAGTACTTGAATTATCCGATAAGGGAGGGTTTCCGATGTCTTTGAGCCAATCAATCTATATACTGCAGTACACGATGGTGTAATTACGGTACAGGGGGGTGAATTTGGCTGTTCGCAACAGTTCACTGCACCGGACCTTCGTGGTTGTGGAGACCCTGCTGTATCCCAACACTGCGGACAGCGAGCGCGGGGTGTCGCCCGTATCGGAGCACATCCATCCGCTTCTGGAGCGAGACCTCCAACCCCCCCCCCAGCTAAAAGAGAAACCAGCCGAGAGAGGTCAAGAAAAGGCCACCCGAAACCCAGAAGGCGGAGTGTGTGCATGCAGACCCCAGCGCAGGAGCCCAGCTGCCCCCAGCGTGTCAGCTTAGAGAGGGAGACCCGGCCCGACCGAGCAGGTCCCGACGCAAACTGGCCACCCCATTCGTCACACGAGCGAGTTCAACCCGCCCGATACGTGCATCGTGGGATTGCTCAGCAACTGCCTCGTCTTCCGCCACCAGCAATGACCTACTGTATGAATCACACTCACCTCTTCAGGCTGAATAACTTACTGGATCATTTTTCTTTATTAGCTCCTTATCTGCGCAGCACTGCGGCACAGTGGTCAGCATTGCTGCCTCATACATAGCTCTGGAGCCCTTCAATTCTGGCCTTGTGGTGCTGTCTGTGTGGAGTTTGCATGTTCTCCCCGTGTTCCATGTCTCCTAAGGGGGCTCCGATTTCCTCCTGCACTCCAGAGACATGCTGGGAAATGCCTTGGCTTCTGGGAAACCGTGCTCTGGTGTGTCTGTGTCTGTGTCTGTGTCTGTGTCTGTGTCTGTGTCTGTGTCTGTGCTCTCTCTGCACTGCGAGCGAATCTCACAGTCTTGTGCCTTGGTCTGAAAACCTCACGCATTTGCGTCGTGTACTGGGTTGACTAAAAAAAAGCGATGAACGGAAAATTGTGAAATTGTTGTGGAGACGAGCGATTCCATTAATTAAGCCATGTGTTTCCGTTCCTGAAAAAAAGGGGGAACTATCGATATGAATAATGCGCTATTAATATTTTTGATGGAAAATTTCACGCATTAGGGATTTGGACCCCGGAGAGCTGCGTTGGTCATCGATGAAGAAAAAAAACACAGAGAGTTTCCTCGCAGCTGAATCACTGGGTCACAGACAAATACTGTGTACCTTCGTCCCCCTGTCACTTCATTTTCAAAACGCGTGGGTTTCCTCCCACAGTCCAAAGGCATGCCGGGAGGTGAACTGGCTTCTGGGAAAAGTGGCCGTGGTGGGGTGTGTGTGTGTGTGCCCTGTGATGGACTGGTGTCCCACCCAGAGTGTGCCCTGCCTTGCACCTGTTTCTTCCCAGGATAGGTGCCAATGTGCCACCTTCTTAATATTCCCAAATTCCTTCAAAAGCTGCCATGGGATGACCAGTGTGCACCGGGGGGGAAGGGGGGGGGCGGGAGGCAGGCAGGGAGCTGGATCCGAGAGTACGTGCCTGGACTCCGCTGGGTAACGCTCCGGCTCGTGACACTGTGGGCAGCTGCAAACAGATGCATACGTCAGTGCCTGTCCAGAAGTGCCGTCACTACAGCAGCAAGAGAGGAATGCCCACCCACCTGCTGGTTTCCATTCCAGCTGGGCCTAATGGGGCCTTAATGGAAGTAACAGCTGGGTTGACGGGTGTCTCTGCAGGTTTTCTACATAAGAAGTGACTTGGCTTTTGAAAGGCAGTGGATAAAAGCCGGACCTCCGACGCATGACAGGGCAGAAAGGGGTTCAAATGGATCCCCCTGATTAAGTCACTTCGGGGCTGAAATGAAAACCCGGCAGGTGTGAGTGCTAGGGCTTCCTAGATCAGGATTGGGGAAAAGACGAAAACGGCTGGATTCCAGCTAAAGGAGCAGAGGGAATCATCTGGATTGCTGCCGTTGGCTGCGCCAGAGGAGTTCTGCGATGTGGGCAGTGAGGGTTCTGCGATCCGGGTATCAGTAAACCAGAGATGAGCATCACCAGCTGGTAGGAACAGCCTGCCATCCCGTACTCCTATATCCGACTGGGCCAGTGCCCGTTCTTAGCGACTGCTCAGCCCTCTACCGCAAAACGCGATCTGACTTGGCCTTTAACGATGCAGAGCAGCTCTTCATCTGTCGGCTCTGCTCTCACACCAGGCTGCCGAGAAACAGGAGGACGAGAAAAAAAAGAAACAATTTTGGGGGTCCGGGCCTCGGACAGTCGGGATGGGGGGGGGGGCTCACCGTAACAGATGCCGTCCTTGGCGCGGTGCCCGGGGGGGCAGGGTACACACTCGTAGGAACCAGGCGTGTTCTCGCACTGCTCGTTGGGGCAGGTGTGGGGGTCCAGACACTCGTCGATATCTGGAACCACAGCAGAGGGAGCATCTTCGTTAAAACTGGGGCGGGGGGACGACACACCGCTGCCCCCTCTTCGAGCTTTCCTGAACCCCGTCTTTGGAATTCGCCAGGTCGCGGAGGAGCAGGGCGCCTCCGATCTCGTGCTTATACTGGTAATAAATGTTAAAAGTGGCTTCTGAAAGGTACTTTACAGTAAGGACACAGTGAGAGGAGACTGCAGGATTAGACAATTACAGTGAGGTTTTGGAATACAGCAGGAAAGTAGAGGGACAGACACAAAGCCAGTTAAATTAAAACCCTTCTGAAGAAGGAGGAGGTTTGGAGTCTGGATTCGAAAGCGCTCAGGGGAGGTGACTCTCTGCTACTCTTGGGGAGAGAACTCCACAGCTCTGGGGCGCAGCAGGAGAAGACCCTGATCTCGCGCCTATACTGGTAATAAAACTTTAAAAGTGGCTTCTGAAAGGTACTTTACAGTAAAGACACAGTGAGAGGAGACTGCAGGATGAGACCATTACAATGAGGTTTTGGAATACAGTCGGAAAGCAGAGGGACAGACACAGAGCCAGTTTGCATTTGAGGGAGTTTAGAGAAGGTGGCTCTCCGATATACTTGGGGACAGAACTCCAGAGCTTTGGGGTGCAGCAGGAGAAGACCCTGTCGCCCCCAGAGTGTAGATAGGCTTGGGGGACAGACAGGAGACCAGAGTCTGAGGAACAGAGGCTGTGAGGTGGGGAGGAGGAAGACAGTAACTCAGACAGGTACAAAGGTGCCAGGCCATGCAGAGCTCTACAGGCGAGCAGGAGGATTTTCGAAAGTGGACACGAAACCCGACAGGAAGCCAGTGCGGGGACTCCAGGACAGGAGTGATGTGATCACTGGCACTCGGACCTGGTCAGGAGTCTGGCTGCCGAACTCTGGGCAGACTGGGGTTTGCCCAGTGTGGATTTAGAAACCCCAGTGAGCAGAGCATTCCAGTACTCAATTCAAGACGAGTCCAACGTGTTGACCAGCTTTTCAGCAACAGTCGAAGACAACACAGGACGTAGTCTGGCGATACTGCTAAGGTGGGGGAGGGGGGGGGGGTGATGTTTTTACAATATTTTGCACATGCAGATGAAACGTCACCCCCTCAACCCCCCACCGAGGTCTTCAATTTAGAATGAAATTCAAGTACAGCGGCGTCCGCAGACTGGGTGGTGGAAAAACGTTAAATTAGATCAAAAGAAAAATGAGAAGGAAGAGATGAATGAGAATGCTAAAGAGAAATAAAGCAGAAATGTGAGCCAAACCGAGAATGAGACGGCGACGAGAGAGGAAGGGAAGCGTGTTGTTCTTGTTCAAGATGGCGGAGCGGCGGGGGGGTTGTGAAGGGGGGGCTCGCTTACCCTCGGAGACGGGGTGCCGGTGGGACTTGCTCTTGTAGCCCTCGTAGCACTCGCACCTGTAGCCGCCGGGCAGGTTGACGCAGCACCCGCTCTCCCCGCAGGGGTTGTGCTTGACGCACTCGTTCATGTCTGGGGGGGGGACAGAGAGGAGATTCAGAGCCGTCCGCTGTCCGACGACTGGAAATCTCATAAAAACAAACTACCGATTTCGGCAGCGCATCCGTGAGAGGAAAAAAAAACCAGCCCGTTGTTTCTGCGTTTGTAGAGGGGCTTCGCCGCGTATTGAACGCGCCTGCGAGACGTATTTCATCGGGAGTTAACGAGAAAGTTCTGTCCAGGTGCCTGATTGTGGGGGTGCGTAGACACCCCCCCTCCAGGGGGGCACTTTCACTCCGAAACGTGCAAAAAGAGCGGGAAACGCCGATGGAATGAGGTCGAATGACGTGACGCACTTGAAATTAGTCTTCATGGCCGAACCATGTGATGGATGGGGCGCCCGTCGCTGCGATACCTCTAGTTTCTGGAACAGCGGAGCGTTTCAAGATGGCGTTCAGGGGGGAGGCTTAGGAGGAATTGTGAGTTTTTCCATGACCTGAATGTTACGTTATGACATTATTTATTATAATTATAATATAGGTGGGTAGCTGCATCAGCATGCGTAGGCTGCAAAGGAACAAGTGATTCCAGGCTGAAAAAACTTAGAAAGAGAGCACAACGTTTCGGCCGTGGAGCCTTCTTCAGGTGTGAGAAAGTTACCTTTGCCTACTGCCCTGTCTTTCTCACACCTGAAGAAGGCTCCACGGCCGAAACGTTGTTTTCTTTCTTCTTTTCAGTATGGAATAAACCTATTACTTGTTCCTAATTATAATATATTATATAATAATGTAGCACTATAGGGTTCAGGTAGGCACCCTCACCACTGCCACCTCAGGTCAGCCCCCCAAAATCAGGGACTTGAACCCGGGCTTCTGGCATCACTCAACAGGGACCCAGCCTCTTGAGCCAAAGGGAGATCTCTCTCAGGCTGGCGGCTGAGGTCCCTGCTATCCACAGGGAAGGGTGGTGACGTCACCGCGCTGGTAAGCCTTTGTTCTCCCGCTACTTTACCTTTGCCTACAGCCCTGTCTCTCTCACACCTGAAGAAGGCTCCACGGCCGAAACGTTGTGTTCTCTTTCTTCTTTTTTTCAGCAGGGAATAAACCTATTATTTGTTCCTTTGCAGCCTACGCATGCTGACGCAGCTACCCACCTGAAATGTTATATGAATGTTGACTACAGAAATATAAGGACGTAACAGTAGTTGTTTAGACTTCGGTAATAATTTAAGAACAGCTAATAAGGTTGTTTTTTTTAAGTTTAAGAATTTTGATATGAGTAGTACTGGGAAGAGAAAAGACAGCGCTGGGTCGTCGAAAGAGAAGTCTAAGATACCTCCATCGTGTATGTATAGCACTACAAGAAAATCAATGGCAACTAATGAGAAAAGCGAAACAACTGGAGGTGATGTGGGGAAAAAATAATGGAGATGCACTCGTACGTACGCAAGAGGAGCTCCAGACCAACGTCTCGGAGTAGATGTAAAACAGTTGGAATTGAAGGTCTTAAAAATAGTCCATGGACTGTGTGTTTAAAGAGGTTGAGGAATTGAAGAATTAAGTTTTGAAATGAGTAAATACTGAACAAGAAAAGCAGATTTAAAGACCTTGAATTGGGGGGAAAAAAGTTTGTAGTACAGCTGCTACAGAGACGTATGATTATTGATCTGGAGTACCTAGAGAATGCTGTTCCAGCTCGTTTCTCGTGAGTCACTAGTGTGTCCCTCCTTTGTGGGGCCCTAAAGATTTCGTAGGCCCCCAGTCTCTGTGCCTGTGGTGCCTCATGGGAAAATCCGGCGCTGGTTCTGCCATGCAGTAGTTTCCGTTTTACGTTGTCGTGCAGATTTGTTTTTATCGTGGTGTCAGTGTAAGAAAAGTTTTAACTGACCTCTGACCCCCACAGGAGTGTTGTGGTGTCTGGGGATGGGGTTTTTCTTTTTTTTTCTCTTCATTTGTCCCCGATAAAGTTTGATAACCAGCCAGGGTTATCATGTTTTTTTTTTAACCTTCCCCGAGTGAAGGAAAGCTTAGGCTAGGAAATTAGTTCAATTGTACTGGAGGTTGATAGGCTTGCCGGCACAGAATACTTTTAAGACGTACTTTAAAAGTTTTGTTTTTCGTTGAGTATTTGTGACGTTTTCCTTCTTCGAGAGGGATGGTTTTTCCTTGGTGTCTAAGGCCCCAGGTGGTACCTAAGGGACACCCCCCCCTTACCTGCACAGGTGCGCTTGCCAAGGTGAATCTGCAGCTTGTAGCCATGGTTACAGCGGCAGGTGTAGGACCCGCCCGTGTTGATGCACTGGCCCCGCCCACTGCCGCAGGGCTCCTCCTCGCACTCCTTGTCGTCTGAAACCGAGAAGGCCTCCTCATTTCACCACAGTTAGTGCCCCCCCCCTCCGGTGCAGTCAAACAGGCAGGCATCTAGTGGGATCTTTCCTCTTACTGGGTGTCCTGGCCAAATTTCCCCCTGGCCTTTACCCATCATGGCCTCCTAATAATAATAACTCTTCAGGAGGTGGTCACAAGCTCCACTACGCCTAACGGGAGGGGCAGCGCCTGTTGAAGGACTTTGCTGAAGTCATCAAACAGCGGGCAAAAACAACAGGCGTCACCATTCAGCTGAAAGAGAGCAGAGGCCCTGGCTGCCCAGTGCCCAGCATAGTGCTAACTGTGCTCTGGCAGTTAAATGAACCCTGGTCCATCCATCCATTGTCTAACCACTCTATCCAGTACGGGCTCGTGGGGGAGCCGGAGCCTATCCCAGCATACAACAGGCGCAAGGTGGGGTACTCCCTGGACAGGACGCCAGTCCATCACAGCGCGCGCCCACAGACACACCTGGCCGATTGCCCCAGAAGCCGATTAATCTCCCAGCCTGCCTTTGCACCATAGGACGCGAGCATGGTGAGACCATGCAAACAGACAGCACCCCCAGGTCTGGAATTGAACCGGGGTCCCCAGCACCGCCAGGCAGCAGTGCTGACCCAGGGTTCATTACGTTGTCACCAGGTCCCTCTCTGAGCTCAACCTCTGCCTTCCCAGACCTACCCACCTGGGAACAACTCTCCCTCTAATTTCTAATGGCCTGTGTGCGCAGAAATTTGTGAAAGTTGTGCAAATTTCTTTCCCAGTGACAAAAACCTTGTGCGCACTAAATTGAGCGTATGTCAAATTGTAAACCTGAAATTATTTTTTTGTTAATATAGCCATCCTCAGAGAAGCATAGAGATCCAAAAGATCCGGGACACCTATTCCATGAACCCAGTCATAGAGACCGAGTGTCAGAGCGGGCAGGAGCAGGGAGGTACGAGACTACAAGAGCATTGATATTGACGATCAAGTAGCAAAAATAATGCACACAATTTTTGGTGCGCAATTCAATTTCCTATGTGCACTGATTTCATGACCTGTGTGCGCACGGGCACATGCGCACGGCTAAGAGGGAACGTTTCCCAGGACTTTCTGAGAGCCAGCTTGTGAGCAGCTTGTGAGCGGCGGGGCACGGGCTCCTCACCCACACAGTACTTCCTCTGGGCATGATCCTTGTACCCAGTGTTGCAGAGGCAGGCGAAGCCGTTGGCAGAGTTGATACATTCTCCGTGGCCACAGATGTTCCTGTTCAGCCTGCATTCGTCCGTCTCTGGACAGGGGAAAACATGGAAGGGGGGGAACCCACAAACAATTAGTGACGGAGCAGCTGATGATCACAAGCTTTCAGGCAAAAATAAAACCAGAGGGCACAAGCGGAAACTATGGGAAAGTGCATTTAAATGAAACAAGCTGCCATGTTGTTGAAGCAGATAGTCTGGCTGCAGTTAGGAAAGACTTTCTTTACACCAAGGGTGGTGGGAGTGTGGAACAAGCTGCCTAGCCATGTTGTTGGAGCAGGTATCCTGGATCCTGCTGTAGCGGCAATGCTTGTTAAGACAGAATTAAGTGTTGCTGTGCTTTCCCAAATGAGGCCCCATCTCTCTCTTCATCTCTGGTGCAGCCACAGAGAAACTATTCATGCAGGCTGATTTAAGGTTTCCTTTGATAAGGGACAGCTCCCAAATGGGGATGCACTTAGCTAAGCCTGGCTATCATGATCAATGGTCATCCATTGGCGCCTATCTGTCTAGGGAGTGCCAGATGGACATCTGGACTGCATTTCTAAGTGTCAGGAGTAAGTGACTCATATCTCACCTTGATCAACCAATCAGGGACTGGTGGGGCCGAGTAACCCACGTGGGACTCTGATGCCCATGAAACTTTCAGCCAATGAACGAGCTGAAGTTCCTCATGGTAAAAACAGGCAACACAGAGACCCTGGAGTAGGGGAAATTGTAGGAGACTATTCTAAAGAGAATTCTAAGGAGAATTCCAGGGGTGCGAGACAATTCCAGGGCAGGACGGCCCAGGAGCAGAAAGGCTCCCAAGGGCAGGACATTCTCGCAGCGCGCCTCCTGACCATCCTGAGACTCAGCCCGGACAACCACGGAACGGCCAATGTGTCCGAGTGCCAGAACTTTCCTTTGTTCTAAGAGTCGAGAGCGGAGGTTGCCAGAGAGTAACCAAAAGATCCACCCGAGGTTAGCATCAGCAGCAAGCCGAACAGGTCAGAACTGTGGACAGCTGAATCACTATTCAGAACTCCTATTCCTGACTTGCTGGGACCCACAGTCATCTTTTCTCCTGTGCACAAACTTTGCTAGTTAAAGCCAACACTAACTAGCCGGTCAGTGAGCATCAGCAACGCACCGTCGCAAGCCGCACAGCACAGCCTGGCACCGAGCCAGAGAGCGTGGATTGGACAGCAACAGCCTGCAACTGTTTCTTTGTGCCCGCAGGAGATCTGAGTCCCAAGAGATTGGATGAGTATTCAACTTCAATGCATTACAGCTCGAGAATTCAATTGTTATCCCAACCAGTTGATATCAATTTAATTCCTAAGAGTTATGTACTTGTTTTGAGTATCCAATGTAGAAGTTATAACCAAGTTAAGTTACGAAACGGTCTAAATGAATGATATACTGAACGTATGTCCTCTTGATATATGTAACTCTTCGTAACTGAATGAATATATACCTTTTGTATTCTGATAACCCTCTTGATAAGATCTGTTAGGTTTATATGCATATTTTATGTATTAATAAATGTATCCTCGTGTATTAGTACCTGTGTGTTTGCGTTGTTTGAGTTATATCGCAAGGTTGGATTCTAAAGCCATTAAAAGAATAATTTTGTGACTTACTGCTACAATTAAAAATTGACCCAGTAAATGCCCAAACCCCTACAGAACTGGTGCCTTGTGAGAGCACACTACAGTCTTCATGGTTAAAACTGTGTTTACATGAGGCACAAAATGTAACATTTCATTTTGAATAAACTCCAGGGGAAAGTAAGTCTGTGAGCGTTATGCAGTTTTGCATATTGTCAGGAGCACTAAACCCACAGTGCCAGCAAAGCTATTGGTAGTTTGTAGGCACTGTCATTGCACAGTTACTTTGGTAATTTTCCACAGTTATTCTGGTATTTGTCTTGCTGTTCTCTGGTGGCATTAAAGATTAAAGTCCCAGTGATTTTTACCAGGAAGGTAATTGCTTTGGTTTCACACAAGAAAAAGAATGAAATTATATACAAAAAACAAAACAAGCTCACAATACTTAACAGAGACAGATATATATTCTCCATCCCTCTACTTTGTTTGAAATCTAAACAGGACAATCACCATTGTTTTTCAAGTTCAGCATTGAAGTTCAATGTTCTCTATACAGTATGTTTTAGCCAGAAAATTATTTTTCTTCTTCAGGCTGTGTGTGAAACATTTGCTTTTATACATTATGCATGTAGGTAGTTGGGTCTATGCAGTAAGACTACTGTAGCAGTCCCTGTGTCCCCAGGAAGCAGTGATTCCATGAAGAAGCCAAGAGGATAGTGAAGATTAGAAATGTGCAGATTAGAAGAGGTTTTCTGGGGAACAGACCTCACTCTTCAATATGAATAACCCAGATACATCATGTACATAATGTGCATTCATTTAGTATGGACTGGTGTTCAAGACATGTGAACTGACCGCAAATTATTGAGTTTTCTTTTTTTAAAAGAGTAATTTTCTTGTATAACCATGACTTAAACACTTCTCCAAATTTATAAAGAGAAAAACAAGATTTATTATATATGGTATATATTTAATTTTATTTTTTTTATTTTTTTATTTATATATTAGATTTATTTATTAGAATCCTTCACGAGACAGTTTCACTGATGAAATCATAGTGCTGTTACAACAAAGACAGCAATGCCCTGTTCTGTCTCCCTCTTGTGGTCAATGTTAATAACTGCAGTCAGTGTTTCTTCTTGAGGTTCTGTTTGATGATCAACACGT
The DNA here is from genome assembly GCF_040954835.1 of Lepisosteus oculatus. NCBI lineage: Eukaryota > Metazoa > Chordata > Actinopteri > Semionotiformes > Lepisosteidae > Lepisosteus > Lepisosteus oculatus. Next base: position 12,796,851 of record NC_090713.1, read on the forward strand.
CTCAATGGAAAACATCCAGATCCCCAGTGTCTCACAGTAACTTCTGTGATCTGTCTATAGATAGAGAAGTATATTGCTTTCTATTCTACATAAACAATACAAGTCACAAGATAAATATAGATATATAGTTATGCAAAAATATTGAAATCTTTTGTTTGATTATAATGCTAATAGCATAATTAGCTATAATGCTAATAGTTTGTTTGATTTGTCATTTTGAGTGTCATAGTCTATTAAGCTTAATACTTAAATAAATCTACAGATCCTTTCTATGTGTTTATTACACAAGATTTACTGTATACATGATCAAGTAAAGGTTTATTCCATGCTGAAAAGAGAAGAAAAGAAACACTACGTTTCAGCTGTGTAGTTTTCTTTGGGGAGACCACCTTTACTTTTTGCCTTTGCAGGCCAACCCAGATGATGCAGCTACGTACCTACTTGAACTATTTATAAATGATGTACAAACACAGTCTGTTTAGAGATATAGCAGCTCTGCAGCTGTTCTAACTCTCAGTCCTCAGTGGTTCTTGTTGATGAGCTCCTGTAGAGCTGAGGAAGGTTTTTGTACAGACGTGTATCACTGTGTGAGAGGGTAGCTACTGTATATTTCTGCTGACAGTAATAATCTCCTGCATTAATAGGACAGCACCTCCTACAGGGCAGCAGCTGAATTCCTGATACAGAGGAAGGTCTGCAAACTGCTGCTCTTCAAGCACCACTCACAGAAACACAATCATATTATTGATTTGCCATTGCAGTCCTGACCAGGACTGGCCTTGCTTAGGTTCAGGGTCACGTTTAGCCAAACATTTTGGTGATATTTAAGAAAGATATTTATTGCACATTTCTGAACTGGACACAACTTATCAAAGTGTTTACTTAATCAATAAAATTGTCATTCCGGAGTAACCACTTAGCCTTTTGCATAAAACACAGCAATTCATACAGCATACACTATATACAGCAGTAACTGATCTTCCTTGAGGTATCATGAATAGAAGGGATTTTGCAGATAAACCCCAAATCTTCTCTGTTTTACGGAGGTTTTCCCAAGCTCAGGCAGTAACAAATCCAGTGTTCTTTTCCCTGCCCTCGTGTTATTTGGTTTTGAACCTTCATTTCTCTTTTCTCACTCTCTTGTAGATTTTTTACACCTTTAAAAACCTGGAGTTCAGCCCAGCAGACACTGTTGGGCCCAAGGCTGCTGATACAGTACATGTGATATAATGAATGACACAAAGTACTAGCAAATCCTACAGGAAAAAAATATTTGACTCACTAATCGAAACAATGGGCAAAAAATTCACTCTTCTTTGTGAATAATGATCCGAAGCACAAGGCCAAAACCTCACTGAAGAGGTTTGACAAGAACAGACTGAGAGTCCTTGAGTGTTCCAGTCCCAGTCAAAGCCCAGATTTGAATCCCATAGAAAAGTGATGGAGAGACTTGATAAGTGTAGTTCATTAACTCTGTCAAGAAGAATGGATACAATTACACTATCCCACAGTGCAAATCCAGTACAGACCTGTCCAAACCTGCATCCTGTGTAATAACTGAGCTGAAAGGAGCACAGTGGTCTGGGTTGGTGATGAATCCTACATGCAGGCAGGCAGACGAGTGAGCAGGAGGGCAGACAGGAGAACAGGCAGTAGACTGCAAGCAGGTGGGAGACATCCAGCAGCCAGAGAAACAGTCCTGTGGCCATACTGTGGTCATGCAAACAGGATTTGAAGGAAAAGAATCAATGTGCACACACAAAAGGAGTATAGTCAGGTGAAGTGAGAAGGTCTGTAGCACAGGAGAGGATCCAGACAAGGTAGAAACTGTCTGGGTCAGAGATGGGAGGAAACAAGCGAAGCACAAATGAGATCTGAAACATAGTATCACAGCCTAGTTATGGCTGTATTCTATTGCAGTTGATAAGAAAGCTCAGTTTATCTTTGATGACCCAATCCCACCTCTTCATTCCTATTTCCAAGAACTGCATCTTCAGTCTGGACTCCTGTGATGGTCAGAGTGAATTCAGTCGCAAATCCACTGCCACTGAAACGCTCTGGGATCCCAGTCTGACGGGTAGTTGCGAGATAGATCAGGAGTTTAGGAGCTTCCCCAGGTTTCTGTTGGTACCAGGCTAGACGGTTATTACTGTACACTGCAGGACTGGTCTTACAGCTCACAGTGACTGCCTGTCCTTAGAGAACTGATCTCATTAATGGAGTCTGAGTCACAGTTACCTGTCCACTGGATTCTGAAAATAATTAAAAAATATTTGTCTGATCCCTGACTGAATTTAAGAGAGACATTGACCAACATGAGACCTCAGTAGGTGAGGGCCAGGGATAGATCATAGCATCTCACTCTTTACAACATCTCCCTCTGCTGGGGACTGTGGGGAGAGCATTATCATTACAACCCTGCTCTCCTTATGATCTCAACTTTCTCACACAGCCTGTGCTCAGCCTCCAGGAGACAGCAGCTCCCTGTAGTAGAGGGCAGGGACTTGTAGCCTCCAGTCGACAGTAGAGGGAGGCTACACTGAAGGCTTTTCTTTCCACTTGCTGGATGGTAGAGTTCACACTTTCAGTATGATACAGTTTATACAGGGAATTCAAGATAGAGTTTGCTGTTGGGTTTTGAAGAGCCTCCAGAGGAAAGTTTTGCTTTAATAAAAACTCCTTGCACTTTTTATATTATTTTACAGTTGCAATTTTAATGTGCTGAGGCCACATGATCCACGGGCATTTAGGTTGAGAACTGTCACAAGTAGATATTTTTATAGCCAGCCTTGTGTGGTTAATTACCATCTCCCTGCAGTGTTGAAGGAGCTCTCTGCTCTTCACTGTGATAATACCATCTGCAGCTGAGTGTTTTCTGTGTGTTGCGTCCTTTTTATACCGCAGGGAAACTGTAACCTGTTAAAGGCTTCTAGATATTTCTCTATATATCCTTGGACATGTTTATTGTAATTTCACAGTGGAACGTTATTGTTGATTTAATTTTGTTGGATTTTATTTTAAAATGGAAGTATTTGCAGTATTTAAAAGAAGTCTTTGCCACAGCCATTAGACTCCTAAACTCCAGCTCTTAATTAATTTAATTTTTTTAGTTTTATTTTATACTGTTTCTTACCATTATGCTGTTGGCACACATGCCATTATGCTCCTGTCTCTAGCAATATATGTTGTCATCTGTTATGCCATTTGTTATGTGAGGAAACAGGCAAGTAAGCATTTCATTGTACTCAAGTCCATATGACAATGAACATGAGCTTGAGGTGTGAACAAATGTGACCCTTGTGCTTGATTAATAATCAATTATTAATCAAAATTATGGCTTTTATTTAGTTTAGTGCTATTAGTATTAGAGTATTGTATTTATAGAATAGTTTAAAGGAAGCTATTATATCTTTAATATAAAGATTTCTGTCATATGATGTTGTTTGTTCCTGTTTTATCTGGGGTATGAATATAGCTGGAGCCACTGTGCCTATTCATTTTACTACAGATATGTCATTCATGTCATTCAGTCGACAGCAGAGGGAGCTACACTGAGGGGCTGTTCTTTCAACCTGCTGGAGGGTAGAGTTCATGGTTTCATACATCAGTCAGATGAAGTGGTTTTGTTACATTATATACAGGGAATTCAAGGGGAAGGTTGGTGTTGGGATTTGAAGAGCTTGCAGGGAGGGAAAGATTTGCAATGTAATTATTCTTTCTTCTCAAGTTTTAATGTTCTTAGGCCATATGAGTAGATTATTTTATAGCCATTCCTTCACCCTGTGGGGATAACAGGAGTTTCATAGTTTCTCCAGGTTTGTGATGGTACCAAGTAAAACCATTGGTTGGTGTATTATTAATAATATATTTATTTATAAATAATAAAATATACCTCAGATGCTTATTATACACAGTTTCACATTTGAAACATTTAAAATGACATTTCTGCTGATTACAAATCTTCTTGTATTAATTTATTTGCTACTCGCCACGAGTACAGACAACAAATGTCCATGTGAAGACACTGATAAAAGTTATTGTTGCTGTGTGTTCTGTTGCCATGAAGGACAGCTCTCAGTCATGAAGTGTTAAACTCACAGGGCTATAAACACTCCCAGAGCACTGAACCATGTGCTGCCAATGCAAAGTGTCTTCCTTAATTAATTTACCAAGCTGCTGGAACCTGGTTCTGCCTCATTATCAACAAACACAATTTCATAGCAGGAATATTCCAGGAGTTCCTTTTGTTAACAAACCTGAGGGCTCAGTTTACCTCATGTTTTCCTGCAGATGTAGTTCATGTTACCTGATGGCATTCAGTTTGTGATCTTGTTGTATTCTAATGACATGTGATTGTTACATAGATATTTTGCTCATTGTTTTGGTTAGTGCTGCCTATCAGGCAACACCAGGTTAGATTATAAAATATAATGCAGTTTTCCAGTAATTCCAGTAGAGGTCACTGCTGCAAGCTAGAAATACACTGACTTTCAGCTTCTTTCTGTACTTTGGCTCCCCTTCTCTCACATTTAGTTTTTCAAAGTGGCTCATCTTAGTCAACAAATAATGATACAAAATAGACTTCAGATCCACAAACAGATCACATTTCTGATTTTATGGGTTATATACTGATAAGTATCAGATTTAGTACTGTATATTGATCTATTTATGCATATTTACTCTATATAGATATACTGAAGTGTATTTCATTGTAGTCAATGATTACATTTATTTACAAAAAAAATGAAAGTGAGAGTTTCAATGGTGTAGTGGAGGTGTGAATACAGTTTGCACTGATTGACAACTGTTAGATGTTTGAAGGCCACAATGTCTCACAAATACCTGAAAGCAAGCTTTTTGTAGGTAGAAAGGATTACAGTATTTAGATACAGTATACACTTCTGATACAATTTACATTTAAAATCTAAAACCTCATTGTTTAAACCAGTCATCTACAGTTTCCACGGCATGTGAAGCATCCTGGAAACACTTCTGCAGTCAAACTACATCTGTGGTACCAGTCGCACTTTTCAGATACTGAATGAGAAGTTTTAACACCGGTGAAGGAACTAAACAAGCAAAAGGCAACAAAGAGATTGAACTGACACCAGCAGGGTTTGGGGAGCTGTGTACCTGGTTTGTCAGAGAAACACAGAGACACAGTCTGATAAATTTCAACTCTCCCATGTGAGCAATTCCTCCCAACAACACAACAACTGACAGATTTTCCCCCCAATCCTCTCTCTAAGATGAGATGTGTAATGACATATTTCTGGAGCACAGATATGTATTTCTACAATGTGAACTACTATACAGTTATCAGTCATCGCTAAACTCTAAGAGCCCCGGGTCAGCACAGCTGCAGGGAGAGGTCCCAGTCAGAGCCCAGGAACTAGGAATCATCAGGGAGCTCAGGCTAATGGAGTGAGGATCTCCAGGCATCAGAACAGAATCAGGATGCCTGGCTCCCTAGGAAGGAATAAAAAAGGATCTGCTGGGGAGCTGGAAGAAGAGGGAAAGAGAAGTAACCCAGACAGCCCGAGAGAAAGGGGTAAGGAATAGAAAAGAGTCTGATGTAATAACAGAGGCTGGCCAGAGCTGTACTCAGACTATTAAACATCCTGCAAAACTGCTGGGATTCAGAGCACCACAGGGATACACCTTCTGTGTGTCTTTGGTGTTCTCCGGCCCTTTTTATCTGACTTAAAACCCTTTTAAAACCATCGCTAATCTGTGCTGTAATTTGTTTAATCTCTGCAGAGTGTATGGCATAATAACTTATTGTATTCTAGTATAACCATGAAACTTAAAAATGCCAAAGAAGCCTTTTACATTTCTTTTCATATTCTCTTTGATAACCTAAGATGAATGATTTTAAAATTGAAGTCATGTCATCACATTTCCTCCAGCACCAGCACATACAAACTCCACACCAGATTCAGAATTGAACTCAGGGCACCAGCACTCCAAGGCACAATAGTAACCACTGTGCCATCATGCTGCTATATCTACTGTATTAACTTAGATACCTTAGAAGTTTATGTGTAAAAATGTAAAATAACAAATATCTACAGTACTTTCAAATATATTCAAATATAATATGCTGTAGATTTGTACGTTATGTACAAACCCAGTGTTGTTCAGTTCTCCTGTAGCAGCTCAGCTGTTCTTCTCAGTCTCAGACCTGCTGATGAGCCAGAGCAGTTCCTGTAGAGCTGAGGGAGGTTTTTGTACAGATGTGAATCACTGTGTGAGAGGGAAGCTGTTACTCTGCTGACAGTAATAATCTCCTGCATCTTCAACCTGGACTCCTGTGATTTTCAGTGTGAAGACTGTCCCAGAATAACTGCCAGCGAATCGATCAGGAACCCCAGACTGACGGGTTGTTGCGTAACGAATCAGGAGCTGTGGAGCCTGACCAGGTTTCTGCAGGTACCAGTGCAGGTTGTTGCTAATAGACTGACTGGCTGTACAGCTGAGAGAGACAGAGCTTCCTGGGAGAACAGACTGAGCTGGAGACTGAGTCAGAAAAATCTGACCACTGGACCCTGGAGAGGGAATAGTTATAGATAAGAGAATATTAATAATTGATCATTATAAACATTTACGGTATGTATTATTTTGCATGAGAAAAATATAACTATAATTTTCATTCATTTATCAGTAAGTTTTATTGTATCACAATATTCAGAATGAATCACAGAACCACAGAATGTAAGAATTATATTTTATCCTCACCTTGAGCAAAGAGCCCCAGTGTCCCCAGCAGTAGAATCAGTGGCATCATTGTCCTGTGTGTCAGTGACTCTGAAAGGGCTGAACAGTGACTGATCCACACTGTGAGTCTTAAAGTGTTTGGAGCAGTGATGCGGCACAGGTATGCAAAGCTCCTTCCTGTATACAAATCCTCTCACAGACAGTTAGATGATATCTGAGCTGTGAAAACAGATAGGGCTTGTTAGGGTTTTGTGTCAGTGTGTCATGTTTTGCTCTGTTTATCCCAAAGATGGGTTACTAATTTCTGAAAGATAAAACATTTATTTCTCTTATTTAACTAATTTGCTTTTACTGTGTAAATAATTTACTAACATCATTTTACTAACTATCCTGCTAGAATAATGGAAAATATTAATGTTTTGCTCTGTTTATCCCAGTCAAAGATTGGTAACTAATCTCTGACATGCAAAAAAACACAATTTATTTTATTACAGCTTGATCTTTATACTGTAAATTTAATACTGAAAAAACATTGTTACAAATGTACCAGTACATTTCAGTAAGTTTCAATTCTCATTTTATAACAAGTTCTAGTATTACTGTACAAACATGCTTTGATGGAGAACCAGTAAAGTAAGAGTGAAAAGGCTGAATTCATGTCCTCAATGGCACCTCAGGTGTGATGGAGACCTGGGAATATTGTCCACCTGGATAACTGACTCCTGTTAAGAAGGGATGTGGGGGAATAACCTGGAAATGTCTGAAAGACATTGTATTGAGTTTAGTACTGCATATCAGGAAAAAAAGAGAACTGTATATTCAGCTTCAGTAATGAGCTCAGATATGATTAAATTAACTGCAAAATAGGGTAATTGATTTAATTGATTAAGAACATTGTTTCAAAGAAACACTATATGTTCAGAAATGTCCAGTTCAGAAATGTGCAATAAATATCTTTAATATCACCAAAATATTTGGCTAAACTTGTGACTACTGAACCTAAGCAAGGCTGGTCCTGGTCAGGACTGCAATGGGAAACCAATAATATGATTGTGTTTCTGTGAGTGGTGCTTGTAGAGCAGGAGTCTGCAGACCTTCCTCTGTATCAGGAATTCATTAGCTGCCCAGTTTGAGGTGCTGCCATACAGGGGTCCTTTTTTCACCTGAAGTCGTGCTAGTCTACACTAGAGGTCACTAGTAGACCATGAACTGCACTCAATCCCCAAGGCTCTGAGAGCCATGTGGGAATTCTGCCTTAACGAAAAGCACCCTCTTGATATGGGCAGCAATAAAAGATTCTCATTCATCAGCTTCGGCCTTCAGTACAGAACCTCACCTCTGACCTTCAGATGCAGGAGTAATTTTCTTTTTCACACGAAGAAAACAGGTCTTCTCTTTTCTTTCTCAAGACCAGTACGAGCTTGGCTTGTCACATTTCTTTTAAACCTCTGGCTCTCACTCAAGTTGGTATTGATCTGAGACCACTGTCCATGCAGGACCAGAGTTATTCTAGCACCACAACCTTGTTACAGGTGTTCAGTCAAATTCGTGAGCTGCTGGTTATTAAAGACTCATGACACTTTTAGAATGTTTACCACAGTATACAATGATGTGAATTTACACAAACAATAGTAACTCCATATTTACTTATCTTCAAGAGTATGAATGCTGAGTAAGTGGAGTGATTGATCCTTTAAGTTAGACCATAACAGACAGTGTAGTTCAAGTTGAAGCTCAAAACTTTGCAACTAGTTGCATAGAATTTGGTTTGGTGAGCTCATATAATAAAATACATGCAATACAAATACAACATAAACCTAACACATTCACAAACCATCCTAACCACGTGTATTTGATGTATTTTTGGTGTAGTTCGATGGTGTATTTCTGACTTTGACCTTATTAAAATATTTTTTGTCACCCTGGAGTGACCAATTATCCTTTTGCATACAACACAACAATTCATACAGCATATACTGTATACAGCAGTAACAGATCCTTTTTGAGGTATCATGAATAGAAGGGGTTTTGCAGATAAACCCCAAATCTTCTGTTTTACAGAGGTTTCCCCAAGCCCAGGCAGTAACAAATTCAATGTTCTTTTCCCTGCCCTTGTGTTATTTTGTGTTATTTTGTCTTGAACCTTCATTTCTCTTTCCTCACTCTCTTGTAGATTTTTTATACCTTTAATAACCTGGAGTTCAGCCCAGCAGACACTGTTGGGTCCAAGGCTGCTGATACAGTACATGTGATATAATGAATGACGCAAAGTACAGGAAAGCGTTTGACTCATTAATTTAAACAATGGGCAGAAAATTCACTCTTCATTGTGAATAGTGACCTGAAGCACAAGGCCAAAACCACACTGAAGAGGTCTAACAAGAAGAGACTGAATGTCCTTGAGTGTTCCAGTCCCAGTCAAAACCCAGACTTGAATCAATAGAAAAGTGATGGAGAGGCTTGACAGCTGAAGTTCATAATCAATCCCCAACAGACCAAGTGAGGACTGAAGCAAATTAAGAAGAATGAACACAATTATACCATCCTGCTATACACACTGAGGGAGACATACTCTATCCAGAAATGTGACACAAACTTTATAGTACTAGTTGTAATTACTATGAAATTTGCTTCCAAGAGCTACTGAGTTAGGGGACTGAACATTGATGCTTCGGTAAAGTATGTACAGTATGTAACTTCACAGTGTGTATCTTCATTGAAGGTTTTGCTAACATTCAACCACCTACACACATAACACCATTCCTCTGAAATGAAATGAAAAATCAAATGAAATCACTTGAAAAAACAAGCAACACTTTACTTGCAATTCAACAAAAGCTCATACCATAGGCAGGAGGTGTAGTGTTACTTGTAGTTAATATTATTCATTTTTATGTGAAAGTAAGAAAATGTACTGTATGTACAGTATATGAAAAACACTCCAGTCTAGTTATTTTCAAATGGAACAAAGTAATCAATTATTTCAGGCTTTAGCAACTGAAAATCACTTTGATCACAAGACCAAACTACATTCACCTGACCAAAAACTCACAAAAAAGTTTTGTGATATTTTGTCAGTTTTTGTCCTGTAGAATTTGCAATGATGGACTATATTAAAGACTGTGAATAGTATGTACCTGTATTGTTTGTTTTTGTATTGTATTGACATGTTGTATCTAAGATTGATAAATTGGTATTTTGTCCAAACAATATTGGACAAGTGAACTGACAGCAAGTGTTTGGGCTTTCTTTCTGTTATAGACTGTATAAACAATGACTTTAAAATGATCAGAACTGAACTGAGTGTATGATTGAATTTATCACTTATATTGTATTTATAAATCTTCAGACTTGTGGTTTGTAGTTCAGGCAGTTATGCTTCATCTGCTTGTCAATCTAACAGATCCAGTGTCACGCAGGCACAGACAGTCCCACATCTTAATAAGAAATTAACTCCACTGCCTGAACAGCAGCGTTTGCTTTCTCAGTGTTCGAGGTTATTACTGGTCCTATTGGAAAAATATATATATATATGAATGATATACATTTAATATTGTCTGAAATGCTAAAGAATTATAATTTTATTGTTATCAAGAATGTATAAAAGATTATCTCCATAGTTGTTAAAAAGTACTCACTATTCTTTATTTTTCATCTTCAGTTTCATTGAATAATGTACTGTGATTACATTTGGAATTAATTTGGGTAAAAATACTGACCATAACTCTAAGAAACATGTTTAATACATTATGCACAAACTTAGTTGTGCTCAGTTCACCTGTAGCAGCTCTGCAGATGTTGTCAGCCTCAGTCCTCTGTGGTTCCTGTTGATGAGCCAGAGCAGCTCCTGTAGAGCTGAGGGAGGTTTTTGTACAGACATGTATCACTGTGTGAGAGGAGTACTGCCATACTGCTGACAGTAATAATCTCCTGCATCTTCAGCCTGGACTCCTGTGATGGTCAGAGTGAAGTCAGCTCCAGATCCACTGCCACTGAAACGACCTGGGATCCCAGACTGACGGATTGAAGCCCCATAGATCAGGAGTTTGGGAGCTTCTCCGGCTTTCTGCTGGTACCAAGCAAGACAGGGGTAATTTGAGCCACTATAATAACAGTTACCCACAGAACTGCTGGGCTTACAGCTCACAGTGACTGTCTGTGCTGGGAGAACAGATGTCACTGATGGAGTCTGAGTCACAGTAATCTGCCCACTGGAACCTGAAATGAAAAATGAATGTAATGTATTACCAGTAATATAATGTCATATTGATATGCCTTAAATGCCCAAAATAGAATAATTTCTTGCAATCAGTTTCAGCATTGAAAAAATAACAGAAAATGCATTTATATTGCAAATCTCCCTGCGTTGTTTCATTGCATTAATTTAATTTCTACTCACCATGAAAGCAGAAGAGTGTCCAGATGAAGATGGTGATGAAGGTCATTGTTGCTGTGGGTTCTGTTGCCATGAAGGGCAGCTCTCAGTCATGAAGTGTTAAACTCACAGGGCTATAAGCACTCCCAGAGCACTGAAGCATTTGCTGCCAATGCAAAGTGTCTCTTCTATGCAAATTGTTTTCCTGGCTTCAGCAGCACTTGTAGCCAGTCAGTGCTGGAAACACTGAGAACATGTCTTATGGAATTTGCTGGTCCTGCATCATTCTGAATGATAAATTAATGTTTTTGAATCTTTATCACAGGAGTATTCCAGGAGTTACTATAGATAACAAACCTTGTGCCCAAATTTAACTCATGTTTTCTTGAAGATATCGTGTTTTCTAGAAGTTTGGGATCTTGTTCTATTCTAACAGCATGGGACAGTTACTAATATGTGTTTGCTCACTGTTGTGTTTAGTTAAGACTCACAGTGTGGATCAGTCAATGTTCAACCCTTTCAGAGATACTGACAAACACAGGACAATGACGTCACTGATTCTACTGCTGGGGACACTGGGGCTCTTTGGTCAATGAAGCATTGAAACAAAAATCAATCTATTATTGTTTGACTAAGTTAACTTGGCATATCTTGAACAACAGTACACAATAAATGTATAAGAACATTATACATGTTGCTTTTGATCATAATTTACAAATACATTACCACCTTGAAGCTTGGTCTCATCAGATCTCAGAAGCTGAACACAGCTGGGTCAGATCAGTATAGTAGTGGGAGACCTCCAAGACAAGACGAACCAGGTTCCTGCTGTGAGTGGTGTTGCTGAACCAGAATTATTTACAAGCAAACACACAGGGATGTAGTGCTGTAGGAGCTGATATCCTTCACATGACACATTAAACCAAATTTTAAATTTTAACCTGAGATCATGACTTGAGTGGAGTTATTAAGGACCCCATGACACTGTTTAAGAGAGTAGGGATGTGAACTCCAGTGACCTTGATTCATTCTTATATTCCTCATCTGATCTGCTGCATACTGGGGGTATACTCATAAGGTGTCGTGGATAGATATTGTCCTTCCATGTTGGATGAAATGGTTTCATAAACTTTACAAAAAAAACGGGAAACACTGAGCTAGAGACCTATTCATGAAAAAAGGACTATTTTGACACTTCATCTACTGTATATCTTCTGGACTTATGCAACACATTCTTTGGGTCAAGGTGATGACCTATTAAAGATACCATTCCTTCAGTTACCTGTGTCTCTATACACACACAACACCATCACATCAGACTATCACATACTCACTTCCAAAAGAAACATCATATTTCCTTGACATATCACATATTACTAAAACAGTGTGATCGTTTTAACATCTAAATTAAAATTCTTACCCACTCTGCATGATTTTTCTGTATTCAATGCTTCTTTTTCTTTTTTTTGTAATGATTTGATTATTTGAAATTACAGGAAAATTTAGAAACTGAAATACCTAATGGTAAGAGTGCTTTTATGGCTACTAGTGATACTGGCTAATACTGTATAAAAGCAATATTAGCAAACTGTTGTGTATAATGTATACAATACAAAATTTGACACTTCTTTCAAAGCAGCACAAATTAAAGCAAATAGCAAGAAGTAGCCAAACCATAGAATTGCACCTGATTCCCAGCTCAGACTTTTTCTAACTGTCTGTGACAGGATTTGCTTACAGGAAGATGCTTTGCATACCTGTGCCGCCTCACTGCTCCAAACACTTTAAGACTCATAGTGTGGATCAGTCACTGTTCAGCCAGTGACTGCAACTGTCACGCCCTCTGCAGCCAGAGGGCGCTCCTTCTCTGTCCTGTCCCTAGTTTCCGGTCTGCTGTCCTTCCTGTCCCTCTCTTTCCCTTGGGCTATATATTTCTGGGTCTTGTACTCTGTCCTCGCTCAGCATTGAGGTTCGGATGTCCTGAGACCCGCCTAGCACCAGGGCGCCCCACGTCCGCTCCCTGAGGGCATAGGTTTCTATACGGCATTCCTGAACTCTTTGCACTAATGAGCCCGGGCCTTTTTCCCGTCTCGCCGCTACGCATATGGGTCTTTTTCTGCTCTCCTGCTCCCCACGGTTAGTCCCTTTGGACGTCCGTGACAGCAACAGATGAACTGAAAACTGTTGGGTTGATTAGGAAATCAGTCATATCAGTAATACATACTATATTACAACTGTAACATAAACCTGGACAATTTCATTTTAATTATGAAATATATTGCAGAAATGTTCCCTGAAGACATGTGTCGGCAGTAACAACGTGGCAGGATGCTATTAACCCAACATTGTTATAAAATTATTGTTTGGTAAATTGTTGGATCTCTTTTCACTGGAATGTTGTATTGTATTTTGTATTGGATACATGTATGCTATTGAAGATTTTTTTATCTTCTTTGTATATGTTATTTCATGCACACCAAAAACCGAAAGGTTGGTAGGCTATAAAGTTGACATTGAATTTCACTTTGTGTTCGTTGCTATTCTTTAATGATCTTAAAATCACCAGTTTCTTACTCTGGCTCTTGACTTTTCAGATCTGTGTCAAAGGGATCGATGTCAAATTTTCCTGGAAAGGACATGGAAAATTCACTAAATAATAATAATAATAATAATAATAATAATAATAATAATAATAATAATAATAATTCCTTACACTGATATTTCTGGACTTTTCTTGACACTCCACTCAATGTGTTTTGCAAATTGTGTGGTTCACCGCCTATGATTTAAGATTTAAGAAGAAGCCATTGGGCACATCAAGGTTGTTTGGTCGCTACTATCTCATTGATCTGAGAATCTCATGTGGCTGTTACTTGAAAGAAGCCAGAGTATTGTGCCAACATGGCTGGGAGCCTTGTTCCAGACTTAAACAGCTCCTTGAGTAAAGAAAATCAAAGGAGAGCAGCATCTTTTTTTTCTTAAGGAAGCTTAAGCATTTAAGGTTGTTGATTTTGTTCTATCGGTCCTTCCTTGAATCTGTTCTAACTTTCACCCTGATCTGCTGGTTTGGTAGCCTGAATCTGAGGAGCAAGAACAAACTGGGCAGTCTTGTGAAAATATGTCAGAAGGTCATTGGTGTTAATCTTCCATCCCTCTCCTCCATCTATCATTCACATGTTCTGCGTAAAGCAATATCCATCTGTGACGATCCTTCACACCCCTTGTTTAACCATTTCCAGTTACTCCCATCAGAATGCAAATACCAACTCCCCAACTCCAAAACCAACAGATTTAAGTTCTCATTCATACCTGTAGCCATATCATCACTTAACACTTGACTTCTATACAAATATGTATGTACAGTATATTGTTGTTCTTGTCATGTTTTTTTCTGTCCATCTGTATAAAGCTGCTGTAAAACAAACTGCCCCCTCAGGGATAATAAAGTCTTAGTTTCTCAGCACTCCAGCAGCATGCTGGGATTGTTTGTAAATTCTGGTTCAGCAGGTCCACTGACAGCAGGAAACTGGTTTTCCTTGGAGGTCTCCCACTGTGGTTCTGATCTGGCCCAGCTGTGCTCAACTGAGATCTTATGAGACCAAGTTACAAGGTGGCAGTGCTGTTGTTTGTGACTGATATGAATAAACACCACATTTATAAATTCCGTACTGATTTAGTGTGGACTTTTGTTCAAGATATATTAATTGGCAAACAAGGTGATGATCTTTTGTTCTGTCAGAGTTAGTATAATAATACTTATCAATTACTTTAATCTATACAGAATTACCTTTCATGAGAACTTCTGAAACACAACAGAATTTAAAAAGATAAAAACATTCATTTGATCCTCGTAATTGTCAAATTGAAGTCAAAACATCAATATTTTCTGTATTTCCAAGCTGCTACTTCATCAATTTGTCATTCTAATAGATCCAGTACAGCTTTTAGAAACTAACCCTTATATTTTAACGGTAGCTTCTGAGTTCTGCTTTCAAAAATAGAATTGATTGGATTGCTCCTTGACAAAAAAAAATCACAGGATATAAATAGACATTAAGAAATTCTAAATACTGTAGCACTCCTCCTTGGTTACCCTCAGCATGGCCTGCAGTGTAAGGAGAGAGGGAGGAGACTGGAACTGCAGCTTACTAATTTTATTCCCAGGTACACAAGCGTGTTAGTCACTCAGGTGAAGGGGGGAAGATAGCAAAGCAAAGGGAGGGAATAACAGAGCCAACTGCTGGACTAGGGGTTTGAGCAAGAATGTGGGAAAAGGGAAAGGGATCTACTATAGAGGAGGGAAGAGGGCAAATGAGTCTAAGAATTGAGAAATTCAAGGTCATGTGCTTCTGGGACACTTCTGAGATGCTAAACTATGCATTGAGATATATACTCTGATGATAATTAGCATTATTTCTTTTATTTGTAATTGTTCAATGCCATAGCCTTTTGAGTACACACATTTAAATTTAAATTAATTTAATGTATTATCTATATATTATTTGTGTTTTTAGAATGTAATACAGTATTTATACATAATACATAAGTCCAACTGAAGCAGCCTCAGTCCTCTGTGGTTCCTGTTGATGAACCAGAGCAGCTCCTGTAGAGCTGAGGGAGTTTTTGTGCGGCTGTGTAACACTGCGTGAACACAGGACCACTGTGTACACTCTGACAGTAATAAACTCCTGTATCTTCAGCCTGGACTCCTGTGATGGTCAGAGTGAAGTCAGTCCCAGATCCACTGCCACTGAAACGCTCTGGAATCCCAGACTGACGGTATATTGCTGTATAGATCAGGAGTTTAGGAGCTTCTCCAGCCTTCTGATGGTACCAGGCACGACAGGGAGCAGTTGAGGAACTACTACTACTATAATAACAGTTACCCACAAAACTCCTGGTCTTACAGCTCACAGTGACTGTCTGTGCTGGGAGAACTGATGTCACTGATGGAGTCTGAGTCACAGTAATCTGCCCACTGGAACCTGATATAACATAAACAAATACATGTATTAGTAGAAATACAATTTTATAATGTTAAATGTTTATAATGCCTTCATAAACAACATAAAAGTTATGACAACATTGCAATAATTTAATTTTTACTCACCATGAAAGAAGACAAGTGTCCAGATGAAGATGGTGATGAAAGTCATTGTTCCTGTGGTTCCAATGCAAAGTATCTCTTCTATGCAAATTGTCTTCCTTGATAGAACAGGACTTTTAGCCAAAATGAGCTATAAACAAAATTTGTGCGCTGAGGTTTGTGAAGAAATGTCTGCTGGATTCTGGGCCTGCAACATTCTAGATAATAAGTCGAACAATGTTTTTTCATCTTCATTTCAGGAATATTCCAAGATTCACACCAGGAAGCAAACCTTGTATACCTCATGTTTTCCAGAAGGTGTAGTCCATTCTGATGAAATTCGGTTTGGGATCTCGTTCACTTCTAACAGCATATGACAGTTATTGACATATTTTACACACTGTTGTGCTCATTAAAGCACACAGTGGGAATCAGTCACAGTTCAACCCTTTCAGAGTCACTGACACACACAGGACAATGATGCCACTGATTCTACTGCTGGGGCTCTTTGGGGCCCTGGTGCTGTTCGCTCAAGGTGAGGATTAAAAGAAAAATCAGTCTAACAATATTTGAAAAGTCTAACAAAGTTAACTTTAGTTAGATGCAGTTGTGTGCAAAAAGTATCATATTTGGAAAGGTTAAAGTTTAATTACCATTGTGCAAGACTCTGTTACTGAAGGTGTTGTCACACTGTTGAGCCCCAGACAGTGTAGAATTCTCCTGCTGTAGGAGACTCAGTCTTCTAGAGGAGCAGAGCTTTGCTGTCTGGGAAGTGGTTCTGTACAGCCCTGACTGTGATCCAGTCTGGGCAGAGGAAGAGCTGGATTCAATACAGTTAACAGCTACTCTCTTATTGGTTAAGCTCAAGAGTTACTCACAAAGTAAAAACACACATATTCCATTCAATCTCATAACAATAAATTTAACACATTTTAATGTTAAAATTCTCAACTATTTTATTTGCAAATCTGAATGATTTAAAACCCAAGAATTAAAACCCAAGAGTCACATTCATAAAAGCTCGCAAAATGCCATGTTTGGCAACAGAACCCACAGCAACAATGACTTTTATCACTGTCTTCATCTAGACACGTGTCTGCTTTTATGGTGAGCACAAATTAAAAAATCCACAATAACTATGACTTTCATCACTATCTTCAAAATGTAACACTTCCTTTTCAAAATGATATGTATTAATGTTGTATGATGAAATTATGAAAATGAAAATGTCACTTTGCATTGTGAAAAGCAATTAGTATAACAGACATGTTACATGGTTCTTGTCAGATATTGTGAAGATTGTGTATAGTGTACATATTGTTTGCACTGACTGTTGATAGTATTGGCTGTACTTTTAAAAATATTATTTCATTCAGAGAAGCCAGTAGGCAGACAGGTTAAGTTCAATTCAACACAGTTCCAATGGTCATTGTGATGAACAGTGCATCACCCTTCAAAAGTACAGGGACAGCAAAGTCAGAACTGGTATTGTTCTTTTCAGTCAGACCATATGAATTTGTGACCATTAGCTAAATATATGAATAAATTTAATAAGTAGATTTGTACATAGGTTTTATTTCTGACTAATTCCATACATGCAGTCAACTGCAAAATGAATGGCACCCTTGATAAAGATGAGGCTGTAGGAAAGGCTGCATAAAATATTATGTGTGTGAAGCATATGAATCATGGGTTATGTTAACTGAAAATTCTCTGTCATTTATCGAATTAACAAAGCATTGACGGATAATTCAGAATGCCAATAGTCATTTTGACGGATAAAAATAAGGTTTGGCTTTGTTAACTTTTTGAGGAAACTGATTTATATTCCTGTCCAGCTGGTGGCAACTGCAAAATGTCTTCTGGAGCCTAGGCTAGGCATTTTAGCATGTCTACGTGCAACGTCCGTAGGCTACACACAAAGTTGTATCACTGTGACATCTTAGTTCAACCAAAGATGAACCTGGCCCAAGGTAGCACAATTATACCCAACCGAGTGGCATCATGTTACACCAGCTTAGTGTCAGACGTTTCTTCAGCAGGCCCAACAGCAACGACGTTGATAAAAGTGGTGAAAAACGATCGATTGCAGCAGTCGAGGGTGAAGTAGAAGTGAGTGAAAAAGTCAAGAGAGCAGGCGATGAGATAGCAGCAATGCAAGCAGGGAATGCTAGCAAAGACATAAAGAGTGGATATCGTATACAGTGGGAGAGTGAGTTCAGTTGGCTGAGGAAGAAAGACAATAAAATGGACTGTGACATTTGCCAAAAAGCTAAAGTAACCAATGGATTTGTCCGTGGGTGCACTACAATGCAAAAGTCTGCACTAAATGACCACAAAAACAGCCTCAGCCACAAAGAGGCTGTGCAGGTGGTTAATCAGAGCCTTACTATGGCCAAGCATGAGGAGAAGTCCCAACTGAAAGTTGTTTTGTACATGTCAAACACTC
Source organism: Lepisosteus oculatus (assembly GCF_040954835.1). Lineage (NCBI taxonomy): Eukaryota > Metazoa > Chordata > Actinopteri > Semionotiformes > Lepisosteidae > Lepisosteus > Lepisosteus oculatus. The sequence continues at coordinate 12,815,478 of NC_090713.1, forward strand.
CAAGCCATCTTTACCCAGATCTAATAAAACTCTTACAATCTGCTGGGTGTCCAAACTTGAACGATGCACCTGTTTACCTACACCATGATTCTGTTAATCAAATGGAGAAAGCGATAGCCAAAACTGTCACTGACTCACTTGATAACCACATCACCAAAAGTAAATATGTGGGGATAATTATAAACAAAACAACAAATATCACTGCTGTAAAAAGTGTTGATCGTGTACATGATGCTTCAGAATGAAGGAAAATCTGAAACGGCTTACATAGGCAACCATGCAGTACCCTCTGGAACTGCTGAGTGCATTACTGCTCAAATAAAAGAGGTGCTTGCTAGCCGTGGTGTGGATCTAAGCAGAGTTATTGGACTCGGGAGTAACAGTGCAAGTGTAATGGTAGGGTGTAAATCTGGAGTAGCACAGCAATTATGTTGTGATTACCCATACATGGTTAACATTCACTGTGGCGCACACCAAACAGCACTGGCTCCCAGAGACACATCCAAATCTGTACATGAGATTGATGTATAATGTACATCAGCACTGTCAATAACATTTATACCTTCTACCACAACTCAACCACACGCACACACAAACTACGTGAATAATATCAGTAAATATGAAAGCAAATATGACAGGTAAAAATAGAAGGAATTTTCACAACCCAGTCTTCACAGTAATGGATTGTGATTAATTCTAGCACAACCCCTGTATATGATACTAGGAAGACCACACCAGAAGAATGTTTGGATCCCTGCCTCCCGGCAATGAAAGAGGCAGAAGAAGGCGTAGTCTTAGTTCATTAGTCTACCTACAGTATTAGTGTACGCTTTCACCACCACACCTCCGTCTCATCTGGTATTTAAGCATTAATCTTTCCCTACCTCCTCGCTCAGTACTGGTTTTCCTTTCGAGCTACTTAGTTGCGCTACGCCTTCTACCACTTCGTACTGTTCTGGTTCTGGCTTTGGTTTCTCCCCTTTTACTACGTTTTTTGGATTACGTCTCGGCTTCGGTTGCTCTTTCACAGTTTGGATCTCTGGCTTCCCCTGGACTCTCGGCTCTCTCCTTCGTCTACGGTATTTGGATCACGACTTGTCTCTATCGGCTCCTGCAAGTGGGTTCATTACTTGGTTTCGGTTTCACTGTCCGAATCCGTAAAAAAGAAGGCTCCACAGCTGAAACATATTGTTTCTTTTTTTCTCTTTTCAGCATGAAATACACCTTTACTTGTTCCAAATTAAATCTGTGTTAACATTCAACTTTTGTTGTTTACATCCATCTTTAAGAACTATATTGTGGCCTTCCTTTTTCCCTGGGGTAGAGAAATTAAGTAATACACATGCAAAATCCTTTTGTCATTCACTGCGAAAGGCCTCACAAATGAAAGGAGTCCGTTGGTTGTTGACCTTAATAAATCAGGTTCCAAAACTGAATTAATAAGTGACGTTGGAGCTTGCACTGAATTGGAACTGGACCCTGAACTCAGAGGAGACAATAATAGAAAAGTAGAATTCATAGGTCGGACACCAGTGGTGGGTTTAGCGTCAGAAAAAGACCAATCCCCACTTGGAGAAGAACATCACACCTAGTGTAAAATATGGGGGTGGCTGTTTTGCTGACACACACAGGAACACAGGACAATGAACACATTTCTTTATCTGTCAGGGATACTGATCTTTATATGGGCTGGGATTCTGATGGGTTAAAGCAGAGGTGCATGTGCATTGCTGCTGTTCTAAGCTATGTTGAAAAATGATGCTTTAGAAGAGTAAATACAATTTATACAACCATTTTAGTGCTGTTTTTTTCTTTTTTCTACATTATTACTGTTGATTAGTAGAATGTCTGCTTTGCACATCCATATATCACAGTGGTAATTTAAAGATGGAGAGTGTGAAAACCAAACTGTGCAGCTTTTACTGCAACAGAGAAGTACTCTACAATTTTCTAACCTTCTCGACTGCTTCAGTCAGACCCCACAGCACTGTCGCTTTGGTAAGTGATGGTGATGATGACGGAGCAGGTTTGTCACCAGACCCCTGACACAGGAGGGATGAGACAGGAGGTGATGGAGAGGAGGGATGAGGAAGATTGACTCAGACCAGGAACAAGGTGTCTGTGAACTGTGTGGATACATTTACCTTTCACTCAGACATTTACTTCTTAAGACTGTTGTACATTCTTAAAAATAAGGATTTTCTTTAAACATCAATTTTTAGAATGAAAATAGGTTTCAATAAACACATTGTGAACAAATAAACAGTTTTCATATTTAAGTCCTTTACACACTAATTCATCCTAGGGTGATGCAGAGGATGAGCAAAGTATAGTAACTTTCTTATAGGTCTGAAAGTTTTAGGAAAAAATGCAAAAACAACAAAATGCAGGAGACAGACTGAATCCTTCTCTACAGCCTTTTGTCCTGAAAAGTTACCACAAGTCCTGTCTTTAAGTAGTCTGGTCGTCCCATTGTTAACAAAAGGTTTCTCTCTTCCATTTTTTTCTCCTCCTAATCCTCCTCAGTGAAGCATGAAGGAGCTGTGTGTTCCTGGTGTCTGCTCTCTGTGTCCCTCCTAAAGAATTGCAAGAAGAAGCTGTGTATGTTACTGGTGTCTGATCTCTGTGTCCTCCTCTCTACTGACCCTCCTCAGTGCAGCATGAAGGAGCTGTGTGTTTCTGGTGTCTGTTCTCTGTGTCCTCCTCTCCTCCTGACGTTCTTCAGTGCAGCATGAAGGAGCTGTGGGTGTTCCTGGTGTCTGTTCTCTGTGTCCTCCTCTCTACTGACCCTCCTCAGTGCAGCATGAAGGAGCTGTGTATGTTTCTGGTGTCTGATCTCTGTGTCCTCCTCTCTACTGACCCTCCTCAGTGCAGCATGAAGGAGCTGTGTATGTTTCTGGTGTCTGATCTCTGTGTCCTCCTCTCTACTGACCCTCCTCAGTGCAGCATGAAGGAGCTGTGTATGTTTCTGGTGTCTGATCTCTGTGTCCTCCTCTCTACTGACCCTCCTCAGTGCAGCATGAAGCAGCTGTGTGTGTTCCTGGTGTCTGTTCTCTGTATCCTTTTCTCTACTGACCCTCCTCAGTTCAGCATGAAGGAGACTCTGTGCTCATTCCTGTGTCATTCACACCAGCCATATTGAACAGATCCCGTTTTCACTCACAATGTCCCACTGTTCCTAAATGTTAGACTGGCCAATACAGAGGACACTGAATCTGGTCGAATTACAATCATATGTAGCAGAAGCCAGGTGATGGCAGGTCTTCAGATACTGTATGTTCCCTTTTATGTGTGTCTTGCATACATCTCACAGAGACTTGACATTTTGTACAATTATTAGCTTTGTCCACGAGAGGGAGCCAGAGTCAACATTGTTCATAATGTAATAACACTGAAGGCAGGCTACTACCTCAGAAAGCAAGACTGACAGTTACAACAGTGTTATTATTGGAAAAAGAAAGAATCTTTTTTTCAATAGTGGAGACTCTGGACTCAAGAAAGAATGTGGGAATGTTTGTATCCCTGTGAGTTTAATACTGTATAACTGAGAGCAGCTCTACATGGCAACAGAACCTACTGCACCAGCGACTGTAATCACTGTTTTCCTCTGCTAACTTACTTTACTTGTTAGGCATGTTCTCATGTCTCTGTCTCTCTCTCCATTTTCCTTTTGCAAGTGCATAGTACTAAAATCTCTCTGAAGCCTGCATTCCTGGACCAATACCCGGGCTTCTGAACCACATGACACTCATAGCCTCAGATTTGAATTGCCTCTCCTGTGCCTTATCATGTAGGTGATCATGGGTACAGGTCCATTAGGCTGTGACAAAGGATTGTGCACCTCACAATGGCACAGCAGGTTTACCACTAAGCTCATTCCACCTCCACATTGTGCAGACATGACTCAGTGCTCTTTCACCTTGTGTCCAACAAACATGGTTGAATGGTGATGATTGTTCTCTTCTTGAGAAGCCCTCAGTTGGTAGAGGGAAACAGCTACTCTCCCCCAATATTCCACTGGGACAGATAATCTGCTGAAAAGTCATCATCATCAGGGATTAGGGGTGTGTAAAGGTGCAGAAGATCTGGAGTATTATATCTGGGTGAGACTGTTAGGAGTGGTGTATAGACCACACAGAGACTGAAATGAATTAGTGCATATTCCACTCAAGGTTATCATTATCACAGCCACATGAAATCAGTGTCATGTCTAGGTAAACTGATTTCTCTAAATAAAAGAAAACAACAACAAATATAGGCTATCTAATCTTTTGGAAGTAGATTGTTAAGTCTCAGGTGAGACAAGCAAACAGGCTATTGACATGACAGTAACCAGACAGTTTGTATGATTTTGTACAAGTAAAAGTTAATCAGGTTGTATAATAGTGGAGACACTTGTATAAAGACTCAGCCCTGCCTTGTGGGTGGAGATATCCTGTCTTCTCTTTCATGGAACAAGATGTACAGTAGATCTACATGAGAAACCTGATATTTGTTGAGCTGAGATACTGTATTTCTGTAAAAATGATGTGTTTCCTTTCATATGAGAAATCACTCTACTATTCATGTTGCATTCAGACAAGTCTAAAAAACAGGAAATGAGAAATAGCCACACCTCTGCTAACAGCTCATATCATATCTAAGGAAGCAAAGATCCATAGCTGTGTTGACTCATAGCTCTAACCAAAAACTGTACGTATCCCATAGAACAGAATTTGCATAGAAGAGACACTTTGCATTGGCAGCACATGCTTCAGTGCTCTGGGAGTGTTTATAGCCCTGTGAGTTTAACACTTCATGACTGAGAGCTGCCCTTCATGGCAACAGAACCCACAGCAACAATGACTTTCATCACCATCTTCATCTGCACACTCCTCATCTGGACTCAGGGTGAGGACTGTTTATTGTTTATAATACTGAACTCATCAATTTGTCTTATATTTTCCATTTCACTTGCTTTTCTATATCAATCCACCACTGCTATTGATTTAACACTCCTGCCTGTTTTACTCTTTGTTTGTTACAGAATCTTCTGGGCAGATTGTGATGACTCAGACTCCTCCAGCTCTCTCTGTCCCCTCTGGAGGAAGTGTCACAATCCACTGTAAAGCCAGTAGCTCAATTACTGGGAGCTATAACTACCTTAGCTGGTACCAACAGAAACATGGAGAAGCTCCTAAACTCCTCATTTATTGGGCAACTACCCGTCAGACTGGGATTCCAGAGCGTTTCAGTGGCAGTGGGTCCGGACTGGACTACAGTATGACCATCACTGGAGTCCAGGCTGAAGATGCAGGAGATTATTACTGTCAGCAGGGCTACAGCGGGTAACACAGTGATACACATCTGTACAAAAACCTCCCTCAGCTGAACAGGAGCTGCTGTGATTCATAAACAGGAACTACAGGGGACTGAGAATGAAAGCAATGGCAGCGCTGCTATAGTTGCACTGAAGAGAGCTGAGGTTTATACATCATAGACAAATGTATACTGATAAATGATTTTTAATCATTTTAATATACAGTACTACTCAGTACTACACTTTTTTTAGAAATTCGTAACCTTGAAAAGTTTTAACTTAACATAATACTGTAATTAAAAACTAAACCAACTATATAACTAACATCATACTATAGGACTGAATGTACAGTACTGCAGATTTATACAGTATGTCAGTTCTTTATAGAGTAAATGACCTCACACTTACTGTAGAGTCAATAACAGTGGCTCCTGTTTATGTAAGTTATAAAGAATAGATTTATAGGGAGACTTGCACAGATCTATATGACTGTGTTGTCCACATGAGCTGCTGACAGTAGCCAGACAGTACTCTACTGCATCTTCAGCTGGATTCCTGCAGGTACCAGTTCAGGAAACTGATACTACCTGTATCACTGGTAACAGAGCTGCGGGCTCTACAGCTGAGAGACAGAGCATACTGGGAGAACAGATGGAACTGCAGGTAGAAATATTGATCAAGGGCCTTTGAATAGGAGCTCTGAAAGCAAAATGATAGAAAAGATTAAATTACAAATGCTTATGTATTGTGAATATTAATAAGCAGTACTGATAACCTCGGAAATACATTGTGTATTATTTTCATTAAGCTTTTTTTCTTGCATGAATTTGCATAATATTATAAATATAATCTAATTCATAGAACAGAAGATAGTTATTTTAAAATAAATATTCCTTTTTAGCAAAAAAAAACCTAGTGTCCCCAGCAGTAGAAGCAGTGGCATCATTGTCCTGCGTATGTCAGAGACTCTGAAAGGGCTGAACAGTAACTGATCCACACTGAATCTTTAAGTGCTTGGAGCAGTGAGGTGGCACAGGTATGCAAAGCAGCTACTCAATCTCACATGAGATTTGAGTCCTGAAGGACTGTAGGGATTGATAGGGATAGGAGGCTGTTGCTGTTTTCTTCTGTCAAAGAATGCCAGCTGCTTAGAGTTTGGTATGAGTATTAATTAATTAATATCTGTAAAAACAGATAATTAATAATCACCCAAAAAAGAAATTTCAGTGCAGTGAAAGGTAAGGTTTGACCCTTCACTTCTTGTGTAATGCAGATCTCTTGCTTGCTAGGGAAATAAGATAAGAGAGATCACTTTATTGGCCATATACAATTTCCTGCATTGGGAAATTGTCTTTTCACATACCCCAGCTTGCTCTCCATGAGACACACAGACAGGGAGAGAGAAGCTTGGGGTCAGAGCACAGGGTCAGCCATTTATACAGTACCCCTAGAGCAGTTGGGGTTAAGGGCCTTGCTCAGGGGCTTAATGGAGTAGAACTTCTTTGCCAACCACAGGATTTGAACCAGCAACCTTCTAGCTACAGCCACAGATCCTTAGCCACAGTGCCACTGCTCCATCAACGAAAGCAGATGAATTAAAGTAGCCTGTCGAGGAGTAAAAGAATGAAACGAACTGCTTCAGAAAATCTGTCTCACTTCTGAGGGTAACATTGACCCTTTTACCTCAGAGGGACATGAAAAGAAGTAGAACAAACAGTATTAAAGCAGTCCCCTTAGTTACAGAGGCACATTCTCAATCAAGGGCAAAGCTCTCCCCGGACAATACTGATGCTCTTTCAAAGTGTCGCTCCACCACCTTCAAACGTAACTGATCAAAGCGATGGGGTCAAGCCAATTTTTCTCTCATTCCAATTTCAAAAATGAAGAAAAGAAGAAGAAGGATTTCCAATAATGCATTGTATTGCATTTACAGTATGTAGCACTTTCCATTCCAAGAACTATAATGAATCACAGGAAAGAAACAAAATCTCATCTTCAAATGCAGAGAATGTCTACAACAATGAGGAGACACACTGTGCCCTCTTTACTCAAAGAGGAAGAGGTTTTTTGAGCCAGTTTCAGAGGTGTATAATAATACTGAATATTTGACAAAAGAATAAACAGAGCACTTAAAATAAAAAGGGGAAAAATAACATGACAATATCAAGGAAAGACGAAACTGCTCACCTCCCACAGTTGCCAGGGGAGACCAGAGACCTGAGCCTCCTACCAGCCCTGTGTGAACAAGGTCTGGCTGCATTTCTGTCAGACCAGCTGCCTTCCAAATAGGCAGACAATCTACCGACCAGTCTTCCAATTGAGCCGGCTGTTTAAGGCTGATTTCTCCCTGGATCGGTGCTCTGACATTGAGCTCGCAGAGCTGTAAGGCACCTGCTTCACTTCCTTCTGAAAGATGACTTTCTTTTCTCCTTCACTTCTAACACACACCAATCCAGTGGAGACTCCACTGGCCCAGCCATATGCAAACTGTATTTTATTAAATCTCCAACGCATATCTGACAATAGATCTGATGGCACAGGAGCAAACAGATATATATTAAGAAAAAATAAGACAATTATATTATACACACCAATTACTACAACTAAAGGTAGCTATTTACAAACAGTGAGTTCCCGAGTCCTACAACCTGCACCCCCAAAAAAGTCTCAAAGACTAGATCTTCCTTCCTAAAACATGAATTCACACAAGAGAATGGGAACTAAATTATATGAATTATACATATTATATATAATTAAAAGTAATATTGCATATTTTAGAATCTGATTCTAAGACACAATGAGAAACAGGGTGCCCCCCATGGTTCAGCTTTAGAGGAACAGCAGGGATACGGATGATGATGAGGAGGAAGTCTCTTCTTCTCTCCCTCTTGTCTCTTTCTCTTCAAACTGACTGTTCCTTTGCTCTTCCCTGTATTTACGCTCCTGGATCAACCAGCTCCCTAAGAATCATCAATTCTTTAATAATTAACAATAATATTTATTTTATATAATGCCTTTTAGCTTCCTTCTCAGAGTGCTTTACAGGAAAAGAGAAGAAAACAAAGTAAAAGAGATAGGAGACAACAAGATTAGCATGGAAAAACAAGGGATTAGACATGTAGGAGAGGATGCCAGGAGCAGACACAGACTCCAAATCCATAAAAGCCTCTCTGAAGAAGAAGATTTTGAGTCTGGATTTGAATCTGGAATTCTGGACATATTAGATACTCCAAAGAGTAGGACATTGCAGTAGTCAATTCTGGGAAAGACACACGTGTTAATCATAATTGATAGAAGGTGTCGAGAAGCATGACTTCAGTCTTGTCATGGTTGAAATGAAAAGACCTTTGAGACATCTAGGATTTTATCTCATAAATGTTATTAGAGAGTACAGGAACATCTCTTTCAATGTCAGTGAACTTCTTCGACCTGAGTCAATTATGTGGAGCACCTTTTTATCATAAGTGTCATCTCTCATGTTTATATGCCCCTCCTAACCCACAGAAAACTATACTGATACAGCAAAAAATCCACTATGATCTCAATCTTCCAAGTAAATCAGTCATCTCTGAAACATCAATAATTGATGCAATGGACAGTGCTATATACCTTTTTTCTTCCTTTGGGTATAAAAGTGCCTTTATTCTGATGTGATTGTCTTTATCAATTAGTTTTTGCTTTGATTTTATGACTCTGGTGAGTCAGGTGAAGAACATAGTTTAAGGGATATATATATATAATTATAAGCACCAAGAAAAAAGATCATTTAACAAGCAACAAACTGCCTATATAGGGTCAAAGTCCACCACTCATCTGTAGCCTTTCTCATGTTCTTGTGTTCTTTTCCAAATGTATGCATCTTCCACAATTAAAATTCAGATGTACAGTAGGCATACAGTAGCTAAGGAGTCCATTTACCAACTATGGCACAATCTCAAAATTAAGAGCTGGGCTTTCCTTAAAACAGCACTAAGCCCCTTTAAAAAAGAACCCTTTCAGCTCTTTAACCTGGTCAAATTAGTTAACTCCCTATTGAGTTACCATATAAATAAATTTAAAAGAAACAGACAAACAATCAGCTTGTTGGGATAGACTCTGGGTCCCCTGCAACCCTGTATTGAATAAAATAGTCTGATGGATAAACAGCTATCAGGTTCGTTTGAAATATCAAGACTGACCACAACATTAAACATACAGCAACACTGGTGATCTTAATAACCAGAGATAAACAACTAGCAGTCCTACTTTCATGCAAAAATCCCAGTGATTAAAGAATTAAATACTCATTTTATCGCAGTCCTGCCAGAGTTTTCAACACTGGACCTCTGACACGCAGATAAAAGCTCATTTCTTTGTCTCTGTCTCCCCCTACAGGTGTTTCCTGTAGCAACATGTCAAATAGCCAGTCTTCTCTTTGTCAAGAAACCTCAGCACCTTTACTGTCACTCTTAGGGCTGCAGTGAGATGTTCCTTTCACAGTCCTCACCTGTTTGTGAGTAATAATATCCTCTACTGTTACAAATTCAATAATTTAACAATTTCCACAAGATTCTCTGAGCTTATTCACCCTAAATAATTGTCAGGAATATGTACTGTATTTCCACTTCTTTGCAGTTAAAATCATGCTTTGCCACCTCAGAGCAGGATGATGCACTGAGGCAGAACAGACAGATAAAATACAGATTCATTGAATTTGTGATTCAAGATTCAGCTTGCTGACATTATTATTCAAAAGAACATCCCACATGCAAACTGATTAGACCTTGTCTTCCTGCTTTGCATAAAAGGGATCAGACAGCCGTTAAATCTGAAGGCTTGTTACAATTCTGACGACGTTTGTTCAAATCAGTAGAAAGCATCAGCTATGGTGTCCGTTGTTTCAGTTGCCTGGATCATTTTATTCTACTCTGTCGGTGAGTCAGAAAAATACCTTATCAGGTTTTACATTTTCACATACAATGTATAACTATAGTACTAGTGCTGTCTAATACAAATTGTTTGTGTTGTTTCTGCAGGGACAGAGGGTCAGATCACAATGACTCAGAATCCAGCCACAGTCTCAGTGTCTCCTGGGCAGGATGTCAGTCTCCAGTGCAGCGCAAGTCAGGGCATTAGCTGGAGTTTAACCTGGTACCAGCTCAAGCCTGGGCACAGTCCCAGACTGCTGATTAAAGCTGGGGATGAGAGATTCGATGGGGTTTCCACTTATTTTGGTGGCAGCAGATCGGGAACTGTCTTCACCTTCAAAATCACTGGAGTCCAGGCTGAAGATGCAGGAGATTATTACTGTCAGCAGTATGGCAGCACTCCTCTCACACAGTGGAGCAGTAAAACCCTACCCTCTTGACATGTCTAGCTACCGTTGACTCCTGGTAAACAACTTTACAAATTAAAGCTCAAAACTGGACCACCATTTAATTTGTTTACCTTCCTACCTTACAGCCAGTATATTTACCCAAAAGTCTCTGTACAGTAAAGAGAGCAACAGAAGATGGGGAGAAGGCACATACTCATCTAATGTCAGCTGCTGCTGCATGTGTATCCCAATAGCAGTTCAGAGCTCTGTAACCCCACGGTGCAAATACTGAACCCTGATCACAACTCTAGACCAGACTTTGGGTTCTTTGCTCTTTGTGTCTGGAGGACAATGTGGGAAGAAATCACAACAGACCTGCAAGATCAAACAGGAATATATAACCGTCACGAAACAGTTCTTTCCGAGCCCTATGCGGATGACACGATCCAGAATAGTGAAGACAAGGGGAAAAATTGTCATGCAGGAAAAGGTGCTGGAGACGGGGGCGTGTCCATGCAGTGCAGGTGTCCAGAGGAAGTGAATCCAAGCGAACAATCCACGTAGGAAATCCAAACGGGAAATCAGAAACGAGGGCTGAAGTCCATAGCCAGGCGATCCATCCAGAGGGGGGGAACCAGGAACAGAAAGTTAAAAGCAAGACGCAGCAAGACGCAGCAAGACGCAGCAAGACGCAGCAAGACGCAGCAAGACCCCGGGCTCTCATGATGTGGAAATCAATGAGGAACCAGGAGTAAGGTCCGCGTCTGGCTTTTAAAGGGGAGCGGGATTAGGGACCAGGTGCAGACAATGGGGCAGAACAAGGAAGGGCTGGAGCGCCCTTAAGAGGAGGGGTTAGCAATCGGGACAATAACACTGTGAAAAAATGTTTCCTTTTCTACACTCCACGGAGTACGCTATTGTATTCTACATTCTAGATTTTTTTTTCAAGAAAAAAGTCATTCTGGCCCTAGGTTTACACTGAGGAAAAGTTGGATTATTGCTGACTTCTGAACACAGCATTCTTGCATATGACTGAAGTGCTTTCATTGGTGCCTTAAGGTGTGTTTCGTTAATGAGGTCAAGTGTGATCTTCTTCTGAGAAAAGACTCATGCATTGAGGAAAACTGCCTACACATCTCTCTGCTGTTTGCAGGTAAACATATTGCCCTTTCATTTTCATACATCTTAGTATATATCACTGAGACAGCAGATAAGGGGATTAGTTAAGGAAGAGAGCACATACAATAAACATCTCTTTAATTTTGAAGAGGAGCGAGAGAGGACCAAGCCTGTATATGAACACTGCTGATAGTTTTTAAATGAGTTATTTACTGCTTGTCTTCTCTACACTAAGAGTATCTAGTATATCTAATGTGAAGCTGGCTTGTGTCATGTCTTGGTCTCTCCTTGGGAATTTTTTTTTTATGGATGATACTATCTGTTTTGGAATTACCATTCCCCACCAGATTTTTTAAAAATTTAATTACTTAGGAGTTACAAAAAAGCAGCCATTGACGTTATCAGTGACTGTCTCCCTTCACGACTACATCAGAATCGAATCACCTGGAGACTCTGAGTGCTTGGGGTTAGTTTATAAACCCACCCATTCCAGGTGCTCTTCAGTGAAAATATTCGGGCCTGACAGAGCGTGGGGCGTTTTTGACACTGAGCACCTGGAGCTTCGTCTCTGTGTTTATTCCCAAGCCCCGCTTTGCTTTCTTGCTGTTACTCCATGCCCCCGGAGGACTTGTCGTTCCACCTCACATTCCAGTACTGTTCCTAATTAGTCAATTAGCCTCAGCCTATTTAAAACTGCTTTACTCACATCTCCCTGCTCAGCATTGGGTGTATCCTGGCTAGAGCTACTCTTTCTAAATCTCTGTGACTCTCTATTAGGATATTGGCTTCCTGACCCTGGCTTGTCTCCCAACTACATCTCCTGGTTTTGGTTTCTGGCTTTCTACTGTTTGTTCTGGTTTTGACTCTCGGCTTCCTTGCAGTTTTCGGCTCCGCTTCTATTTTCGTACTTCTGCCCGGCTCCACTACCTACGGCTTACGGACCTCTGCTTGCTCACTCGAAAACGTCTCTGGATATCGTTCAGGATTCTTCATAGGGTCCACACTACCTTTCTTTAACACTTGCCTTGTCAGCCTGCTGTGTTTTGACCTCCTACTTTGTCTCTGGACAGTGTTCCTAGATCTCCCCTCAGCTTTGTCTTTGTGTCTCACAGCTTCTACCTTGGCTTTTTTCTTGGACCTAACCTCGCCCTGTCTCCCAGTCAGCTCCTTGTGCTTGGCTACACTGCCTCCCCAGTTGCAACCATTACTTGTGACTCCAGACTGAGTTCACCAGAACCTCTCTCTGGTTCCCCGGGCTCTCCAGTCATCAAGCTGCCTGCTCTCCATTCCCAGAGTGCACGTTTCCTGCTCCTCCAGACCCAGTAACCTGCTTCCCTGTGTGCTGCTTGCAGGCTCCCAGACTCAGCTGCCTGTTGTTGTGGATTTCCCTCTGAGTCCTACAGTACCTCAGCAGCATGAGTTTCTTCCTCTTTGTCTTTTCTCTTAGAGAGAACATTTGCTTTTCCTTTCTCTTCTTTTGGATGCTTGGATCCCCATTTTTTTTCTTGGTTTGGAAGAGGAAAATGAAAGAGAGAACTCTCAAGAGAAGTATCGGAAGACTCTGCAATGTCTAGAACCCTCTCTTCTAGATTGTCATTTATGCTGATGACCAGGGCCCCATGCACTATTTTTGCTCCATTTGCTTTGTCACCTGCTCCCCTGTGCACTCTATGATTGATAGTCCACAGGCTGATATCTGGTGTGTTCTGGACTGTTTATACATAGCTCAGTAATAAAAGAGCAGGAAAAACAATGTCTTACGCCAGCTATCAGAATTCTGCACATCATTTGAACATGATTGTCATACCTGACTTCCACCAACTTCCACAGCAACACTAACTATGGGAGAATGCTTTCTTAGAATATTTGGAAGGAGCAGGAGAGGAGTGCTAGTGTCATTCATGCCTTTTTCACCTCTGCTCCTCCAGAGGAGGGTGCCAGCCCTAACCCCAGGTCATTGGCTTTCAAATCACATCACACTTCAGTCCCTTCTTCATTCATAACTGAGCTTCAGGTCCCTCTCTCTGTGTGCACACTCTATGATGGCCCTGAACAATGACCAGGATTACTAAGCCCATTCCAGGTGCTCTTCAGTATAAATATCCTGACCTGAGAGAGCCTGGAGCTCTGTTATTGCATCTGACACTGAGCTCCTCAAGATCCATCTCCATGCTTATTCCCAAGGTCCACTTTGCTTTCTTGCCTTGTCAGCATGCTGTGACCTTTGCTTTGTCTCCGGACTGTGTTCCCAGATCTCCCCTCAGCTCTGTTCCCTGTGTGTCTCTTGGCTTCAGCCCTGGCTTTTAACTTGACTGAACCTTGTCCTGTCTACTGATCAGCCCTTGTGCTTGACTACAGCGCCTCCCCAGTGACCCCCACTTGTTTCGTATTATGACCTCAGACTGTGGTTGTCAGTATCCTGCAGGTCTACCAATCAACCATGACCCTGGAAATTCCATGTGAGCTGTGACCTGTGGCTGACCTGAGAGCGACCCCTGACACAACATGATCCTCTGATGAAACTCTCAAGATCCTTCCTAGAATGTGTGCTGGACGTCACCCAGTTGGATCAACTTCAACACCATGACTGGATAGCTGGTTATAGACCCACAATCCCATGGGGTTAAAGAGTTTGTGACAACCTGATGGGTCATAATGACTGTGCAGTAGTTCCTTTTGATTTTGCTTTCACCTGAGAAAAATCTGAAACTGAAAGCATTTTTTTGTGATGCTTGGTCAGGAAAAATCTCCATTTCTCTGTCTCTCATTTGTCATCGATGTTTGGGTTCTTGTGCAGAAGCCAGGTGTTTGGCAGCAGGCTTCCTCACACACCTGCTGAAAGGGAGCCCGTGTGTAAATGGGGCTGATTGCCCTCTAACCCAAAATCAGGCTGCGGGTGTTAAAAGTGAAAGTCTGGGAGGATGAAAGGCGCTGGAGTGTAACGCTCTGTTAAGCTCATGTAGTTCCCCAGCGCAGCAGGAGGCAGCCTGTGTGGCAGGACTGGGGGAGATGAGCAGGGTTTCAGCTCAGGGCTGTGAGGGGAGGCAGGTGAAGGCAGCGACCATCTGGCTGTGTGGTTTCTCTCTCTGCTGCTGCCCTGAAACTGACTGTCAGGCTGCTGTTCTGTGATTGCAATCTACTCTTCTCTTGGGATTGTCTCTTTACTGCTGTTCTGTGATTGTCATTCTGCCTTCCTTCTGTGGTTCTGCCAAAAGCAAAACAGACTAAATTAAACTTACAGTTTCAAATCTAATTTAAAGGTAATTTAAAACAAATTAAGCTGGATTTCACAGGCTTGTGAGCAGCAGTGTTGAGTCGTCTATCTGTGAAATACCATGTTGGCACTGAATGTGATTGATTCTTTCTCACTTTTTGTTGAAATGTGAAATGATCTAACATACAGTAGGTGACAATGCAAAATGATCATATAAAGTGTGTCTATTATTAAGAGGCATGTTCAGCATATCATATTAAATGAAGATTGTATAATTTATATCATATCTTTCTGGAAATTTTAAGGAAATTTTCAATGAGAGTTGGCTTTCATTTTTCTTTATTTTAAAAGTATAATATATATCTGACTATATTGCAAATTTGTCCTCCCAGCTCTCTGGTCCTGGGATGCCTTCTGTGTGGATTTTGGATGTTCTCATTCTGATCAAGCAGGATTTATCCTTGTCCTCCAGTTCTTCCCGCCTTCCTGAGCCCTGATTGCCAGAATAATCGATCTCTGCAAGTTATTGCCCCTGTGTGCTGGTATCAAAGTGCGCTGTTATGAACTGGCATCCGAGCTGCTGTCCCTCCTTGCGCGTAGACCTCCAGATTAGACTCTGGACCAGGAATAAGAGACTTTCTGATGATGGATGGACTCAATAGGATGTGTGATACAAGAACACAACCACATGCATATTGGTTGCATATTATCAGGTATGTCTGTTGTGGCGTTGGAGACATCAGTCTGAGATGTACTGTAAGTCTTAGTAATAATTATTTCAATACTGCACATCAATACAGCTTCTAGTCTAATAGCAGAGAAAGCAAATCAAGTATGAATAAGAAAGAAGAACTGAAAGGAAGACATTGGCAGTGGAGGGCTGGGAAAGAGCAGTTTTGTGCAGGTTTTGTACAACTGCGTATGAAACTTCACACCACTTTATTTTCACTGACACAACTCTTCACTCTTTTTAAAATAATTAAAATTATAAGATGTCTTGATAAGTACAGAAGATATACTGTAGTGCTTTATTGAGCAATCTGTGTATGTAAACTCATATATGTATATGGTGACATATATACTGTACATATACAGTATTATTGGCCCTGATGTGCTACTGCAGACAGTGAAAAGACATTAATTGTGCAGCTTGTGCCCTAGATGGGCTGCTGGAAAAGGACTTAGTGCTGCTGTATGCACATATGTTGCCTTTGTGCGGTTGTTTCTTTCCTGTAGTTGATCTTCCTAGTTAGATTCCTCACTGCGTCGCCGTCTGTAACCCTGTCAGCAGCAGAACCATGAGTCCCCCCACAGACTGGACTCCAGTGGTTTGGTGGTGAGCAACTGTGTGACAGAGAGTAGGAGGTGGTAATAAAGCAGGGTCAGTCAGCAGGGCTTTGAAGTGTTGTGATTGCTTCTCTTTGGCTTCCTCTGCAAAAATTAAACCCAAGAGTGAGATTTTTTTATGGGAACTAGAAGAAGCTGAAAATGTGAGAGATTAAGATCCTGAGGAGATATTTTGGAGACAGGTTGGAAACTGTGAATTGGCAGAACAAACTACCAATCCAAAATGGAAACTCATGCAACAGAAAGACTGTAACCTCTCCCTGACATGGAAGGTGCTGGTGATTAAAGTCAAGCTCTTGCCTATCTTGAATTTTCTAGCTCCCACCTTCTCAATCCCACACTGTTATGTGGCAGATATGGGGAGAATGGTGTTTCATTTTCAATTGGTTTGGAAGCAGGAAAGACTCAGGAGGGAAATAATGTACAGGCCACTACCCTTGGGGGGGAAGTTTGTCCCAGACGTTGCCATGAAACTGCTGTGCATCTTCCTGACCTCTGTACTGAGAGGTCTTGCGAGAGCACCTGAACCACAAACCTGTATTTCCCCAGGTGTTGGGGAGGTAGGGAGGTATCAGACCCAAACTGGATGTCCCATTCTCTGAGACATGCCCTGCAAGTTACAGCACAGATAAAAGCTTTTTAAGATCTCATCCAATTGGTCATGATAAGATCCTCCATCTGAGACCGGAGATGAAATTATCTCTTCCTTACACACATTGAATTGATTTATTTATGCTTTTATGATATCAGTATTCTAAATGAAGTTGGACAAGTGTGAGGGATCATTTTAGCTCAAATGTCCCTCAATTCCTGTGTGAAATGTATCTTTATTTCTTTATGTCTGGTTCTCCCACACCTCATGTCGCTGCCCTGCGCTGAGAGACGATGTGCCTCTTCTCTCCAGCCTCACTCCATGTTGCTTTTCTCCCAGGTGATACTCGGCCCTCGCTGACAGCCCTGCCCCCCTCCAGCAGGGAGCTGTCGGAGAAGAAGTCGGCCACACCGCTGGGTCTGGCCAGCAGGGGCTTCCTGTCCAGCTGGAGCCTGTAGTTGACTGTGGACGGCCCCTCCAGGACCAGTGGGATCATCAAGACCCCCTGCCTCCTGGACGGCACTGGTCTGTACAGCTGGAGCAGCACCCTGACTCTGTCCGAGGCCGAGTGGTCCTCAGTGGGAACCGTGATCTGTGAGGCCACCCACAGCACCCAGACTCCTGTCTCAACACCCCTGAAGAAATCAGAGTGCACGGAATAGCCCAGCCCAGATTCCCAGCTTAATTCCCAGCTTAGATCTGCAGATAGTGGTGTTTATCTACAGTATAACCTGTCCGTGCTGTGATTCAGAAGCAGAAGGCTCTCATCTCCTCACCTGTGTGGCCCATCATCTAGAGCCAGTGAGCTGCTTGTGTAAGACCCCTCTCAGAGCTCTGCTCATGTCTGAGTGTGGAAATAGTCTGTTGCTGCTAGTGACACAACAGTCAGAGTAATAAAGAGTTTATGGATCATGAGCATCTGTGTTCTGAGTATTATTGAAAAACATTTTGTCTCAAATTAGACTCCTGTAGCTAAACTGGTGAAGTTACTAATGATTTATTCTTGAAGACGAGCAGGGTCTCCATTCTTCTACTGTAGGGGAGAATTTTTACACAGTGTGCCAATGAATGGAGTTTAGAATAAAAGTTCAGGAGGGATGGCAAGAGCCAAGTTCAATCAGACTCAGCTGTCAGTAATTCAAAATCACCTCTGACGTCACTTCCTCACCTAAAACATTATAAATACTGTATGTGATCCCCTTTTCTCCCTCACATACATCTTTTACATCCCTCCTTCACCCCATCTCCACCTCTGCAGCTGCCCCTTGGTCACTCTTCACTCTGCAGGGGGAAGTTCAGACAGATTTTAACTGAACACTCCAGAATCCTTCAGTACTCTTAATTCTTGGGTATTATTCCCTGTGGATATTCCCTTGTGTGTGTGCCCTGTGGTAAAGTGGGCTATGATACACATTCACACTCGGCTCATCCCAGAGTGAAGACTGACCCTCCAAGCAGCAGATTAAAAACTCACTGCTGTCAAATGTCTGCTGCTGTACTGGCAACTACCTGTTAATACAAATCATTTTAGGTTTGTGAATCACTAAGCTGTTGGGTCAGTAGATCAGTAGTTTTAGTAGATCAGTAGATAGTAGATCAGTAATCTATAATTTACATGTACATGCTGAAAGCTCGTCTGTTTGCCAGTTTTAAAGAATGAAATGTGGTTTTGATTGTGTCTGATGTTCTTCAGTGTGTTCTACAGCATTGACCCCAGACTATATCCCAATTTGCAATGTGACTCAATGGTTCTGAGCCCCTGTTTTGTTCCTTTTGTTTGAGGTCATTACAAGCACCTGACTGAATAAAACGTCACATTATTCAGAGATACCCTGAAAAATACACACACCTCTCTTAACAAAATTGCAGTGAAAAAGGTGACAGGCAATATTTTAGAGCAGTAAACAAAACATCAGCTCAGCTATATAAGAAATAGGTTTACAGACTTTTACAGTGCAATTTCTTCCAACTTGAGAAGGCTAAACTGTCTGGAGTACTTATTCTGCATGATTCATAAACTGAACATTAATTAAATCCTTCAGCCTTTCCAGTTTTAGCCTTGAAAATGTTTTCATTTTTCCAAACAAGGATTCAAGGATACAGGAAGAAAGCAGGAGACAACTTTTTTCATAAACAATTGTGAAATCTATTTAGATTTTTCACATTCTTTGTTTTTTTTGTAATACGGAATTTTGATCTTGATCACAATTTTTGTTCGAAAACAATTCGTTTACATGTAAGAAAAATTATAGCTTTTCACCACCTCATGCTGTAACATCTTGTACATCACTATGCAGTATGTACACATACAAAATAGAAGATCAAGCCTTTTACAATCTCTCCTCCAAAAACAGACAGTATCAATTGAAGTTCACAGACAATGGTTCTGCAGTCTAATATGTGATCTTGCTGTTTTAGATAGGGAGGTTGCCTGAATGGCTTTTTACTGTTTGTAATCTGTGGTGCATTTAATTATTGTTATTTTAACTGAAGCCATAGTCAACAACCCATGTTAACACCTGTGAGTGCAAAGCACCAGTGAACTTACAATTAAAGAAGGGATTCGATGTGCACAGTTTCTGTGCTCTTGAAACACTGGCACTGGGCAGGAAAGATGCAGGGCTGTAAGATTCAGGGGGATCATTTGGGAGAATTTTCTTGGATCACTTCAGTACTCCAGCCTTACAAGGGCTGCTTGTGTTCTTCACGGCTCTTACTCACTTCACAAGAGGAACGTTGTTTTGTTGCTGGAGTGTGATAGGAAATGGAAACAAAGAGCATGCCTAGTCAAGGCAAAATCTGAATGAAATGCAGAAAGACACTGACCATGACATGGAGGAGGAATCTTTTGAAAGAGTCTTAATGGATTATGGATCAGATTGATAATCCAACCAGCAGTTTCTTTTATTACTGAAGTCATCGTTAGGATCAAGGAGATTTATCACTTGGCAAGAGCAATGTTGTCTCTTGTATCCTAGAAGAGGATACTCATGAATTCAATGTCTTTGTTTATCCAGGATGAGGATGAATTAAAGGCCATTTCCTGACTTATTAACTTGTGGAAGTTGGACACATCATTGGATAAATACAAAGAGAGACATCATCACGGAGTCTTGGAGATCCAGCTTGATTTGATCTTTGTGTCAAATGAAATGAGTCTTTGACACATGGCTTCTGTCCAATCCATGCTGGACAGAGTGAGCAGCACACAAGACAGGAGCAGACACTGGGCTAAAATTGTTTCTAAGAGAACAACAAGAATGCTGGACACATTCCATGAACCATGGAGTGACCTTTTGCTTTAGAACTTCTAATGAATCCTAAAGGATATTACAAAAAGTGACTGAATGATCCTGAAACTCCTTGGTCCAAAGTCCATTCTTGACTGTATTTCATGGGAATAACTTACATTGGCTGGAAACTGCATTCTTTACTGACCTTCACATGGAACTGAAATCAATGTTTCATGTTTGGAATGTGTGGTCTTTGGATGTTTTTTTAAAAACATTCTGGAGAATTATTATTTTTATTGGACTGTGGATTCATCTTGGAATACATTTCATCACAATCCCGAGGAAAGAGATGAAGGTATGTTAAGTTTACATAAGTCACATGTGAGTCAAGAATAGACTGTGATCAGAAATGACCTCCAGGTGTTATACAATCTACTAAAACTTCACCAGTGCATCTGGTGGATATACTGTGCTGCACAGATTTTACATTACAAATGCTTCTGTCAGCAAAGACAAATTAAACAACCTTGATTTATACATATACCCAGATACCTTTAATTGACAGTTTACGTCCAGGTCTCAGGTTCAGGCAGGATGTCCTTGTTTAGTGACATTTGGCTTAAATGCAACAGTAGGCTGGCTTTCAAAGTGAAGTTTGCTCCAGTCTTCTGACCTCTAAATAAACCACAACTTTTCTTCTCTAAAAACATGGTCATCAATTCAATAATACCGTTCTATTTTCATTGTCATTTGCTACATTTAACATGTATGATGTCTTTTTAAAAATGAGGATAATGTTTAACTGTGAAACAGAAAGCTATGAAAGTCTCTCTGTAAGCGTCCTGCACTTCATCCATACTTGAATCCAAGATAGTGATAGCCCTCGTGTTTTGTCCTTGAACATAAAGTGCATTTAAAAATGTGATAAAGACAAATTACGTGTTATAATTGCAAAGCTTAAAGAAAAGCATTATTGGCAGTAGGCACTGTATTGAAGAGCAGGGTCTGCTCTCTGCAGCAGCAGGAGGTTTTTGTACAGCGTCTCTATGGCAGTGAAGCACTGTGGTACACTTTCGGACAAGGCACCAAGGTGGTGGTCAAATGTAAGTGACTTCTCTTCTTTTATTTAACTCTGCAGGCTTGTTTGTCTGCTCAAATGTTTTTATGATGTTTTAACTGTGATCCAGTGTGCTTTGTGCCTCCTAATCTTGGTCATTCTTAACTGATGTACAGTACAGAATATTTATGGTTGAGGAGGGAAATCTTGACAGGACAGAAGGTGCTTCAGTCGAGCTTCTTCTGTGGCATTTTCCTCTCTCATGATCCTAAACGATCTTGGGTGACCCAGTCTTCTGGGCTGGTTCATGAAATTAATGCTGATTCTTTTACAGGGAAAATAAGCTTTCACACACTAACCCTCTTTGCAAAAAGATCTAAATGTAGAGTTTGAGAGTTGTTTTGGGCACTTAATGACAGAAATAAAAGAGGAAAAACTCAAACTCAGTATGTTCATTTCTAAAAGAAGTATTTTAAACTGATCTGAACTGCAGCACAGTAATATCACCATGACTTAAACTGAGGTATTAAAGTATAGTGATTACAGAGAGCAGGCAGTGCACAGGAGAGCTGGGTGCTCTCTCTGGAGGTTTTTGTACAGCCTCTCTATGGTAATAAAACACTGTGGTGGACTTTCGGGCAAGGAACCAAGGTGGTGGTGAAATGTAAGTGACTTCTCTTCTTTCTCTCAACTCAGCAGACTTTTCTTGTCTTTTCAAATGTTATTATTATGTTTTAGCTGTGGTCCAGTGTGCTTTGTGCCTCCTGATCTTGGTCATTCTTAACTGATGTACAGTACAGAATATTTGTGGAAGAGTAGGGAAATATTGACAGGACAGAAGCTGCTTCAGGCGAGCTTCTTCTGCGGCATTTTACTCTCTCATGATCCTAAACGATCTTGGGTGACCCAGTCTTCTGGGCTGGTTCATGAAATAAATGCTGATTCTTTCACAGGGAAAAGAAGCTTTCACACAAACGTTCTTTGTTAAGAGATCTGAATGTACAGTTTAATTAATGCTCTTAATTATAGAAACAAAAGAGGAAAGACTCAAACTCAGCATGTTCACTTACAAAAGAGGTATTTTGAAGCAGCACAGTAATATCACCATTTACTAAACTGAGATATTAAAGTTTTGGAATCCAAGTGATCATAGAGCGGGCAGTGCACAGGAGAGCTGGGTGCTCTCTCTGCAGGTTTTTGTACAGCCTCTCTATGGTAATATAACACTGTGGCTCACTTTCGGACAAGGAACCAAGGTGGTGGTGAAATGTAAGTGACTTCTCTTCTTTCTCTCAACTCAGCAGACTTGAAAGTCCTGGAATTTTTACATTTTAGCAGTTTAGAATCTTTAATTTCTCCTGGAGCCAGACTGTCCTGTAACATTTTGCTTCAGAACCTGCTTACTTTTGAATCAGCTCTAGCCCAGTCTCTTCTGTGACATGTCCCGCTGTAATTATCACAACCAGCCGTGTGCTGTGTTCAGGTTGGCTTTCAAAGTCGTCTCTGAACTTTTTGTTCAAGTCTTCCGAACTCTAAATTACCCCCAGCTTTTCTAGTGGTCATCAATTCAAAAATGC
The DNA here is from genome assembly GCF_040954835.1 of Lepisosteus oculatus. NCBI lineage: Eukaryota > Metazoa > Chordata > Actinopteri > Semionotiformes > Lepisosteidae > Lepisosteus > Lepisosteus oculatus. Next base: position 12,838,212 of record NC_090713.1, read on the forward strand.
TTTTTATAGATGTTCAAACAGGGAAGAATGTTTCCACTCCCAGTGTCAGTGACTGAAATCTGTTTTATTGTTTTCTTATCCTTGTATTTTGTGCCAGGTTGCTAAAAGCAAATCAAGATCAGGCACTTCACTTACAAAATTTAATTTTCTATGCAGGCTAAAAACAAACCGCCAAAACTCTACTAATAGTGGTGTTCCTAATACTAATGAATTCCTATTGCCAGTCAGATTTGACATAAAGACTGCAGTGAGTCTAATCACTGCAGTTCACGTTCAGACAGGACTAGTGAAGAAAACTGTTTTTTTTTCTTTTATTGTATTTACTCAGCAGAGAAAAACAAAACCTCTTTAGGTTTTTTTTTATCTTCATCAGAAGTAAGGTTATTTTTCAATACACCTTTACTGATCTGTAGGCAACAGAATCTAACTGAACTGGAGGCTGCTGTCACTGGCATTTTAAAATTCACCCCATTTGCAATAGAATGGTTTTCTAAAGATACTGTTGCTTTTTCCTTAGACAGAGACATTATGTAAAGATAGAAATGATCGACATTCAATGTCTACTAGTTCCGGTAACACTAGAATAGTGTAGGAATTTACAAATCATCATCATTATTTTCAGTATTAAATTAAATTAATTTAAGTTGATTAATCAGCTTTGTTATAGTAGTAATTAAATTAATAATGATATTGATATAAGTATAATGCACTGCAGTATGTTCATATTAATATATTAATATACTTGCAATCCACAACTGCTATCTTTAATTATCTATAAATGAGTAATGATCAGATGGGCTGATGAAAAAATAGTATTTGAGAACGTAATCACGGACAAACTGCAGGTAAGTCTTTTATACTTTTTTATGTGTAGAAATTGATGACTTCTAATGTACTGATCAGCACAGGATCAAACGCGTTGAAGTTATTTTATGAACCTTGTGAAAGTATTTCAATTTAAATCTTCAGGTTTTGTTGCAGCTGTTTCTTCAGACACATTTTCCTCTGCTGTGCTGCTCAGTAAAGCATGAAGTGGAACACAGATGACAGACCTAGCGCAGTTGTTTTATTAATAATGCCTAACGATAGTATTAGACTTTAATTTATATACAAACTCAAAAAATCATTTTAAAGTGCTTATACATTGCAGGCATGTGTTTGTACATGATTCTTGTCACATTTTGTAACAAATGAAAATTATTTCAGCAGTACTCAAGTCCAGACCAGCATCAGCCTGTGCTTTTTTCAGTCTCAGCTAACAATTACCTCCACAGCTGAATTTTAGTTTACAGCGCAGAGAACTGACACTTATAGTATAATGTCTAATAAGATCCTGTGAAGTGATATGTGTTGCAGATATATTAACACATGTTGTCTTTAAAATGAGAAGATTCTGCATAGGCTTATTTCAAAAGTCTTTCATGCAGAAATTTAATCCTCCTAAAATAATCACTATTTGCTGATTCTGAATTTCAGCAGCAGGTGGAATGGGGAGTTAGGTCACTTGGTGGCTCTGTCTAAGTGTCAGTGAACTCTTTGGAAACTGGGCTGGCTCTCTGTATCAGAGGTGAACAGGCTGCTCAGGGTCCCAGCCTGGAGTCCAGGCTGGTCCAGGACAGCTGGTGCAGAGAACTCAGGCACCATGATTCCAGTGACAAATCATCAGAACCTCAGAAAGGCTCCAAACAAGGACAGACCTGTCCTGCTCACTAGGCTACTCTGTAGCACATTGATCTGAGGATGTCAAGGGGCTGCTTTGAAAGCATTCTTGTTTATAATATGTGTAACTTTAAAATGTATGTATTGATGTTAATTATTGGGTTTTAAAACTACAGATACAGAAGTAGAAGGAAGCCTGATCTTTGTTTAGAAGAGCATGTGGTGTTTCTATGTGTCCCAAAATGCGGTGTGTGCTGGTGCAAAGTTAGTGAGGCTCAGTCTCCTGCTGGACACCAGTCCTGACTCTCTACCCTGCTCTGTCTCGCTCTCTCCTAGCTGGCGCCACCGTGAAGCCCACAGTGTCGCTGTTCCCCCCGTCCCCCAGTGAGCTGTCCTCCAACTCGGCCACGCTGCTCTGTCTGCTCAGCGGCTACTCCCCTGAGGGGGCCAGCGTGGAGTGGACGGTGGACGGCTCCAAAGTGACCAGCGGGGTCCTGACCAGCGCTGAGGAGGGGAGGGACGGCAAGTTCAGCCGCAGCAGCTCCCTGAAGCTGAGCAAGGCCGAGTGGGAGGCCAAGGAGGAGTACGTGTGCACAGTGACCCACGACAACTCGCCGGCCTCCTACAGCGTCCGCAGGAGTCAGTGCGCGGGCGCCGCGGCGTGATGCTGTCCTGGGAGAAGAGGGGAAGAGCCGCCCTCCCCTCGGCCCCAGTGTGTCTGCAGATCCTGTCGAGCCACGCAGCAGCTCAGTAGCCTCGCATGTTAGTCTCAGCCTCCGGCTGTCACTAGAGCTTGTCTGGTAACTGGTGTGTGTTTGTGTAGTCTAGGACATTTTTCACTGTTTGTTTCGCTCTAGATGTTCAAATAAAATATTGAAGTCAGAACCTGGAGTTGTGTCACTCTTTTTGTATGTGTTTGATTTTCTGAAAAGGAATATAAGATCTCCGGGTTGAGAAAGGCCCCAGTTTGACCCTGTGGCACAGAGAGCATCCATATCAAAGGCAGCTGGCAGCTCTTAACTGAAAGACAGGGGGTCAAAGCCAGTGAGGGGAAACTGTCTTCTTATTACAATAAAAATAATAATTTAATTGATTTACCTGACATCTTCATCATCAAAGATACCCAAAAATTAAAGAACTTAAAAATAATAATAAACTTTATTTTATATAGCACCTTTAAAGGTGGCTTCTCAAAGCGCTTTACAGAATGACAACAACAATAAATAAAAAGAATACACAAGATAAAACACAATTACAACATACAGAGGAGACCGTGGATGGTGGTACTAAGTATAGTAGGAGCAGAGGGGTAAAGAATGGAACCAGTTCAGAAAAGGCTCATCTAAAGAAGAAGGTTTTGAGTCTGGATTTGAAGGAGATTAGAGAAGGTGACTCTCTGATATCCTTGGGGAGAGAGGATATCAAGTATTATCATACAGTACATAATAATATATAATATACATTATATAACATGATATATAGAGTGGATGGATTAAAAAATCTTCTTTCATGGGTTATTATCAAACAATTCAGTGACAAAAAGTAGTGCAGCACAAGGGACAGAGACTTCAGTGAAACCGCAGGTCAGCTCGATGCAGAGTCGAGACAGCAGGGGCCTGAGGAGGCTGGAGACACACAGGTGTGTCTGGGGATCTGGCTCCACCTCAGGGGTGGACAACCAGCAGCACTGAAAGCTGGAGAGCAAAGAGAAGCAACAGCTGGGCTTGAACAGAGAGGAGGGGGAAGAATGAGAGATTATATATATTATATGTGTATTGAATACTGACACTGTGAAACTTTTCACATAACTGTGAGTTGCAAACTGAGCACTGACACGCTAGGATCTACAGTACCACAGTGTTTTCAAATTAACAATTGTTTTTCCTGCATAGTGACAAAAAGAGTCAGCACACAATTCTGTGCTTGTCCTGCCGTTACTTGTCCTGTTTCTAATCTTTCATAGTTTGTATACATTTTGCAACATGCCTTTGCATTTCACATCTATTTATCTAGTAGTAACATTTACACACCCTGTAAGTATATATAACCAGAATACATGTATCACATCTGATATAAATCAGAATAAGGAATATGGTCTTATAATGAGACCTCAGGCCAGCTCAATGGAGAGTCAGGCAGCAGGGTCCCGAGGAGGCTGGAGATACCCAGGAGTGTCCAAAAGGAAGCCAGTTGGCTCATCTTGCTTATTTGTCAGTTTAGTAGCAAATTGAATCTAAAAGTTTGCCTGGACTTTTCTTAAATGTGCCTAGAGTTTGGGCCTCAACCACCAGGATGATTTATTCTAGATACCCAGAACAGTTTGGTTACAACATCAATTTTTATTTTCCATCCTGTATTATTTCCGTTTTAGTTACTTACTTTGCATCCTTGTTTGACTTCTGAGTGTGTAAAAGTCCCTATGTTGAATCTGTCTATAACCCATAACAGTTTGTATATCTGAAACAAATCTCTCAATTTCCTCTGTTCTAGTCAGATGAGATTTACCTCCTTTAACTTGTCTGTACATGACAATCCACTGAAACTAGAATTTATTATTGTTGCTCTTTCATTTAACTCTTTCTCAGACTGCATTCTCCTTTTTGATATGTTGCCTAAAACTGAAAACAATTTTCTAAATGAAGCCTTAGAATTGCCTTGTAAACCTTGAGTATAACCTCCCTGGAATTAGATTCAACACTTCCTGCTCTACACTCTAGCGTTCAGTTTGCTTTACTGATTCCCCACATTGTCTGGATGAAGACATAGAACAATTTACCAGATCTCTTTTGTGTGTAACATCCTGCAGCCAAGACTCATCCATGCTAAATATACACAATGTACACAACATTTTCCTCCTACCTGCCTGTGTCACTGTGCACTTAACAATGTTAAATTTCATACCAGGTGTCTTCCCAATTTCTAATTTTGTCTTTAAAGTCTTATTTAGTTCCCTTACAACTGTTTCTGTGTTAACCACTCTCTCTCTCTAGTTTGATAACTATACCTGAAGCTGATGTTTATATGGAACAGGAAGATGATGGGCCAAAAACACATCCTTGAGGTACACCACTAGTTTCATCTGCCCAGATAAGTGTGGCACCCCTTAAGATTATGCACTATGCGCTTAAGGCTATGAACATTATGTTCCCTGTTAGTCAGTTACCAATCCATATATATAAAGAAAGGAGACCTGAATAGTGAATTTTGCAGTGCTGTGAATGTTTTGTGCCTTGACCATCATGAGTTCTGTTGCATTTCACTCAGATTTCAGAGAAAGGTGTCTTTGTTCCTTCTTTCCTTTTAAGCCATGAGGTGTTTTGTTCTCTGGTCCATTTTAAGCTTCAAGGTGCATTTTCACTAAACTCTACTGGACACTGTTATTGTTTTTTACTTCAAGTTATCTGCTTAAATGTCTAGTCACTTCAAAGCACATAAACAACAAACCAAATAAAAGGTGTTCCTAATTAATTAAATGATTAGTGATTAGATAAAAAAAATCTGCAGATCTAAAGGAGCTACTTGCAAATGTAAGTGGTAAGAATGGGCAGACGATCATCCTCTAACTTGTACTTGTAGCTTTCTCTTACAGACAGTCCGACAGAAAGGGCTCAACCGGTGAAGGCACCTTTTGGAGTTCAGGCTGGGCTCTAAAGAGCTGGACTGAATCTATGATATAATTTACTCACTACCATAACTTAAACACAGACACACAAAACACAGACACAGACACACTCACACCAGGGCCAATCTTCCATAAGCCAATTAACCTGACAGTATGTATTTGAACTGTGGCAGGAAAACAGAGCACCCAGAGAAACCACTTAGAGTATATACAGACTCCACACAGACAGCACCCCACATCCAGAATTGAACCCAGGACCCCAGTGCTGCTAGGCCACACTATCCCTGCTATCATTATCATAAGTACAATTTAACAGAGTCTTCTAATAAACTGTCTCTCTCCTTCCAGGACCCAGCTACTGTCTCTTTGACACTACCTGTGCTGAATCTACAACAGTCATTTCCAAAACCGTCAGTACCTACCATCAATCTTAATTTGCAGTGTGTGAGCACTGGCCTTTTCCTAGGGATCAGCCTTTAATGTTTGTGGGGATTTTTGGGGGGGTTTCATCTTAATTATTTTAATTACCATGCTGTACTGTGAATGGCCAGTGTGAATATTAATATTAATCGTGTTAAAGTCTTTAAAAACCTCTGAGGGAACTGCACAGTATTCTAAGTGCCGAAAGAGAAAGAGAGTCAATTCATCTATCATGAAGGGATACGGGTGATGGTTTGTGAGACTGGAGCTGCCTGCTGCTCTCTGAGAGACTCTGACACCTGCAGCTGGTCTATTCCGGGAGCGCGTCGGTCATGCTGGGGCACCTGCGCATCTCGCTATGCAAATCCTCTCGGCGGCGGTTTCGCTTTCTCCCCCCCGTCTTCCAGTTTCACAGCCAGAAATAGCCCGGGGGCGGCGGGGCAGCGGAGTGCGGCCGGGGAGATTTGCCTGCCATGGCAGAGAGCCAGTGGTTTCGGACAGCCCAGCTGTCTGGGCCACAGGCAAGAGCTCAGGAGGAGGAGCTCATCTGGGCTGTTTAACTCTTTGACTACATGAGAGACGGAGAAACGAGAGGTGCTGTAACGGTGCACAGATAATGAATTCAAATTTCTAGATTAAATGTAATTTTCTGACACTGAAGATTTCTGGAACTGTCAATTGCAAAAGAAGTTCAAGTAAGGAGCTGCGACAGCATGTGTAGCAACAGGTAAAGGTTTATTCCAGGCTTAAAGGAAAATAAAAAAAAGACATGTTTCAGGTGAGAGAAGAAGGATCCACAGCTGAAACGTTGTGCCTGTTTTCTTTTCAGCATGGAATAAACCTCTACCTGGTCGTTCATAAAGATATTTGTTAAAATCTGACATATTAATAAAATAATACAGATGTGTCTAATAATAATACAGATTAGTCTAAATTCCCACCAGAAAACGTAATTCACAGTGTGTGAGCAATGGCCTTTTTCTAGGGATCATTTTCTAAGATTTGTGTAGATCTTTTGTGATTCCCCATTTTATTGATTTTAATTATTGTAACGCATACGGCCATCAGGGTATGTAAGAGCCGGCTTACCAGAGCGGTGACGTCGCCGCCCTTCCCTGTGATAGCAGGACTACAGCTACTGGGCTATAGAGAGATCTCTCTTTAGCTCACCAGGCTGGGTCCCTGTTGAGTGACGCGGAAGTCCTGGGTTAGAGCCCGTGATGGTTGGGGGCCGACCTGATGCGGCAAGGGCCCCCGCCTGAACCCCGAAGTGTTATATTGGTGTCAGAAGCGGGTGGGATAGCCCTTCTCCGGGGACGGTGAGTTAAGTGGGGGAGAGTGTAACGCATATGGCCGACAGGTACTGTGTAAGAGCCGGCTTACCAGAGCGGTGACGTCACCGCCCTTCCCTGTAATAGCAGGACAACAGCTGATCTCTCTTTGACTCACCGGGCTGGGTCCCTGTAGAGTGACGGGTTCGAGCCCCCAACGGTGGGGGGTCGACCTAATGTGGCATGGGCAACCGCCTGAACCCCTGTTGCGTTACATTATTATGTTTTTATTTATACTAAAATATTATCCAGGTGTCAGAGTCTGAATTTTACTTATTAATCTGTAGTACACAGATAATATATCATATCTAGCAAATAATTTACTAATATAACTTCATTTACAATTTCCTACCTGTAATTTTGAGCATTAAAATAACCATTTTATTCATACATCTGACACACACTTTATTTGCACCCAGGTTTAGTCTGAGTGCTGTATGAATGTTGGTTAACTCCTGTTTTTACTGCATTGATGAATGATGACATCAGCAATAAGAAACGGTTTGAGAACCTTAATCTGCCTGGGCTCCTGTAAGATTGGCTTGTAAGGCATTAGTTTTACTTTTTTAGCTTGTTCTCAGACTGAGTCTAGGATTCCAGCCTCTTTCTTAAATATTACAGCATCAAGTACTTTGTGAAACGATTCATACTGAACACTGTTTACTCAGTGTTTATTACTCATCTGGTGTTGTTTCTCCTATTAAACTTCACCCAGTTGTGAACCTCTGTGTGAACTTTATAATACATCTAGCATATGCCAGTATAAACCTTATAAAACATACAGTACATACCAGATAGTACACTACTCAGATTTCTGTATTTACTTGTTATATACAGTATATGCTTTGTTTTGAATGAATAATGAAGTGTTTATCGATTATTGGGCTGTCAGTAGGCCAATGGATATTGTGGAGGTACTGTATAGAAATTTATTTTTTCTATCTTATCTCGATCTGGACATTTCTATCTTAATTTTCACTATAAGTCAGGAGAGGTCTGTGTGAGGGATGAATTACTCTTGAATGGGGGCAGGGTAATTACCCAACTAACTTTCCAGGGGTGAGGTTACTTAGACACAATGTTTTTCCATGTTTTTATTGGAAAGATGCAGTTTACTTATGTCAGACATCCAGACATAATATTGAAGCTGCTGTATTTTGGAAATACTTCCCATGTTTATGTTGTATCCTTGATTTGAGAAAGTGTTACTTGCTGGTGTTTTGTACACATTATAAAGATGTAAGTATGTTATCAAACCCCTAATCATTGCAGCAGAATCGGGCCAAATATGTATTTTGACTTTTTCAACATTTCCTGGAGTCTACAAATTAATTCAGCCACGATGATTTTATACAAAGTTGCAGCTTTTTTATGATATCACCACAGTGTTATTTGGTTAGCAGGGTATTATTTTAATCAATGTGTTTTTCCTTGTTTCTGTCAGCTTGTAATGCTCTAATTGTCTTTATGCTTTCTCTAAGGAATGTCACCACTTATTGTTTGTAAAGTATCTTGTGACAGATGGATCTTGTGGAAGTTTGGGAATAATCTCTATGAAAAAGATGACTTTTAGCCTGTCTGTTAAATCTGTTTGTACCGATCACAGCGGTGGCTCTGTGGCTAAGGGTCTGTGCTTGTGACTGGAAGGTTACTGGTACAAATCCCGTGGCTGGCAGAGGAATCCTACTCTGTTGGGCCCTTGAGCAAGGCCCTTAACCCTAGCTGCTTCAGGGGTGCTGTGCAATGGTAGACCCTCCCTGTCTGTGTCTCCATGGAGAAAAGCTGGGGTATGTGAAAAGATGAATTCCTAATGCAAGAAATTGTATAGGGCTAATAACAAAATGTTATTATAAAACAAAAGAGATGTGCTGAAGTCAGAGGAACCAATCTAGGATAAACTGTGGCAAAGAGTGAAAGAGGAACACAAAGCTTAACGAAGCAGGAAAATGTTCACAAAACTGTGGATTCATACAGTATGTGATCTTTTAGAAAGTTTTTTTATTTAATTGAATATGGAAATTATATCATCTCTGCTTTCCCGGAAAATGGAGGTACAGTATTAGTAATGTAAAATGAGGACTTACTGTAGACATCCTACCAAGTATTTTACTTGCTGTAAGTACACATACAGTACAGTACTGAAGCGATAATATTTTAATGTGCTCACTGGGTAGAAAAAAGCTATTATTCTTGGAAAAAAAATTGCAGCATTTCAGATTGTGTATGACTCTTCCAGGCTGTATTAAGATTAATGTAGTTCTGAAGTTGAGGTAACCAACTGCTATTCTTTGTGCTGGAAGTGACTCAGCAGAGTTACCAGCAGTGGCAGGAAATGGCAGGAGAATTTTAGGAGAGTCTTCAGTCTGTTCACTTGCATTTCAGATGCAGTATATACAGTACCTTATTATACACATCTAAGACTCACATCACATAAATTACAATCCACAGGGAGTTCTGGGATAAATAAACCTTTACAGTTTTGCATTTAGATGAAATAAAGATTTACTTTAAAAGTAATATGTGTCATTGGATTTCTTGTTCAATTAGCAGGAAAATATTGTGATTGCACAAAGACAAAGTAAAATACAACAGAAATGCCGACAGTGGAGCACGGAAGCGTACGGAGGCTTATTATTATAAAATATCTCATTTATACGAGATAGCATTGCGTTTATACGATAAAAGTATCTTGT